>NC_138054.1:86717590-87207242 GCF_964194185.1 Rhinolophus hipposideros | reverse complement strand
AGCTCTAACCGCCTGGGCCACCGGGCCGGCCCTGCTTTTTCTAATAAGACTCTGGAATGACACCCAGTCTTGTGTACATAAGATGTGCATTTGAGATTTTTGGTTTGAACTTCAAAAGAAACAGAACAGTGTATTTCTTCCTGAGAAACAAATTTTATTTCGTGCATCAGAGAAGCATGAAAAATCCTTTACTGTGTATGGAATTCCTCCACAAAGGCATTAGGTTGCTTATTTTTAGGTTTTGATAACTACGCTACGTCTGTCATGGCTTCCCCGTACAGACTCATCCCTCTCTCAGCATGAAACCAAATCGCAGTCTCCTTTCAAGAGAGGACTTAGGTTTGAGTTCAGATCCCCTGCTCCCCCAGAGCTTCTGACTAAGGCAGCTCTGAGATGCACAGAGGACAAGTGGCTAGCAGGGAACTGAAGACTGCTGTATTACCAGCAAAGGCTTGTGCTCTTGGCGGGGAGAAAAGAGAGCTTTGGGTGTTCCAGTTAGCCCTGTTTCATTGCCCCAGTACCTTCATCTAGTACTCTTGCCAGACTGCCTCTCAAAGACAGATTCTTAATAAGTTTCTCACTAATTTGTCAAATGTGGAGAAAATAAGATTGAATCACTAAAATATTTTAATCACAATGTACTCTAAAAGAAACACTTGTATTATATGGCGTTTGTGTAACTCTAATCAGGTTAACAATGTGACTAATCTGTATCCTTAGTGGATTTACTTTAATACATGGAGAAAACTGATTTCTAATTAGCACCCAATTTGCACATATGGGTCCTTTTAGAACAGAGGTTCTCAAAATATGGTCCAGGAACTCCCCCCCGCCCCCCCCATGAATCCTAGAACCTCTCAGGGATCCATAAGGTCAAGCCTATTTTTTATATATTTATATGTCAATTCATATACAGATAGACAAAAAAAACTTTTTATAATAATATTCTCTAATCAGCGTATGGTGGAGTTTTGCAGAAGCTGCACAAGGTGTGACGTTTCAACAGATTGACTGTAGGAGCAGATAAGAGAATGCAGCTGTTGAGCAAGACGCAAAGAAATTTGCAGAAATGTGAAACAGTGCCCCTCTTCCCACCCCCTGTGACTCCGTGAATGTTCCACCCGCCAGCAACTACCTGTACCTGGTGAATTTCCTCCACGGGCTGTTTTCCATTTGAGAATATGGTGATGGTCCATCATCCTGCTGATGAATAGCACCTATCGGGAGAGGTGGATGAACGTGGATTAAGCTGTGGGAGCCACTGTAACGAGATGCTTCACCTTGGCTACCTGCCAGCGGCCTTCTTGGTTTGCTCCTGACTTTTACTGGGTTTCTTGAAGTAACAGTTGGGAAGATTTTATCACGTAGCAGAAAGACCTCTCCTCATAATTTACCTCATTTCGTCCTTCACCTTAACCTACCGCCCCAGTAAATTTCTAACTTCCGCAGCATGGTAAATGGAGGGCAGATTACTTCAAAGTGCGAGGTCTGTCTCGTCAAAAGGCCACTTGGTTGTGTTAGCACTGCCTGGAGCTGTGTCAGGAAATCGAGAAGGTATATCTGTGTCAGAGTTTACTTGGTCAAACCTCAGCTTTCTACCCTAGCGAAGTTGGGGGAGCAGGATAAACCCACAATATTTGGATAAGCTCCTTTGAACTCCTGTAGAAAGCTGTTTTTATGAGGCAGTTGTTCTGTGTTAACATCAGAGCCAGCTCCTAGCCGATTTTCCCCAAACATACTTCAAACATAGATAATGGCAGGGGTGACCCAAGCCGTATCATAAAATCCCAGGACCGCAGAAAACTTCAAAGGAACAAAACTTCTCATTATGTGGATGATGGCTCGCAGGAATCCCAGCTAACCCTAGTGGGTTAGGTGGTGGGTTAGGTGGTCCGGTGCCACCTCACTGAGAGCTGCCCGGATGGGCGGAGGGCGGGCTGTTCCCTAGACTGGACTGATCTGCGGCAGCACAATTCCTGCCTGGCACCTGCCCGCCTCCTCAGACGTTAAAGGCCAAGTTACCATGTGTAGCGAGCCTTCACATCCCCAGTGAGCAGATGCGAACCTCAAACAGTTTTTATGGTTTTGTTTGAACTATTGAGGGGCCCCATTAATTCACTTTAGCCAATTCTGACCTTGTGATATTTAGATGCAATTGCTTAGTAAACACATTAGTTCAAATATAGGCAAATTGACAGTGGAAATGCATTAACTGATTAAGTGTTGACCTACTGCATTCCAGGGATACAATAGGCACTAAGTACTGAGACTATTTAAATACTTGAGGACAGACTGTTTTGAAGACTCCAGATCCTTGAGCATCACCAAGCTGTTTGGGGGCTAATATTCTTCAGTTAGTCTTACATGTTCGTTAAAAGCGAGGTTCCTATAGCTTTCTTGAAGTACCCCTTCATTAGTGATTTTTTTCATTTGTTCCTGTAAAAACAAAGTTGCATTTGTGTGTGATGGTGTATGTTGGGGAGGTTTGGTAGATACAGGCGTTTTTTTCTGCCTTATTACCAGGTCCGTCACAGCTCTTTTCAAACAAATCGTTATAGTTTTACTAATTGTTTACACTTGGCTAATGAGCTCTTGATTTTTCAGATACCTTATATGTTTTTACTAAATATTATTTAGTATCTACAATTAATAAGGACAGTTTTTTAAAACCTGTGATTTCCAACAGTTTTTTTATTTTTTGAAATTAAATTTTATTTTATCAAAATAAACACATCCATAATTTTCAAAGTCAAAGACGTCTACCTGTCTAAAAACAGAAACCAGCAGTCTCTTGCCCCACTTTCTCCTCCTTCTTTCTGCAGAGACGACCACTTCTACACTTTTGGCTGTTTCTTCAGTTTGGAGGTTTTGTTTCTAAAAACAAAAACAAACTAGTATAGTACTCTTTCTTGGTATCATTTCTCTTGCTATTGCTGTACGTCCATGTTCCCTCTCCCCATTTTTCAATAGTTATATCATCCCTTTTGGGTAAATCAATGTTTAGTTTTTACATTATTATGACTGTAAACAGTATTCCCAGGGAAGCCACATACATTACTATGGTTTTGTTTCCTTTAACTTTTTGGTTTGTTTTTTCTCCCTGGAGTTAGTAACTACTTTTATTGTTGTTTGCGTAGTTTTCTGTATGCATATTCCCAATTTATCCCCCAAACTTCTATTTACTTTCAACTTTTTTTACTCTGAGGTTAGCAACTCCTTTAAAAAAAAAAAGTCTATCTGTCTATTACTAACTTATCCACAAACTCTCCTCTGTATGTTTAAAAATGTATTAAGTAATTTATTGGTTTCATTCTTTTTCTTGGAAATTCTTCCCCTAGATGCTCTGGCTCCAGTCTGGACTGGTTGCTCTCGATATCTATCCAGCTAGTGCCCTAGTAACGTACTCACTCTTCAGTTTCTTCCAGTTCATGTTGGTCTTTTTCTTTCATGAATAGAGACAGTTCCCAGATGTTTGGTGATTCTTGACTAGCTGTTCTGTTCCCTTGTAAAGACGAGGCTCTAAACAAGCCGACCGGGGCCTCCCTTTGTGGGGCCTGGGTGCCTTCCGGTGGGAGGGTCAGGTGGGGGCTTGCTGATTCTAGCCTGCTAAGGAGGGTCAGGCTGAGGGGGGGTGAAAGAGGGACCTACAGATCTCACTGCTTCTTACGCAGACTTTTAACCCATCTTCCTGTTTTCACCCCCTCCACACACACACACACACACACGCGCGCGCGCGCGCGCGCCCCAGGGCTTCAGAGACTCTCCTGCCTCCATCTTTCTGAAGTTTAGGGCTCTACCCTTACTAATTAGCGTACTGCTTTGTGGCTTCCACTCCCTCAGGCTTACATTTCAGCACCACTTGCCCATCTGCTTTTCAGCTTCTAAAATATTGTTGACACCTTCTCTTTATCCTTTTGGATTCGTGCCATTTGTATCCCTTTGCTTTCACTTCAGAGGGGTCTCTGGACTAAATCAGTCATATTTAATCAGAAGTCCTATAAATATAATGTAGACTTTTCGCTAATTCATTCATCCTTTCTTGATGTCCTTTCCCCTCCACCTCCAACTAGTAACTTTGAACTAACATGGTCTTGCTGAAATCCATATCCATTATTTCTGCTAAAACACTTTTGATGTTTGGTGGCATTAATAAATAGCAATAATAGATAGTATTGCTAACATTTTTAAACCTTTACTATAATCCAGGCACTGTTTTGTGTACTTTATATGTATTATCTCATTTAATCGTCACAACTTCTGAACAGGGTATGCCTAGGTGGTCAGTGGCCCTTCTCTCACAGGAAGATTTAGAATGCATCTGGAGAGAAGTTGTTGCTAGTCCCGGCCCCAGCTTTAATTCTGGTACTGGTCTTTAATCTCTCATTCTGTGTGTTGTAAAGAAACAGGTTGCAGAAGGCTCTTGTCAGATCCCAGGAACATGAAAGAAATCGCACACCCCACGGTAGTGACATGGCCCTGTCACCACCCCTCGTTGAACCATAAAAGCGATTCAGAGGGGCAGGCAGCTGGTGAGCGACTCTACTTAGATCCTGGGTGCTGATGGGTGTTTTGTAGTTTCCAAAGGAAGTTGCTGAAAGTTTTCTTATCTTGACACTCCAAGGGCAAGAGGTCTTTCTTCAAAGAGAAGAGCTTGTTTCAGAGAGAGATGTGGAAATAACATAAAATTACAGGTCTTCCTGGTTGTGGGGGGAAAATGGGAAAGGGACTCTGTGGTGGTGGCCAGTGTGAACAGGAAGCAGGCATTTGTAGGAAAGAAGAAGGGGCTCCCACAGCACTGTTGGTTCCCACGTCTGTGACACTAGGTCAGAGGACCTGTGGGGGAGTCAGACAGCCCCAGTTTGAGTCATCACACTGCTATTTCATAGCTGTGGCCTGGAGCAAATCTTTCCCCCTACCTCCCTACCCCCACCCCCGCCTGCCCCATTCATAACTCTGAGGTGAGATTCCTTTGACTCACATGAAATGGGAATAATAATACCTACCTCAGTGGGTGGTGGAGTGGATTAAATGATACAATGTATACAAAGTACTTGGGCTGACATGTGGCGTATAGGCAGGGCTCAGGAAATGGCGTCTGTGTCCCCATTCTCTCTGAATGTGGGGGATGTTGCAAGTAAGCGAAACAGAGATTATGTCTTTAGCTCTTACTGTTTTTCTGTCCCTGAAAACTTGCTCGTCACTTGCTATAATGCTACGTCAAGTTCATAGGCTTTGCTGGGTTTCTGTCCTTCCCATTCTCTTTCTTCACACAAGAGACAGTTACATTGGGCCCTGCAAACGTGTGAGAGTCACGTGGGTGGACTCGCGGGGCGGAGGAACTCACCTGGACTCTCAGCCTTTGTGTGTGAGAACCCCACTGGAAAAGGTGTGCAGAGGCCACGAACTTGTTCTGAACTCACTTGTGAAGAGCAGGTGATCCCAAACTATTGTTAGTGTCTGCTGTAAATGATATGCCTCTGGGTTCGAGCAGAGTTCAGCCAAAAGCCCCACATGACATGGAAATCTGTCCTGGAGCCAGGTTTGTCGGGTAAAAGTTATGTAGCGAATGTCTCCAAACATTGGCATCTGTTGTCTGCCGAGGGCAGGACAACCGAGAATGATGGAGTCTTCATGGAAATTAGGATGGGGCATGCGACCCTGTAACAGCTGACAAACGGTTTCAGGCCACTGTTGCTCATCCAGCTCTTTTGATAAACAGCTTTAAAAGCATTACGTGGTTTGGAAAGCATTCTTTAAAAACGGTTATGTTTTCCAGACGCATGACAGTCCGCTGTTCAGTATTATTGAAGGGTTTTGAATTGTAGAATCAGATCCCCCTTCTGTGGGGTTGTTGGAACTGTCAGGGACTTATCTGTGTGACTCCCGCCAGCACGGACTCACAACAATGTTATCATGTGGGTTGGGGTCCCCAGTGGCTATCAAAAAGAAAGTGCTCTCGGGTTCAGGGCTAGAGTTGAAAGGAAAAACTATTTCTTTCATTTCCAGCGAGGTATGATGAGCCCTTTAAAACATTGCTTTCATCGCGCACCCTTTAGTTCATGGTTTCTGCATAATGAAAGTAGAGATCTTTCTGGATTATTGTAAAGCTTTGAGGCTTTGAAAATGAGCTTTCTCTAGATTATAAATGTTAACTTCATAACTCATTTCAAAGCTCATCTTCCCACTTGTCCTATTTCCAGCAATTGAGCTCCTGTTGCCTTTTGCAACTCCTAGGATTTTCTGGGTGCCATAGGGTTGGTGAGGAAGTTAGGGCGATGACATCCAGGCTGGCAATCCGTTTGGGACTTGGACTCACACAGACCCTGTGACAAGTGCACAGCGCTCCAGGGAAAGATTTTAAAGACACTTGTATTGAGGTCTAATATGTTTTTTTTTTTTTTTAACTTTTGGATAAGGTTCATGGGATTTTGTTTTATTTCCGAAATGCCAAGGTATGATGGGCTCTGGAAAACACTGCTTTCATCACGCACCCTCTAGACTGAGGAGCAGGGAATACCATTCTGATTTGTGTTGGAGTGACGGCAGTGCACATTCTTTTAATATGTCAGTGTAGGATCAGTTCCTCCTCGACTCAAGTATCTATGATCAAAATAACCTACCTGGATGTTCCCTTTGGGTACCAGAGGCAGCGCGGCCTCTGGGCAGAGCAGGATTACAAATCATGAGACCAGCACCCTGATTCAAGCCCTGACGCTCCTGTTTTGTGGCCTTGTGCAGACAGCCACGTATGCCCTCCTCAAGCCCGTCTCTACGTCAGAGAGGGAGAATGTCCTCCTTGCCCTGGTCCTGTCTGCATGGCTGAGGTGTGTGACTAGCTGTGTAACTCACAGAGAGGGCCATTCCCACGGCTGGCTCCGCCATCAGGGAGGAAGCTGGGCACTGAGACGAAGAAAACCCAGGCGGGACATATGAAAGCTTGATAACGTTATCGAAAAATACAACGTCTGTAGGTTAATAATCTGAAGCAGTGTTGTACCTAAAACATTCTTAGCAGCCCTTGGCCCTAGCCTGACCCTCAGCTGGGCCTAGCACCATTTAAGCTGGTTACATGTAATCCCCTGAGGGGTTCAATCTGTGGCTGGACCTGCCCTGTCACTGCTTCAGCCCTCCCTCTGATCTCACCTCTGGGAAAACTAAAGTGGCCCCAGACGTGGCTGGCCAGATCACATGGGGGGAGGGTATGAGGACAGCCTGCATAAAATACAACATCCAGGCACACTGTTGCAAACGGACGGCTTCTCTCCGGCTTGGTCATTGTAGAGGTACTTGAATGTTCCATTTCCTTTAGCTGATGGCCAAGAAATCAATCTTTAAAAAAAAGCCTTGACAGAGGCCCTTCTTTGCACCAAGCAGGAAGGTGTGTGGTGTGAAAAAACACATTTCAAAATATATTTCCCTTTAGTTCCCCAGCTAGTATCAGACTAGTCCTCAGCCCTGCCCACAGGGCTAGAGTAGGTAGCAGTGGCGCATGGCTCGAGGAGAAGGCCACCCAGAGCACGCCAGGAGAAGTGTGGGCAGCAGCAAGTCCGCTGATGGCCGCTCTCGGCATGTGTCGTGGCAGCTGCTGATCCTGTCTGTAAGCAGCTTATACGCCTGCGTTTTTGGAGTCTGGCCTCTTCCTGAGTGTGTGTCCCTGGAATATGGTCATCAAAGTGACCCTGCAATGGAGAAAGTCCAGCAGGAAGTGGGAGCACCCAGGTCACCGCTGCTAAGTTCTCAGGCCGTCTTGGCCCCTAATAGAGTCATTCTCAGGGGTGGCTCCAGTTTTGCAGATTTCAATGTAGCAGGATCGTGATGCATCTGGGCTCAGGATGGGCCAGACTAAGCCTCCTGGAGTCCTTCTGTTACACGCCGACACCTAACAGAGACTGGATGCGTTTATGAGGATTGATGTCACCTGTGTGATAATGTGTGTGCACGTGCTGTGTAGATTGTCCCGGGAGGTGGGAGGCATTGTTATGACTCAAGACTTAATTGAACCCTGAACCTGTGTATGAATACCTGGAGACAGATTGAATGGAGTGCACATTTTTTTTTGAGACTTTCCTAAATTAGCCTCCCTAACTTTTTCTTGCTTCTTTTTCCCTGACTGAAGTGGTTCTCTATCACTTCTATTTTTAAGACACCAGAACAAATAGTATACAGTAGAAGAATTACCATAAGAAAAGGGGTTCTCAGTAACAAGCGACAGTTTTCTGGAATCCATTCATTCCACGGCACTTCCTGTCTGCCTCCCCTGCCCCCCAAAAAGTGCTTTAGAGTTTGGCATGACAAAGTCATTAGCTCATATGTAAACGTCAACCCAGTGGATAAGGAAACCTTGTGAAGAAAATGCAAGAATGTACGTACAGTTTCCATTCAGAAATACATGGTTGAGGAAGCATGACTTTACCTTCAGGTTGAACCAGGGCCTGATTCAAAACAGATCACTGGCTTTACTAGATTCCATCAAGGAAGGTGCCTCTACCCATAATCGGAAAATGCCCTTTTGCATGTTGTCGCTGGTATGGGATTTCTGGTTTTATTTTTAAACAAGCTTGGGCCCTAGTTTGGTATTGCGTAACAATGTCTGAAAGACAAAACTGACAGTGAAGCACTTATAGAGTCGTCAGTGTCTCCCCTTATGGGCTTTCCTACCTGGTCCTCTCACCATGTCTTTGGTTTGGCTTGGGTTTGTGTTTTTTCTCTCTGTTCTTCTTACAGCTTTTTTCTCCATTACGCTTGGACCTTGGTTGGAAGGTTTCTAGCAATCATTCCAGATGTCCATAGTTCAACCCAGTAGCCTCATTTTATAGGTAGACCCACTGAGGCACCACAGACATACATGATGAGCCACGAATCCACAACTCCTCCCTTGGAGAGCCTGGATGCAGCTCCTAGAAGACTCACCTGTCCGGCCATCAGATGGCATCCTCGGGTGAGCTGCAGGTGCATCTCAGAAGCCATTGCAGGAGTGCTCTCCTCTAAAACTAAAGCAGAGTCCTGTCCATCGGGCTGCTAGTTTAACCCTCTGTACACTAATCAAAGACATTGAAGGTCAAGGATGAGAGCAAACGGGCAGACTCAGCGGGTCCAATGTATGGGACCTTCTCCTGTTTGATTCCAGGAGACCGAATCTGCTGTGAACACCTCCCTTCCACACACGCACGCACACGTCCACATACACTGCTCATGGATCCCACCCTTTTCCAGCCAAGGCCTGGAAAATAAGTTTTATTTTTTTTCTGCATTAATGTTAAAAATAAGACCAGCCACTATGGGACCTGGGAAGACTGGAAGATGGCTGGGGAACTAGGGCTCCTTTTAATGTCTTGGCTTCACCGAGAGCCAGTTTGCCTCCTGTGGTACCTGAGGACCCACAGATATAGGAGGACGTGGTTGCTGATTCGTAGAAGGTTTATCAGAGATCAGACTGAAGACTCTGCTTTTGTGAGAACAGAGCTGAATCGAATGTTCAGGAGCGGCTTGGGGCCTGTATGGAGGGGCCCAGGGCCTGCTGGGATGGGGTTTTACACTTGGGCTGTCCTTTTGCCCTTCCACTGAACTCTCTTCATTTCAGTCATGAGCAAACAGTCAGTGCCTGAACTAACAACCCTGCAGTCGTCCGAAGCACGGCTCGCTTACAGTACCGAACAAAGAGAGGGAGGGCCGCGTGGGCCGGCCCAGGCCGAGGAATGTGGCTTCAGGGTTCTGCTCCATAAATTTAACCAGCACGACGAGAAGGAGATAATATGAGCCTTCGTGATGATCTGAAAGGGGGAGGTTCTGTGTCCCATTGATTGCGGTCTGGCCCGGTGCCAGGCCCAAGCCTGACCGACAGTTGAACCATATCGTTAAGGCGTGTAATACAGCTCGAGTCTTGTACGGCCGCCAATGAGTACATATCCACAGGGCAAAAGTTTATAAGGAGTTGAGGCTGTCCTGTTTAACCCTCTCACACTGCATGTAATAGACCCAGCTGCCATTCAGGATTTGCCCATCTGAGGTCAGAAAGGAAAGCCTGCACGTTTCTTCAAACAGCTTTTCAGGACGGGGGCGAGGGAAGAGATGCTGTGTAGAGAGGGGCAAGGCACGGTAATGTTTCCCTCTGGAGAAGCAGAGCAGTCTGCCTCCTCCCCCGGCAGAAACGGGACACCATCGTGCTTCATTCAGAGTAGCTCTGTGTTTGCAGTATAATGTTGCTGAAGGAAACGGGGCTGACACAACAGGAAACCTACCCGTCTCCGAGGAGCGCACTGGTGGCAGAGGTGGTTAGATGCCGACAGTGGAGCGTTCTTGTCGAGCTGCTGAGACTCGGGACGATGCCATTCCCTTCCCTGTGCCCAGCCCCCATGAAGGCTGCTGCTAGCCTCGCCTTCTGGCTTCCCACAGCCGAGTCTAAATGGTGAAACAGAGCAGGTGGCAGGGTGTGCCGTGGAGGGGCCTGTTAGCCCAGTGCGTGGACTGTCGGGGGCGGGCCGCCCTGTGGGGTCTTGGCCCCCTCACCAGGGTGGGCGTGGGGCCAGGAGTGAAGCCTGGTGAAGCCTGGGTTCTCGCAGTCACGCTGCATTGAGTAAATGGACAGATAGACAAGGCTTTGGTGGACCCTAAGGAAAAAGTAGGTCAAGGGGTAGAGTTGTGTCCTGTCCATCAGCCAGTCGCATCCTTTGGCCAAACTGGCGCCCTGTGTGTCCCTTGTTCGTGACGTCCAGAAAGACATGGATTTCTGTCATTTCCATCTCTGCTTGTCTGCAACAGACAAGACCTCTTAGGTGCTCTGGGTGACGATGCTCCAGTCCTGAGTGTCTCCGCCTCCCACACGGGTTTGAAGCTTCTTTTGTGAATGACTAGTAGTCCTCACAGCAGCCCAGTGAGGCGGGTGCTGTATTTTTCCCACTTTTTACAGATGGGAACGTTGAAGCACAGAGAGGTTACATAGCTTTTCTAAGATGTCCAAAGTAGTGAGAGAAGGAACCAGAATTTGAACCCTGGCGGTCTGAATGCAGAGCACACACTCCTAACTGCGTCTCGTGGTCTCTCCCGTCAGAAGACCCCCTGGTTTAAATCCGAGGTATTCTTACCAGGTCTCATCCACTTCCTTTTTGACTCTTAGATGTGGGAATGGATATCTGCCTGTGATCCAGAAGATCCAGAAGATTTGGGAAAAGACACTAATGAAGTTAGGGGGGAAGGTACTGTAAACTTGACCTCACAGCGTGAAGCGTGCTTATCACTTGCTCTCACCCCCTACCAGCTTAACCAGATCCAGGTCACAGAGATTTGTGTCCGGCAGCTGTGCTGTCCCGTGCCTGGTCCTTTATTCTGCGTGTCATCACCTACACCCCCCTCAGCCCCTCCCCAAATGATGAACCATAGCAGCCTTCCAAGTTCAGAAATTGCCAGTTTCACAGAGTAGCCGACACACATCCTGGCTCCCACTTGTCTTTGCTCTGCCATCCAGCCAGGGCCGTGTTCACCAGCTGGCCACCGGGAAAGTCCAGCTGGTACTCCGCGCAGGAGGAAGAAGAACGACCAAGCAGTGTGTGTGCTCACCTGTGGTGGCCAAGGATGACACCTGTGTATTGTGGTTCTGTGGGGCCTGTAAAAAGGCTCCTAGAGGTAGAAGAGATGAAGGGGCTGGCCAGCCCCGAGATTGTTCGATTCGATTTAGTTATGCTTCCTGGTCAAGGTGCTTGAAAAGCCTAGAAAATAGGTTCTGAGAGTGAGTTCCTGGATGGAGCCAACGTGTGGTCTGGACTTCATGAAATGACTGCCAAACCCAAAGTTTAGCAGACCTTTTACTGGGCCACCTGTTTGGGGGTTCTCTTTGTCACGTATATGAGCTCATTTGGCCTCAAGTAGCCATGCTGTGGCCAGTTTTTTGGGAAGTAAAGAGAAATGCTGAGGGAGTAGGTCGTGGTTAAATTGTAGGCTGCTGCTCTACTGAATTATTTTTGTTCAGTTTAACGATGATTGAAGATGCCATGAGGTAGTCAGATAATTCACACTAACTGGAGTTTGTAGGCATGCTTATCTACAAAAACCTTAAGACAGAAAGGACTAGAAAGTTCCAGTGCTTTATTTAACATGCGGAAGGAAATCCAGTCTGAGCTTCTTGCATCTGATTCACAAAGAGCAGCAGCTGAAAAGCCACCTCTTGCCTGGTGTGACTCACCCTTTGTCAGCGTCAGTGGTGGTGTTCCAGGCCTGCCTGTGTCTCTCTACCCCAAGAAACTTGGTCATTGGAGGGCCCCATGCCCACCCTCCCTAACTGCCCCCAGGTCCAGAGGGAGAAACGGACCCTCAGCTGACAGGAGAGACGAAAATAGAGGTTCCGTATTCACCCTCAGCACAGGAAGGAGAGGCGCTGTTGTCTCCGCAGTGGCCGGGCTCCTGCATGCACCTGCTTTTCCCAGAGGCAGAGGCCCAGGAGGCGGGGCTGGCGCCGACTGCTGACCAGGTTGTGCGGCTTGCGAGCCTGTGTCCCAGTGCCTGGGGGGAAACCGCAACGCACACAGTGGGTGCGAGCAATGCTTGGCACCAGATCTGGGGGACTTCATTCTGCTGCCCCCTTTGTCCACAGCATGTAGCATCTTTCCCCACCGCCTCCTTGGCTCTCAACAAGTTCAAATACATTTTGAATCCACATTTTTTTCTAGTCCTATAAAGGCAAGCCCCAGTCCAACGATTTAAATGGATTCCGTCTTATTGGTTCTTGTTTCCTAGGAGGACAAGTGCTCCAGAGGCTTGGTGTGGGCTCTGACCTAGGGGGTGTGTCTGATTTTTATGAAGGCATAGAAATGCACCTGAGATGACCCCAAGTCCTTTTCTTTCATTTTTTGATTTCTCACCACCTGGACCATTAATTCTGCTTTCAAAGGGGGGTGGGGAAAGGAGAACATTTCAAAGCAAAGCTGATTTGGTCTCTGAACCGGCTTGTCTTCTAGGTTGTACTTCACCCTGATGAGAATCAGAAAGGACAGTCTATAAGCCCCTGAAATGCAATTTCCAATGAAACACGAACTTCACTCTAGTGGCTCTGCAGCTGGAGAGCCTCAAACCAGTTCCAGATGTTCTCCCCCCGTGTTAGCAGGAGAACGTGGGGCAAGCTGGGAGGCAGAGTGCTTTTGCTTTTACCCGTTCTTGGAGTATCCCTCTTGCAATTCATGCCTCAACGGGCTCTTTAGGGAAAGTGCTGCGAGCACCTGGGTCTGGTTTGGCCCTGCCTAGCCCCTCCCACTCGTCAGTTAGGATATGTTGCTCTGAGCTGGTCAGTTACTGCAAGAGAAGCCCTCTCTCCTTCCCTTCAGGGTCAAAATGCAAGACAGTACAGGAGGTCAGTCAGGGTGGGCTGGGGAGAAGCCCTCCTGCAGGGCTCTCTCAGGTTAACAAAGAACCATCCATGAGCCTCACCACCATCCATAGGCCTGGCCTCCCTGTCTTAGGAGAAGTAGCACCCATGGGAATGGTCAATTCATGGCCCATTCCTCACGAGAAAGCTCCACTCAGACTGCCTCTTATCCAGAAAACAGCCATTCCAGATGAGGCCTGGCTGTCCTGACTCATTCTTTCCTAGTCTGTACCCAACCCGTGCTTGTGTACAGTATGCGATGGTAGGAATCTGTACTCATTCATGCTTTGCTGCTTAAGTGTGCTTTAGACACTTTGGTGTTTGTGCCTGACTGCTCCCTGAATCATCTTTTTGAAAAATTAATTCTATTGTTTGAGTTTAAAGATGCGTACAAATGTAAATTGTTTTGAAAATTCAAACGATGTATAAACACAGTGTGTAGGCACTGTTCCAAGGGCCTTGCACTAATGATCTCTTTAATTCTTATAGCAAGCCAATTAGATAGGTACTACGATTCCCATTTTCAAAAAGAAAAAAAGAACTCAGTCCCATTGGCCATTAATAATCACCAAAAAGCTAATAAATGGTAGCCGTGCCAGGTTACGTATGAATGGATAATGTGTACACACATACACAGGTACATAAATACGCACATGTATGATTTCATGTGACTAGGACCACACATATTGATGTGTAACCTTTTTTCTTTCAACGGTGACTCTAGAACACCTTTCCATTCCAAAAGTAGATCGTCATTTTTAACATTTATATAATAACAAATCGCACATATACAATAATATACTTAAGTAGTCCATTATTGATGGATATTTCCAATTTTTGCTATTAAGATATTATAAGCATCTTTTACATGTATCTCTTCATATACATATAATTCTCTCTTTAGGGGAAATTTCTAAAAATAAAATTGCTGGGTTAAAGGGTATCTACATTTTGTATTCTGAAACCCATTACAAATTGCCTTCTAGGAAGTTGAAGCAATTTGTTCTCCCACCCACAGTGCTTGAGAGGACCCATTTCTCCAGCCCTCTACCAGGTCTGCTTTTCATTCAAAATTCAGTCAAGAATTTCCTGAAGTGGATACTATTCAAAGAGGAAAACATTGTCACTCTTACTAAGTCTGCTGATCTGAGAGAGTGACTGTCTCAGTATTACCATTTGGATTTCTTTCTTTGTGAATTATCTTTGCATATTCTTTGCCCCAATCCTTTTTAAACCCCTTGAGGTCATCATTTGTCTTCTTCTTTAGTGGGTTTGTTTTCATTCTCCTCCTGTCTTGATCCCACCCTTCCTTCCAATGGTTGTCTTTTTATCAGTTTCTCATCCATGTTAGTACATATCTTTTTTCCAAATGTTAATGAAATTTAGATTAGTAGCTTGGCAGATTTCATTCGTGTAAATTAAAGTCTGCATCATGACTTTATAAAAGGAGAGCTGTCACTGTTTATAGTTCTTCAGTCAGTTGCTTTAAGCATTCAGAATGAGGCTTCAGTCACATGTTTCTAGATTGTGGTATGATCTGTTAACTGGCTTTTATCTTGTTATTTGTTTCTTTCTATTTCTTAGTATTTGTTCACCACTAGTTCTTGCAAAACTTGGCAGGTGAGTACTGGTGCTGTCTATTGTTGCAGTAATAAAAATCTTACTCTGCCATTAGGCATGAAGCCTGGCCTTCCCAGGAAGCCCATCCTCCCCTCTGTAGCATGTGGGCCAGACTTCCTCAGTTCTTTCATCACTAGCACATGGCCTAAGTTTCTTTCACTGTCATTTCAAGGGCGAGTCTTCTTTTCTCATTTGGATTGTAAGCTTCTTGAGGTCCTGTTGTTGCCTCGTTTGTAGCCCTCCAGGATCCCCAGAAGGCCTAACACAGCGATAGGCTTAGAGTACTGTCTTAAAGAGATTCTCATCAACAGTCATGCTGGTAATAAGCTTAATGAGTCCAAGAGAATCAGAGCAGCCCAAGATCAAGTTTGTCTTGACCACTTATCAGCTGAATGGCCTCGGACAAACTTTATAATCACTCTCAGGCTTAGTTTCCTCTTCCACGAAATGGAATACTAACAAAACACTTTCTTATAAGAAGGCTGTGAAGATCAGAGTGACCAGTGCATAGTCAATTCAATGAATGCATAGAGACATACTGTGGGCCCCGGTCGTCCCCTAGTGTTAGTTTACGTGTCTTCTCACCTAAGTTATGGGAAAATAGAGATGTAAGAGAGCTGGTTGAGGTGGCGATGCACTAAGTTTTTCCAGAGTATCCTTGGAGGCTCTCGTGCTCCTGCTTAAAGACTCTTTGTTGAATCTGAATCTGGTTTTTGTCCCAGCATGGAGCCTTCTGATCATTCAGGGGCTCAGCGCAATGCCACAAGTTTAAAACCTGCCCATTTCTCTCTTACGATCTGCCAACTATTCTTAAATGGGAGCATGAGTGCCTGCACATGTGTATATACATAATCATGTATGTGTGTGCGCGCATGTATGTGTGTAACATGCTCGGAAGAAATAAAGATGGGATCAAATTTTTCCTGGCATAGCAACTAACATCTCTGGTAGCCTCTAAGCATTTGGCCAAGTGGCCTTTTAATTGGTTTCCTTCTGTTCTATTTTTATTCTGTAGTCATTTTAATGTACAGGGAGCCAAGTCCTTCAAAGGAGACATTTTGTCATTAAAACATGTTATTTGGTTTAACCGCCGTGGGCCCAGCCTCAGCAACATGGAAGACTGGGAAGGAGCGTTCCGAGCAGTCGCTGTCCCATGACCTAACCACAGCAGTGACCCACCAGGCTGTGGTGCACATGTGCCAGGACCGGGCAGGCTGGACCAAGTGTCATCTGCCTTGTGGGCTCAGCGTCTCCACCTCGTCGTGCCAGCTCCTGCCCCTCCTTGGCCTGCCTCTGGTAGCCCTCAGGCCCGCTGTGGCATGCAGCACGAGACCCCTTCTCGCCCACGTCACACTCGTGTGCTGATTAGACGGGAATCAGCAAATCTGCGGAGTGCGCGTTTAATGTGACACAGATGTGGGACATACTGCAAATCTCTCTGCTTTCCGGATTTTCAGCTTTTTGCATTTCATCAGTGTTGCTTATTATTTACAGAATGTAACTCGAGACAGCAGAACAGATTGTAATTTTTAAAAAAGGTTTGGGGGGTGATGGGGCCGCAGGGGATCTGGGAGAAAAAAAATCCAGTAGTGTGGAATGTTGTTTGCTGTCCAGACCAAACAAACCAGTTTGCCAAGGGCGGATGGACTGTGGCGATCAGTCCCATTCATGTTCACACTGGCAGCACTTAATTAGAAGGCAGCTTGACCTTCTTATCACCAGATAAACAATAGTCTTTTGTCATCGGGTTGAACGTCATGGTACCGGGCAGAAATGTACCTCTTGTAGACGCACCGAAGGGTATCACCGAGCTGCCCCCTTGTGTTCTGCTTCCTTCCTGTCGAGACAGAAAGGACACCATTGAACTCAGCCCCATTCACACACATGGGTGTTCTCCTCGCGCGTTCCCGCTCTGGCTTCATATCCAAGCACTGTGGCGAGAGCCAGAACAAAGAGGACGCTCCTCTTCTGCCCAAAAAATCCCAGATCCTCTCGAGGGAGGGTATTGGAATGATGGGCCGGAGCCCGTGTGACACAAGTACAAAGAGAAGGTGCCATCTCTGGTTAGTAGAGGGGCAGATTTGAGTAGAGGTGGCCTTGGCCTCTTGAGAAAGCTTGGCCACAGGTTAAATTTGAGGACAAACACTTAAAAAGTGCCAGCGGGTCAGAGGAGAGGAGTAGGTGATGGGTTGATTTTTTTTTTTTTTTTTAATGTTTCTAGGTCGAAAGAATCTAAAAGTTGGGACTGAGCTAATGAAAGCCACACTAGAAATCCTTTGAAGACATTCTTGGAATTTGAGCTAGTGCAGAGATCCCATCACCTTGGCCAGAAGATTCTGAGCTGCTTAAGTGCTGAGTGTCAGGCCTGGACTGGACTATCCATAGGGACCCAGACCCCTGGGCAGCGTCCAGAGCTCTAGGCCCCACTGCTCTTCCTTCCTGGAAAAGTGCAGGCGGAGCCTGTTGTCTTGAGGCCACCAGGCAGCTAGCCAGTTGCCCCTGGAGAACATGACCTAGGTCAATAACTTTCTAGTGTCCCTCCGAGCTGGAATGATCAGTATTCTTATGCTCCAGGGGTTCCTGGGTCGTTACCAACTCCCACCCTGTCTCTGGCTTGTCTCGGAGGAGAAGTTCCACGACAGACTGCCTCCTCCACTCCCTTGGCTTCTGAAGCAGCAGCTGTGGCTCTCCAGCCACCAGTTGTAACACCGGCTTGTGGCCACTGGTCTGTCCGTTTCTCACGTGTGCGTTGCATACCCACTGTGTGCCGGGCACTGTTCCAGTGCCGGGGTGCACCAACAGTGCAGAGAAGAGACGCAAAGCTCGGCGTCCGTGTCTTCCATTGGACTCTTACCACACTTTGCAGGCCGTGGCTGGGTTCAGAACACCAGCCCCTCCCTGGGAAAGCTGGTGGCTGGAAAGATGGCGTGTCCCTAGCTCACTTTTCGACCCTCCTAGGGCCTCAGTTTCTCTCTCTACCACCTAAAGTCTAACCTCGGGGCCTGAAACCGATCCTGTTTTTATCCCCGTGAGTGTGACAACTGTGCGTGAACTTTCATTCTCATCGTCAGTGTCTTTGTCCGTTTTTGAAGTGTCTTCTTTCTTGTCTCATCTGCCACCACACTCTGTCTGATAGTAAAAGTTTGTGTAAAACGCAACCTGACTGGGTAGGCTAGAAAAGGCAAACAAACAAACCCCAGAACAGACCCCATACAGGCTGTGCTTTGGTCCCAAGGGAGGCGGGTGGGGATGGGGGTGGGGGTTGCTAAGGACACATCCTAGCCCCTCTTCAGCCTGGTAGCTCCATTCTTGGGGCTTTAATGGATTCAGGTTCTCTTACAGACTCCATGGAGAGAACGTGCCCTACCACTGAAAACCTCTATTATGATGAATTTTATTAACGGCAGTATTCCGAAACTCGATTAATTCCAATTCTAATTTGACATTTTGGTATAATTTCTTGAGCCTCTATGTTGGTTAGCTGTAGCTCTTTTTTAAAAAGTTCTTTAAGCAAAGAAGGTATGGATGGGGTACACCAAGTGAGTAAACACTTAGGCACTGGGTCCTTTAGAGAATATCTACGTGTCCAAACACTTGATGTACTCCTAATGAGTCATTCTCACATGTTCAGTAAATCGGGTTTCCCATAGGGTTCTGTCAGGCTAAAATTTTAAATCTAAATTTTAAAACTTTTGCATTTTGGTATTTTAAATTGACTTGACACCCAATAATTTTAAGTAAGGGCAGGAGAGGGGGAGACGATTGTTTTTGAGTACCTACTATGTGCCAGGCACTGTGCTGTGTGCACTTTTCATATGTCATCTCAACATTATCAACCAAGTAAGTATCCTCATTTATTGTTAAGGGAACTGAGGCTGAGAGCCATGTAATAACTTCTTCACAATTACTCAGCTAATGAGTGGCTGGACTGGGATTTCAGTCTGTGTCGGTCTTTTTCCAACGCCTCATGTTCTCTAGACCACCATGCCGTTAACTTTCATTTGTCTCTCAAAAGAGATCAGCTTTTGGGAGAAGAGAGAGAATGTTAAGATTTTTTAAAAGTATGTCATCATTTGCTAGAAACCAATCTAAAAGTAATCTGGTTTATTTAGTTGAGTCAGCTTGTTATCATTGGAATTTGTACTTAAGAGCCACAAAATGAAATTTGTCAGAAATTGTGTATTTGGTCCCATGTGAAATATCTTGGGATTGACATTAGAGGTGACAGTTTCGCAGGGAATTTGACCCTGGCTTGCGGGATTCCTGTAAGCACTACACACTCGGATTCAGGATGTACTTAGAACACAAATGAAGCGTGCATGCGTAAAATGCCTCATTTTTGTGATGATGTTGAAAGTTGCAAGTCACTTTATAAGTTGTCTACTATTTTTTTTAAAGAAAAAACGCAGAGCTACCCCAGAAGGCACACAAAAGTTAGGCATTTTGGAAATCCATCTGTCAGTGCCTCCTGAACAGGTACTCTATGCGGAGGCGGTTAGTTGACGAGGAAAAACCTTGTGGAGTGGTTTTGTTCTCCGAGTTGAAACCCCCACAGGCACATGTGTTGGCATTAGTCCTACCAGCTGTCACAGTTGCAATCTCATGGAGTCCCCAAATATGTGTTAGGTTGTAGGAAGCCGTGACCCCTATAAACAAGTCAGGTGTGAATCCCAGGATGGGAGAAGACCCAGCCCAGGAAGCGTCGTCCCCACTGCAGGACGTCAAACTACCCAAATCTTAACAGCGACAGTAATTGAATTTCTAACGATTTCTTGAATCACCATCTTTCCCATGTTTTCAATTGCAACGATACCATTGAATGGGATTTTATGTGTTGTTACACAGATGACTTCAGAACTCTAGGGAGAGGTAACTAGAATGTCATGAACAAGAAAGCAAAAGGGAAAGAAGAATATTTCAATTTGAAGCCGTTTCTCCAATAAGCAACTAAGTGAGAAAGGTTGGACATTGGACCCTCGCTCCCGTTGGGCTTCAGCCCCTGAGCTAGGTCAGGGCCCTCCTGTGTGCCCATGGCCTGCTCCAGACCAGCATCTTCCTGAGTGCCTTGGAGGTACCAGGTAATCTTCTGAGCACAGTGCAGGTACTGACGTATTTACTCCTCACAACAAGTCCATTGTGGTCATCCCTGTTTTATACATGAGGAAACCAAGGCTCCAAGAGGTTACACAACTTGCCGTAGGTCGCAGTTTGTCCATGGTGGAACTGGCATTCCCCCTCAGGCAGCCAGGCTCCAGGGCCTGTCCTCGCAGCATTATTGCCTGTCTGTTTATCACCTCCATTAGACTCCCGTAGGCTCCCTGGACACGGCCTCGGCACTGGCCTGCACGTATGATCACTCGGGAAAAGTTCATTAAACGGGGTGGGAGGTGGGGCAGAGGCAGGCGCGCGCCCTTCTCAAGGCTCTGAGCAAGCTCTCTTTTCTGGCTGCCTTAGTTTGGACCCTCAGGTAGTAACTTCATTTAAGGGCCAACCTCTACTGCCGTAGGGTTTCTTTTCACCCAGCTTGTTTTTTTTCGTGTATCAGATTCCAAATTGTAGCAAATATTTGGTGCAATTTTCTTGGTGCAGGGTTTAATTCAGTCAGACCTCAGTAGTTATTATTAAACCTAAGGATTGAATAACTGTCTCTGGGTAGGTTCTAGAAAGTGGGTGTCTGTTTATCATGGAACTGTGGGGCAGAGTTTCTAATGTAAACAGAGCCAAACTTGAGAGGTTTCCATCCTCGAATAGTCTTCTCTGATTACAGTGGTCACTGCAGGGGTAAAATCTGCAGAGAAGAAATGCTTTTCTCCTACGTGTCTGAAAGGGGATGCGATAGGGAGGAAAAGGCTGCAGGTCAGACATGAGATGTCGCTCGTGGCGTGGCGGGCGTCTTGAACTTGGAGAAGCTGCACTGCAGTGACGATCAGCTGGTACACTCAGCGCCCAGTGCTGTTTAGACAGACTGTTGAGCTCCCTTTCGGGCACTGGCAAATGTTTGCTCGAAGCTGTCAGTCACGAACCTTGGTATCTTGTAGCTGTGATCCACTCACAGCGTTTGGAGAGATAGTCTAGGGTGCCCTTCTGTTCTCAGCCTGCTTGTTGGTGCCCCGCCGAGTACAGTATAGCTCAGAAAGGTATTTAATTCCAACAAAAGCCTTGGACACACTCATGAAGTAACTGCAGGCACAATCCATCACTTCGTTGGGGTCAGTCCACACTGCCCCTAGGGAAGGTGGCAGCCATCAGTTGAATAAACATTCTATTACGCTAGGAAGTCACACGTTTGACACACACTTTCTCCTCGTTTACTGATTGTTTTTGAACCTCACTTGGTTGATAGACATTGGCCATGACAGATTTCTCAACCGACTAATAGCTTAAGCTGTACAGGGGTATGTGTGTGTGTACAACATCTGTCTTCAACTAATGGAACTATGACATAGTTACTCATCATAGACGCGAAGAACAAGTAATGGCTGGCCAACTGTTGACCCTCAGGCTGAAAGGCAAGATCAGCCGAGTGGAACTGGTTAGATCTTCCTGTGTCACCTTGTTTGGATTTATTGTTGCTTGAAGAAAATGACATGGATTGTTTTCATTACCCTGATCTTCGGGTTGGGGCCTCCAGTATGTGTCAGATAGCAGTGGCCAGACGCAGACGTCTCGTGTATCGATCTCTCGCGCGGGGTGCATATCTGCAGTGTATCAGCCACTGTATCAGCAGCCCCTTCCCTGGGGGGAGCGTCATCCGTGCTGCACAGCCGACTCCCTGACATTTTCATGGAGTTCAAAGCTCAAGTTGGTTTGGTGCTGACATTTTGGATTAGCTGGTTGACTGGAAGGCCTGCTTCTTTCTATATACTGTGAAATTTATAAACTGCAGCAGCTGAGGGCTTAAAATGGCCGACCAGCCCCCAGCTGGCAGCAATTAAATACACCGCAGACCTTTGGCTAAACAAAGGTTTGTGGAGGCAGAGTTGCTGCATGTGCACTAAACAGACTCATGTTGTAAACTACCTTTTATGTCGAGTGTTAGTGAGAGACGCTGTCGACTAATGAGAGGTGAGTGGGAGAAGTTTTGCCACCCCTTTGTTTAATGATGTATTATCCCCAGGGTGTAGGACCAGACCCTGCCCTAGAAGCAGCCAGTCTTGACAGTAAAGGTGATCGTGAGAAGAGAAGCAAGTCAGCCAGGGGAGGCTGGAGGGTGGTCCCGGGGTTGCCCATCAGTGGTGGCCGGAGTGGCTTAGAAGTTGGCCTCTCTGCTCTGGTGCCCATGGGCAGGCGCCATATCTACTCGGCTTTTTTTTTTTATTGAACATCATTACCATTCTGGTTGAAAGGACAAGGTGGGAATGAGAAGAAAAGATGCTATTTTTATACCCATTCAAGCAGCAAAAATTCAGAGTCTAGACCAGTGCTGTCTATATACAATTCACATTTACTTTAAGTTTTTAAAATTCAGTTCCTTAGTCACACTGGCCACATTTCAAGTGCTCAGTAGCCACACGTGGCCAAATGGTTGTTATGGACAGGGCTGTCCTAGACAATACCAAGTGTTAGAAAGATGTAGATTACTGGCTGCCCTAAATGCATCGTTGGTGGGAGTGTAAGTTTGTTCAGCCACTTTAAAATAATTTGAGTTACCTTGTTGGGTGAATATTCATGCCCTGTGATCCGGCAGATCCCTCTTAGACATACACCTGAAGAAACCCTTGCCCATGTTCCCTAGGAGACAGGTACAGAAATGTTCACTGCAGCATCATTGGTAATAGCAAGGCCTGGCAGTCACCCATGTGCGGACAGATGAACGATGGCGTAGCTAGACAGTGGGATAGTCATCGATAGGCACAATAAATGACTCATAGCTGCATACGGAAGAATGGCTGAATCTTTGCAATCTTACTGCAAGGGGGAAGGAGTAAGTCCCAAAACATAAAAAGGCAGTGACATCAGCTTTCAAAAGCCCAACACAACTAAAAGCAGAGAGTATAACAAGACTATACCAGAGCATACTTTGAAATGCGATAAGACTACAAAAAGAAGAAAAGCAAAGAAATGGTCGATACAGGATTCAGAATAACAGCTGAATTTGGTAGAGGAGGCATGGAATGGTGGGGAGGCGACAGCAGAGGACCATACAGATAGGATCAAGTTAGGGTCAGCGATGGCGGTTTTGTGCCAGGGATGGTGGTTTCACAGATATTTATTACCTCATTTAAATAAGTAAAGAAAAGGCCAATGATGAGAGTGAACCTTAAAACTGAGAATAAGGATGAGTCCAGTTTTAAAAAAAATAGAAGAGAGTCCTTTCCCTCCAGGTGCTGATGGGCTCCCAGGAATGTACATGAAAGTGATGTAAGAACAGTCACCTAAAAGTGGATCCACTATATTACTGAATCGCAGAGTGTGAACAAATTAGGATTTCTGTTACACACAGTCCTACCGTTTTCAAAGGGTTCTGTGAATTTGTCGTCGTGCCACATCAATAGGTGATGAAAGCAGTTCTATCACACGATAGCCTGCCCTGAAGTATGTCACTTTAAACTCTGCTGGATTATGACAGTGGAAAACACTAGCTTGTCTTTTGTTTATAGTTCTCTGATATGTTTGGGACTAAATTAGTTCACACACAGTAACTTTCAGCACTCGTCTCACCCCCCCATCCTCCCAACTTGGACCTCAGAAGTTAAAACTTCAGTTGAGTTTCAGAGAAGAAAGAATAGTTTTTCAGATACCAGCGGTGATAAGGTAATAGGAGATTGTGGGAAGAATTCCTTTAATCCAACTTTCTGCTTCTAGTTAAGCGTATCTTGGAATCACCCCTTCTAGAAGTAGTCCCGATATTTATAAAACTATAAGAGAAGACTACGTTTCCTCCCTGGCAAAGTCAAACTCTCTTTTCTTCTATGTCCTTGTTAAAAATGACCCTCGAATACCACAATGAGCTCTTCCATCTGCAGTATCAGCACTATTTCCAACCTGCCCTTGATATTTGCTTGATCACAAAGTGAGGACCTTGGAAATGGGAAGATAGTTTGCAGCCTGTTGGGAAGACAGATGAGAAAAGAAACTTAACAACTAGGCAGTGTGTACCCACCAGGGAGCTGCTCTGCTTTTGTATTCTCTGTGTTTGGGTAGGTTTGTAGTCTGGAAGTTAGAAGAGAATGTATTGGGAGTGGGGGTGAGGTTAGGTCACTGAGATTTGGGGGAGGCCCTGAGGGAGGCCACTAAGTCGGGCCATGAAATGGACCAGAAAGCTATTTGATAATGAGATAACAGGGGGCACACTTACTTACATTCCCAACTATTGCATGGTTACAAGATGTGATTTCCAAGGGCTCAGATCCACAAACAAGCCTCCTTTCCTTGGCTTCTCTGGCTTCCTTGGGTCCCACCGGAGGAGTTCAGGACTCTTAGTAAGTTTTCTCCTCCTCGGTAGCATGTTTCTCCACTGTGGGTACTCAGGAAAAGATGAATTCTTCCAGGAGCATACGTGTGTCAGCAGAGCCATCATTTCATGACTTGGCTTTCATGCTGCTTCCTTTGCTTTGGTCAGGGGACCGGACAGACACACCCCTGACCTTTCTGTCAGGAAGATGGGGTTCTAGCTGGTTCACGTTTTGCCTTGGCCTTGTTGACTTTCAAAGCTCAGAATCTCTAGTCTTCAAACTCTCCACCAAAGTATGCATGTCACCTTTCCTTCTTCAGCTCAAGAGTCAAAATGGCCCTTATACCAGTCCCCCACCCAAAAATGCATTCATTCACTTGTTCAGCTCCTATGTACTGGGTACTGTTCTAGTTCCCAAGATAACAGTGAACAAAACAAAATCCCTCTTCTCGTGGCAGTTAACGTTCCAGATGGGGAGCCAAGCGGTGAGCAGACATTTTACCTAAGTGAGATGTGAGGCAACTGTGTTTTGAGCATATGACTGACTTGATCTCTAACTTGTATTTTGAAATGGTCATTCTCGTAGTTACAAGGACAATGGACAAGGATGGCAACAGAAAGAATAAGTTATTGGGCTATTGTAATAATCCATTACAAATCCAGAGACCATTTGTTAGTTATGATAGAGATGGCGGAACAGTTGGACTAGGGATATATGGAAATTGAGCCCACATCCCTCCCAATGGGTTGGGGGAGATGTGGTGAGAAGAGTCCGGACGAAGCCTGTACTGAAAATGATGAGCAGCAGGTCCCGTCACATCCCTCTTTGCAGGGGCCTTTGGGCTTCTGCGGCACTCGCCTGAGCCTCTCCCAGCAGCGTCACAGGGGCAGAAGAGTGGGACTGCCTTGGGGAAAAGACAGTTGACAAGCCTGTCCTAGGCAGTGTCTGGAAGGACAGATGTTTGACGAGTCAGCGAGAGAAGAACGGGGCTCTGCTACCTGGGACAGCACACCTCGCTCCTTGCCACTGCTTTCCTTGCCTGGCAGGGTTGGCTAGCATCCTTAAAACAGCAGCTCCCTACACTGCCCTCCCTACATTCAATCAACAGTTGGGATCTAAATAGCCGACAATAGAACCAAGTTTTAAAGAAGGAATTGAGACTATGCCTAGTGGGAGAATGTGAGTATATGATAGTAAATTAAACATTTTTTTATCCATCCTTAGTGCAGATTGTTGAAACTTTTTTTACAGTCTCTTTACATCACCCTGGAAGACCACAAGCAGTGGTACGTAGGGCATCCTTGTTACTGAACATCTAAACCGTTATCACTGGATTTCTGGTTTTCTGGCATACAGCAAACGTTACCCAGATGCGGGCTTCAGACATCATGGCCTGATGAGCTGAATGTTCCCTGGGTCCAGGGGCGCTTTGCAGGTGTCCCAGTGTTGCAGCTAACCAGTGCGTGTCCCGCGGCAAGTTCCTGACTGTATTACTTCCCGATTTGCCCCCCAGGGCACTGTTTGCCCTGTAGTAAGTCTCTCTCTCCACTGCTGTTAGTACATGGTTCGGAAGTGCTGACTCCATGTGATGCTAATTCCTCAGTTTTAGATAGATATGTCTAGAGAGGGGTGTTTTGCTTCAGTGGAATCCAGGAACAAATAATAAAAAGTACAACAAGTACAAGGTCGAGGACAGAACCAGCATACTCTTATCAGTCATCTGAAATATGCACCGCCTTTCCAAGACAAATACGGGCTCCTGTTTCTAGGAAAACACCAAAAAGTACTTATCAATTAGCCTGTATATGGTTTGTGGAAAAAGACAACATCAGCCTACCCTGAAAAGCATGGCGAAGCAGATTCCTTTGGGCAGCCGACAGCTGAGTGGCCTGAGTCAGAGCCACTGCAGAATCCAGGCTGTGGCCTGGGACCAGCCCAGGGAGCCCTTCGTCTCCCTCGTGACCACTGCATCCCTCACCCTGCACCCAGGCAGCAAAGCTCATCTTAGGAGAAACCCAGAAACTGGGTGTGTGCTGACTAAATGCCCAAGGTCCCTTACTCTCCTCCCTGACCCTGCAAGTGTAGAAATGCATCTCCTGAAGATCCCTAGAAAAATGGGGTGTCTAGTAATAAGGACAGTAACAGGAGCAACCACCACTGGTAGGTAGATAGCCCCCATTCTGTCTGTCAGAACAGGCTCGATGGGCATCATTGATTGGATCTTCACAGCAGCCCTGTGGGGGTGGGGGCGGTCAGATCCCATTTTACAGAGAAAACTGGAACCGAGGGCTACAAAAGTCAACACATTTGTCCGTGATCGCATAGCTAGGAAATGGTAGAAACGTGGTTCTAATTCAGAACTGGAGTCTTTCACCCCCATATTAGTGTACATTCACACATATAACACTGCGGTTTGATTCTGGTCACTAAATTTAATTAGAGTGTGTCTGGTAGTGAGATTTTATCTGAGACAAGGATGGGAAATCATTCTAAGGCAACACTTAACCTCTGCTTTTTGTCCATTTACCCATTTAGGACTCAAGCGCAGAGGGTACGGAAACCCCGATGCTGCATGGGGCCCCAGGGGCTGCTCCCCCGCTATTCTGAGAGCCAGGCAGAAGGACAGGAGCAGCTCTTCAAGCTCACGGACAACATACAGGATGAATTGTAAGTGGAGCCATGGGAAACCAGCCCCGGGGGCTCACGACTTGTCTCTTCTGTCTCAGAGTCTGAGAAGGTTCTTCCGGATCCGAGTATCGTCCTGACTCTGAGACCTTGGAACTGGTCAGAGATTCCTTGGCCCAGATGTTTTATAGGTTTAGATAGAACTGCTTGGAAACCGCCTTCTACTCCAAGCAGTAGTTCTCAAACTGAGTTCCAAGCAGGACCTTAATGTTCTGTTTCTAGTAAAGGGCAGTTTCTTTCCAGTAACAGCTAAAAATTTGCGAGGGGGTTGCAGTTTTCTTAAGATTGTTTTGTTACTCTTTGAATGCAGAGCTTTACGTCCCTGGGATCTTATTGTATTTTCAATTAGTGACATTATCCCAAGTTGCTGTCGTGGAACTCAGTATGTCAGGATATTCTGTGGGGACCCTTTTAGTGTAAAGTGCTTTGTAACTTACGTATGTGTTAGAACCACCGGCCCAGGGAAAGCAGTTAGTTATGCCTGGTGAGTAGGAAAGAGCTAGTTTAATTTCTTTGAATGCTTATGTATCTCCTTTAAGATAAAGCAAGCTAGGACGGTTCTGAAGGCCGTGAGTGCTGTTTGGTTGGTGGAGGTGTGTCTGAAGTAGAGGCTCTCAGGATAGCCTTCGGTGTCACTGGTAAAGACGGTGTTAAGCTGACCTCATCTCATATTTTTGTTGCGATATTTGAATGGGGACATCCACAGTCAAATCTAGAATTCATTTGTTGCTTGCTGGGTAGGATGGTTGTGTGTTGTGCACTCCAGATGTGCTGCAGTGTTGTTGGAGGGTCTCTTAATAATGGAGAGGCACTGCATTATGTTACTTAGCTCAGGCGGCCTGGCTTGCAGATGGCCACCTTCTCACTGTGTCCTCACATGGCAGAAAGAGAGTAAGTAAGCTCTCTGGTGTCTTTCCTAAGGACACTCATCTTACAGGATCAGGGCCCCACCCTCGTGACCTCACTGAACCTTAATTACTTCCTTACTCCAGACAGCCACACTGGGGTGAGGGCTTCAACATAGGAATTCAGTGGGGGAGGGGGGCACACAATTCAGTCCATACATGTGTCATTAGTATGTTCTGTTCTCTTAGCCCAGCCTCAGCTCTGGTCATCATTCTAGAGTCCAGAATCCCCATGCAGTTGCACTCCAGGCAGGACTGTATATTCCTGCTTACTTGAGGGCAGGATTTCGTACCATGACTGCTCTTTATACCACTTTGCTGGGGGAACTTGAGGCCTTTGGACCAGAAGCTCAGAGTCAGTCTCAGGTCCAGCAGGGCACATTGAAAACTCTGCTAGAATGGCAGCCCCCCGAGGGCCTGGGCTTTTGTCTGTTCCATTCATGGAAGAATCCTCACACCTAGAACAGTGCCTGGCACCTCACAGGCACTCAGTGAATATTTGTGGCATGAATGATAGCCGGATAGCTGCAGTTCAACATTTTATTAGTACATGTTCACTATTCCATCTTTGGGGGGGTCAAAGGTTGAGATTATAAAATTACTGTACGTTGTGCTTTTAATTTCCATCTCTGGTCCTTGCGAAATTCATTTTCAGTAGAATGACTTGTGCCAAAAACACAAGGGAAAAAGTGTATATAGTACAGGAAAGCGTGTCGCACAGCTGACGTAGGATTGTTCCCAGTGACATGCACACACTGGAAAATAGCCACGGAAAGCTGAAAACGGGAATCAAAATGATGTCAGCAAAATAGATTTCATGAAACCCTTGAAATTCATACAAACCAGGAAAAGATACTGGCATGAATGAATTTTGACTCTAAAGATGAAAACCATGTGTCTCCACCCGTTTGTGCGTTAAATCTTGCCAGTGCGTGTGGAAGGAGGCACGTGACCGTGGCCTTCCTCAGTGTATGAAAAAGACGCCATCAGGGAATCAGCAGATGTTTCTCTGATGTATCCTCAGTTGTCAGGCTGGGTCCTCACAGTGACGTGAACATTAGAATCATCACTTTGCAAGAAAGGAGTTTTCAGGAAAAGCACACAAGTGCCAAATTATACCTCTGACTTTTATCCTAGAATTGTAATTAAAAACATGTTTACAGCCCTAATTGTTTGCATATTTTCCTTCAGAGTTAACCCCTTAAAAGGGTCTTTAATACCTTGCTCTACTGTTCTAACTAAATGTTTCCACATTTTTTTCCAGTTAGACTCACTGTTTCACTTCTGGAAAATATTGTGTAATTACTTCCTGATGTCGTGAAAACCCCACAAAGTCCCCAGTGCCATGGTTACTTCAACTTTGTTCTCCCAGATCAAGTTTCATTTAATTTTTTCATTTTATTTAATTAATTAGTATTAAAAAGATAGTTACTGACATACGATTTAAAGTCTGGCCAGCTGAAAAGGCTTTAGTCTCAAATCAATCAAATATTTCTCTGGTATGTTGCAGAATTACCATTGCTTCCCATTTTCCTCAATTCTGGTTTTGAAATAGGATCCTGGCGTAAGCTGATGTTAAAGTAAAATTTGTCCTATCATTAAATTAATTTTTCTTTATAACCAGTGTCTATCTGTAGGCAGGAACCTCATTTGCATTTTTTTAAAAAATCCTACCTGTTTTACTTCAACTCCTTCATCACAAAGTTACATATTGGCATTATAAGCATTAGGATGGCTCTTACCTTCTCAATAAAAATGCGTGAGCAGCCACACGAGCTGAGGAGCTGCCTTAGCATGCTGTGTTCTGGAGTTTGACAGTTGGGTTGTATTGTCAAATGAAGTTTCAGAAAATAACATTTATGAGATTTTTTTAATACAGAAAAATAGGGAAAAAGAAAAAAAGTAGCCTATAAACCCACCAGCCAGATAAGTCCTTTCTCTTTTTGATGAAATAAACTTCATGCATATGGTTAGCAAATTCGAAGAATACAGATACAAAATCAAGAGTAAAATTCTTTCTTGTCCCCTTTGTGTCTATGATATTTTGTATCCTGTGTTTATCCTTCCTGAGAAGCTGCAGAGAGAGAGAGAGAGAGAGAGAGAGAGAGAGAGAGAGAGAGAGAGAGAGAGATCAGAAATATTTTTGGAGCACAGGTTGTAATGGTCTAATAGCATATAATTATAGAGATAAACGTTGTATTAACATATACAGTCTCACCGCAAAAACAAAAGACAGGTCCTTTTGAGGAATGGGATAGAATTCATTAGCTTCCTTTTCTACACCAGGAAATAATCTGTCGATAACCATTGACAGTTAGGGAATTGGACATTCTTTGATATGCCACTGAATTAAAACTTTCATTTGGTAGATTATTCAGCTATTCTGATCAAGGTTAATGGCTTGCTAAATCTTTAGTAAGTTAAATCAAGCGTTCTGAGAGAATTCTTTAACTTTACTAAAGGTAAAATATACCCAACATACAAAGTTGCATGTACTCTGGCAATTCCATTGGACCTCACAAAGTAATTTCATTGTCATTTTCTGAGACTATACTTAACACATAAATTTATTAAATCCTACTATGTGCAGAACAAATAGAAAATGTGCTCTTGCCTTGACAAGTTCACCATCTAGCAGAGGAAACAGAGTATTACCCACTATCTGTAACATATGATTGCTTTTAAAATAGAAGTGTGAGCCATGTGTTACTGGGCCACAAGGGGAAGTGATTAATTTATGCCTGGAAAGCTGGGGAAGGCTGTGGACAATTGACCTGGCCCTGCGGGAATAGGAGAAATGTGCCAAGGAGAGAAGAGAGAAAGTCATGTATGCAGTGAAGAGTGGACAAAGGGAGGCTGAAGAGTTCATGGCATTTCTGGAGAACTCGAGTTAGCCAGATGTGGGGATAGTGCATGTATGGGAGGGGAGGAACAGAGGCCAGGAGACTGGAAAGGTGGGTTACAAGGCCAAATTCGGAGAACTTTGACGACCACACTAAGTTTACTGCTCTACACAGTGATGAGATTTTAAAGAGGGTCCCGCTCAAAATTACATTTTAAAAATGTAACCTTGACAAATGGATCGGAGTTGGAGTGCCTAGAGGCAGGAAACCAGGTAGGAGGCTCTGGGAGTAATGCAGGTAAATGGTGGTGAAGCCTAAATGCAGACAGTGACAGGGAAGAGAAGTAGAAGGGGACCGAGCTGAGAATTATCTAGGAGGTGGCATAGTGGAGTCACAGACTGACTGAATTCATAATCTGAGTGCGGAGAGGGGTTGAGAAAGACACTGGGCTTCTTGGCTGTTTTGCTGGATGGAGTTGCCACCAAGTACAATAGGCAATGCTGAAGAAGGAGAGAACTGGAGAGAAACGGGCAGCTCAGCTCACGACATGCTGAGCGTGAGGGGGTCCTGATAGACTGGGGGGCGGCGCACTTGGCCAGGGAAGGGCCGCCTCTAGGACCACACCTGGAGTATGACGGATGACCCAGGACTCTTCTGATTTTGAAATGACTCCAAAATGAGTACTCTGTAGATGTATAAATAGATTTAATAAAAGAGTGGGAGAAAAAGAAAGAAATCAAACCACGAGGGTGGTTGAAACAATGACTTGCAGATTTCTCTCTCCCTGAGGGCAGTTGGTACTGAACCTGCTTTCCATGAGGCCTCTTAGAAGGACACTCATTTCTCCACCCGCTAACGCGAGGATTTGTAGACTTGCAAGGGGTTGCTCCCCAGTATCTGGAGAACTTGGCATCTGTTCTCAGCAGAGGACAGAGTAACAAAGCCTTGTCACCTTGGCTTCACACAGTACGTGATGATTCTTGTTTTATGGATGGCAGTAGGAAGGCTCTGAGCAAAGCCATCTGGCTAGTGACAGGCAGAGCCACCTGGCACCTAGGGCTAGCTACTTCCAGTGGCACGCTGGCTGTGGGACTAAGAGGAGACATCATTACGGGCCACAGAGGGAGTGGTCTGAGGCTGTCATCAGTGATGCCGTGGGTGTTGCTGTGACCACCCTGCGGTGGCCATGGTCTGGGGTATCATTAATGACAGCAGACCCTGCCAGATGTGCCCACGACTCGAGAGTGTCCCTCCAAGAATGACGTGAGCCGTGTGTGCCAGGCTTCTTCTCTCCAAGAAACTTCCTCAGGTTGGTCCCAAGGACAGAGTGTCCTCTTCTCCTTAAAGGAGAGTTAAAGGAAAACTTTTGACTGAGGTCTGAGAATCCTGTTTTTTTTATAGGATCCAAGATAGTATCTACACAACCTAAGATGTGTGAACAGGGTCCTGGGTGACTTCTAGTTCTCATATTTGAAGGACAAAGTTTGTCCAGAACTTTGTGTTTTTCCCGCCATCTGAGTGACTAGCAAGTCAGAGAACAGAAGGATGCATTCAAGATCTCCTGAAATCTGTGGCTTCCTTCTTCCCCTGTGTCAGCCGTGGGGTTTTCCAATAGGCCCTCCTTCGTGGGCCAACAGCAGCCCTGCATGAAGTGTGATTACACGCGGTGCAAAGAGTAGAAAGCCCAGTGCCTGGACTCAACTCACGTGCAGCAATGGCCGCTGCTGCTCTATTGGCGGGACCCTGAGCCTCTTCAGTGAAGCAAACGGAAGCCTGTGGGGAGCAGGCCTCCTGCAGGGGGACAGCTGGGAAGGGAGGGTGGTGCTGCGGCTTCGAAGGAGAAAGGGACAGAGGAAGGGGCGGCCTGGCAGAGGACACTGTCACAAGCGCTGCTGGGGCTGGGCTTCTCCTGCACCCTGAATTTCAGCTCCTCTCTCACAGTGGCGAGTTTGGGATTGGTCTCCAGGACAGGAGGAACCCTTTCATCTGGAGCTAATTATTCTTTATGGTTTGCAGATTTTGTAAAAAAAAAAAAAAAAAAATAGACAAACACACACACACAGCCTTGGTCTTCGGTTGTTGGGTGTAGAGGAAGCATCGGGAGGAAAATGGAGGCACAGCTGTCTGCAGGGTCAGTCTCAGACCGTGGCGGGGACCCTGATGTTCCAGCTGCCTGCTGTGGCCTCACCGTCTCCCCTCCGCCTCCTCTTGGTTATACCGTTGGCTCTGAAAGTGCTGCTTTTGATGTGAAAAGACTTTAGAACATTTCATGGAAGAGTCCAAAGATGTTATTATCTGTAGCAGCTTTGGGGTAGGAATGGGCCCCCGGACTCTCAGAATAGAGAGGCCTGTACCTATTCACTGCCCCTGTCCCCTCGCAGCTCTGTAACACCAGGAGTTATTTTGACTTCTCTACCAACTTTGTGACAGAAGCTGTCGAATGGTGTCTCCTCTCACAGATGGACACGCGGAGGCCTATCTTCAAGAAAGCCAGCCTGGCCGGAGTGGCCCAGCCTGGTGGGGTCTCTCTGCCTGCTGGGATGGTCCCTTCTGCACTGTGGGGAGAAACGCCGCACAGGAGAGCCTCCCAGCTCAGAGCCACCCTCCCTCCCCAAGTGGCTCTGGCCTGACAGGACTTGCGCCATCTGTGGCATCTTGAAAAGGAGTCTATTTTAAAGCCTATAAAAGTGTTCCAGTGTGGAAAGTACACGAATAATGTCAGCCACTCCAGCCTGGTGTCAGAGCAGCTGCCCGGATGGACAGGCCTTGGCCCTTTTAGAGGCTGTGCGTAAATGTCAGCTACAGGGGCTCCCAGGTGGGGTGAGCGTGGGGGATGGGGGAGGGCATGGAAGGGCCCCATCCTGTGCTGGACCAGAGCAAAGAAAATCATCTCAGCTGGGCTTTTAATGCGCATTCCTGCTCTCACCCCGACAGCAGCGGCCGACTGTGGGAGTCTGTTGAGAGCCCAGGACAGCCTCCACGGCCACCTCCCGGCCCACCAGTGCTCAGAAACCAGAGGCTGTTTTTCGGTCTTTACCTGGTTTCTCGGCAACTTCTAGCTGGCCCTGTAGCACTTCCTGCCTGTCAGGAAGCGTTTTTCTTTTTTCTTTTTCTTTTTTAAAATTTATTGGGGTGACATTTATTAGTAAAATTACATAGATTTCAGGTGTACAATTCTGTATTATATCATCTATAGATTACATTGTGTGTTCACCACCCAGAGTCAGTTCTCCTTCCGTCACCATATATTTGATCCCCCTTAAGGAATCTTTTTTCGACCTCTCTTTCTTTCTGTCTCCGTCTCCTTTCCTTCCCCTGGACCAGCTAATTTAGATCCCATTCGATTCGATCAAGGGGTGAAGCTGCCCCCTTGGTGCTGTCAGGGTTCCGGGATGTGGGAAACTCTGTGCCAAGTGGCCTCCCCACCAAAAGCTGCTGGGTGGTTCTAATTTGGGCATCAAGACTTCACAAGTCCACTTTCTTGGCATTGCCAACCAGTTAGAATAGAACAATAAACCCCAATTTTTGTCATGCGAGGCCATAATTAAAATGGCGACTGGAACCCGGCGGTGCTTACTGAGCGAGCCCTCGGGGCTCAGCGAGACGTGGGGGTAGGATAGGGACCCCAGTCTTACATCAGTTAGTCAGAGAGCCGTCTTACCTATCCAGGAGACAAAGAGAACAAATAAGTGTTTGGCAGTGCTTCTGAAGGTAAGCAGTTAAGTGTTCAAGAGTGGGGGTGGGGTTGGCATGTTTCGTGGGAAAACTTTGAGAAGCTTCGTGGAGAAGTTGGAACTCGTGACTCCTTGGGATGGGAAGTTGAGAGAGGCTGAGAGACAAGGTGGTTTTTGAATTGGGGGTGGGAGGTGCTCACTAAGCTCAGAGGTGAGCAAATGCCTGGCGCATGCTTTGGACTGAAAGCAAACCCGCAGGCAAGCCCTCAGTCCCATCAGAGTGTTTTGCAACTGCTGACACCATAACAAAGCCGCCCTGGGACCCTGTCCTCCAGCCGCTCCAGGGGGAGCCTGGGCTCTGGGCAACTGCAGTTTGCAAATTCCTCTCAGGACATCAAGTCCCGGGGGGCTGCGGCTTGACAGCCAGCCTGTGGTCCGTTCTTAGTATTCTTGCCATCATCTGTTCTCCTGTGCTGCCCCCCAACGTCACCACCCCATTGTGGAAGGCTGTCACAAGATGCAGTGGAGGCAGCCAGGCCCTGGAGAGCTGTCACAGTGGCTTCCAAGGGTCACTGCTCCCCATTCAGTAGCTGAGCTGAGAGGTTTGATGTGCATACATTTCTGCTTGAAGTCTGGGAGCTCCATGGAGGAAGAGGAATGAGACTTTTTTTTTTTTTTTAATGGTCCTAAAGCCCCTGAAACTAATGCCTGAAAGTTACGAAAATCAAGATTACAGTGTTACTAACAAAACACCTGCTAACTATTGGAATTTTCTGAAAATGGCGTGGTAGCCTCCAGGTTCCCTGTCACTGGAGGTGTTAAGCCGAGACTGAGTGACCTCTTATTAGAGCGGTGATAGAAAGGAAGTGTGTGTGAGAAAATGCTAGAGCCTCATGGTGCCATCTTCTCCTGTTTGGTCACCTATTTAATTCCACTTCTTCCCCTTCCTTCGCCATCCCCGGGGCCTGCCTTCCAGCCGCTACTGTTTACGTCCCCTGCGTTCATGGCAAACTTCCTCAGCTGCTACTTCCGTCAGCATTTAAAAGCATCGTTTTTTCTTCTCTTTCGTCCCACAAAGCCTTGGTACAGTTTTCTCTAAGCCTTAAACTATGTAAAACCTCTCACTGAAAACATCCCACATGGTACAGGTTCAGGATATAAACTGTTTCTCTTGATACTGTTGCTTGTCATCAGGTTGCAATGACATTTGTCTGGCTCCCTGTGTAAGGAGGCCAGTGCTTCATTAGCCCCACGAGGCCAGTGTCATTTTTGTTCCTAATTTATAAACGAGGAAACGGAGGCTCAGAGCAATTAAGCCACCTGCCCAAGGTGCAGTGAGGGAGGGAGCCTGGATTCGAGGTCAGGCCTTTGGGGACCAGGGCCCACCCGGGGCCCACAGCTCTGTGTGCAGGCTTAGTGACAGGAGAGCCTGGCCATTACGTTGAGGCGCAGCTCTGCGTGCCTTTCTTACCTCCCCTCTTCCTTCGCAGCTTTATAGCCGTGGAGAACATCGATAGCTACTGTGTGCTTATCTCCTCCAAGGCCGTTTACTTCCTGAAAAGTGGAGACTACGTAGATCGTGAGGCCATTTTCCTAGAAGTCAAGTACGACGATCTCTACCACTGCCTGGTCTCCAAAGACCACGGGAAGGTGTATGTGCAGGTGACCAAAAAAGCGGTGAACACGAGTAGCGGAGTGTCCATCCCGGGCCCTTCCCACCAGAAGCCAATGGTGAGTGCATGCGGGCCGGCCTTCCCTGCCTCCGAACGCCTCTGCGCTGCTTCCGTTTTCCACCCGGAACTCACTTTAGCCTCAGGCGGGGCTGTGAGCCCGGGGTGCTGCCTCCTCCTCCTTAGTGTGTGGGAGCTGGGGAGACGCTGCTGTCCCAGCTCTGCTACTGCTGAGCCTGCGCGACTTACTCAGCTCTTGTGCCTCGGGTTCCCCTCCATGTAGGGCCGGGAGTCGTGCCATCACCTCTGGTTAGTTGTGAGGACCGACTGACACGATATATGGGGTTTTTTACTCCTAAAATGGGACTCTTCAGTGCATTGCACCCAAGAAGGCGTGAGAGCAGGCACTGGCTTCTCTGTTGACTGTCCTGTATAGCAGTTGGAAAGTGTGTGTGGGGTGGGGGGAAGCAATGTCTAGCATGGGCTTCCATCCAGGGTAAATGCTCAATAAATATTTGTAAGTAAAATTTATACTTTGCCTCCAAAGGGTACAAGACACTGTTATGGCGGGACTTTTAAATCATATCATTACTCTTGACAACCAGCATTCAGTAAGGGCTCACTATATGCCCGGCTGGATACTAAATACTTCTTAAGGGTCATTTGATGTTGGACTGTCATTGTCTCCACTTGGCTGATAACGGCGGCTTGGTAATGGCAAGTGACCTGGTTATATGGCTGACACCGGAAGGAGGTGCGGTTCAGACCCAGGTGCTGTGCGACTCCAGACCTGGCTTTCTAGACCCCTTTGCTCTGTGGCCTCCACTCAGGAGCACGATGAGGAAACTCACCGTCTCCGCCGTGTTCTGACTTGGTGTCTTTTCATGAAACCCAGGGTTAGTCCTGTTTAGTTTTTGCCTAGCACGTTAGGATTTTCAAGCCTGCAAGTGAGCATGGTGTCATTCAAAATGGTCCTGCTTTTCTCTGAGTCTTTCTGCAGATCAGAAATAGCAACCGACCTTATCGGGCCTCTTCCCCTTGACCTTCTCCCTGCTCAGGAATGCACTTGGGTTTCTTATGCTTGTGCAGGCTCCCCTGGGGTCATTGGCTTAAGCTAGGGCTGGAAGATGAGTAGAATTAACACCCAAAAGTGTGAGGTATTTCTACAAGTTCCTTGTCATGGTGGGGAGCCTTGCCCAGTTGCATTTTTGCCCCTTTCAAGGCAAGTGAACAACCCAGGCGTTGTTGATAAGAGAGGCCTCGGGGCAGTCGTGTGCTGGTTCTCCTTCCCGCTTTGACCGCCAGACTTTCGATTTGAATCCCAAAGGTACAGTCTTTCAATCGTGCTCGGAGCCTGACCTCAGCAGGCCCTCATCCCCTCAGAGCTGAAACTGGTCCTTGAGGAAATGTCAGGAGATGATGGGTTGGCTACATAGTCACCCACCTGGGGAATGTGTTAAAGATACAGATTCCAGGAATTGTTCCCAGACCTTGAATCAGCATTAACTAGGAGTAGGGCCCTGGGAGTCCACTTCTGAAAAGTACACCCGGACTGTTCTCTCTGCAGCCAGGCTGGGGGCAGCTGCCCGGGTGAATTTAACTCGCATGTCCTGTGATTCTGCTTCCCCACCTCCAGGACACGTTCCTCATTCTTTTCTGCTCCTCAGGTCCATGTGAAATCGGAGGTCCTCGCTATCAAGTTGTCACAAGAAATAAACTATGCAAAGAGCCTGTACTATGAACAGCAACTTATGTTAAGACTCAATGAAAACCAGGAGCAGTTGGAGCTGGACTCCTGAAGCATCCCAGCGGCTGGAGGGAGGCGCTCCCAGACCCAAACCCCACGCCAATCAGGAGCAGAGGCCCACAGACTGGGCTCAAATTAGAGGCAAAACCGGAATACGGTTCGGGGGACGATATCAAGGAATGAGGGAAAGTAAATGGTGAGGAGGGAGGATACAAACGGAAAGCAACTGTAGTAATTTCTGGAGCGGAGGTTACTTTAGATTATGGGGAAGTAATTTTAAAAGGTATTGGTTGAATAACGTAAGAAGAAAAAGTGTACTGAGATGAATCTAATTTTTAGATTGCCCTGTATTTTGTTAACATGTGTATATGTACAACTGTGTGTTTGTAAATATAGAGGCACGTTTCCGAACAGGCCCTATAATGTGTGTAAAGGCTTGTTAACTGTAAAGTAATATAAACGTATATTGGATCTTCTATTGCACTAATTCCCCATGTCCGATTCAGGGTACTCTCTGTAAAAAGGCACTGTTGGAAGTTGAAGAATGTTATGTGTTCGTTTTGGAATCTAGAGTAGTCACAGCAAAGAGCCTGTCACGGATTGAGACTGAAGGTGCCTTTGAAACCTGCACTTCCCCAGGTGGAGCTGTGAGCCAAAATATTCAGAACCAGAGCTGGCCCTTCGACAGAGATGGACGAGAGTGGCTCGGGGAGCCATCTTTTATTTATTTCTCACCCCTGTTTCAAAGATAGCCCTTAGATGATCACAAATTATTATTTTTTATCTGCCTATCAATTCGGCTTTCTCTTGATAAGTCTCGCCAAACTTTGAGATAAAAATGTGTTCTGTTGCTGCATACACGTGTGTGCGTGCACACACACACACACACACACACACACACACACCAGCATTGTAATTTTCTCTTGGGTTATCATCGGAGAGGGTCAGTTTGAAACATTGATTTAAAAAGGGAAGACGTCCCATAGAACTCTTTGTTTTAACAAATCAAAAATCCACAGTAAGAATGTTCTTACTCACAATAAGAACAGTAAGAATGCCCCGTTGAATGCATCCGGGGCAGCAACAGAGAAGAAGGACTTGGGACTCTTTTGAATAAAGAAAAGCCATAGGCAGGCACCCAACTCCGTAGCCCTGGGGACACAGTGATAGTAACACTAGGACGAGAAGGGAGAGGGAGGGAGAGAGTCTGAGAAAAGGGAATCAAATTTGAGTATTAAAAAGCTGTTGTTGTAAGTTTCTCATGGTACCAAGATTTGGCCAAAGTATCTCTTGTCCTTGGTTTTAAATAACAACCAGGAGCAAGACTGGTATGAGTGCCCCCTCCTTGGATCTTGTTGGTGGTGTTTCCCTTTTCTATAAGGAAGAGACAGGTTGGAGGAATGAGAGGGACCTCACTCTATAATGAATGACTAGCCTGTGATTTTTAAATTTTATTTACATAAAGCGAATCAGTTTCTCCAACCTTGTCACATGTAGCCGAGATCTAAAATGACTTAGTGGATCAGTGGATCTGTAGAAGGTTTGGGTGTTTGGAACTCATGACCCAAACCCTTCCAAGACACAAATGAAGCTGATCTTTCTGTCTCTTTCCCCCTCTTCTTCTCTCCTCCTCCTCCTTCTCCCTCTGTGTGTGTGTGTGTGTGTGTGTGTGTGTTCATTCAGAGACGCAGGAAGGGCGCTTTAGCATAAGTGTTTTAAGTGCTTTAGCTGAACAGTGTTTTCAAGGATCACCTTGTACCTTGTACCTCGTTCATATGGTCTTCACTGGACTCTAAGTTCATGGACTGCAGAACGGAAACGTGGCTTTTGAAGGGTTGGGGTGGGTTTTGGGTCGGTTGGCTGGCTGGCTTTTGCTGGGCAGCAGTCAGGATTCTGTCAGCCTCACACGCAGGAGCCGCAGTCCACGGCCCGAGTGTTACTTCCTGCAGGTCTAGTGGCCTTCCTCACCAGCCTCCATCCCTGCACCCCACAAGTTTGGCTTGTGGTTTTGTCATCAGTAACCCACTGCCTGAGATCATGATCTCTTCAAGATGAGACTCTCAGAAGGGTTGATTGTTTGCGTCAGTGAGCCCTCTGTCACTCTCTGGAATGAAGTCACTTGAATGTCTGTACGGATTAAGGAGCTTAGTATTACTAAAGAAAAGAAGCCTGCCTTCTGCCCCCAGCAGCAGCTGGGTATTCTGGGCTCTGACTGCAGAAAGCTGGTTGAGGGACGGTGCTTCCCAGAGGACTCCAGAGGTGTTCGGAGGCCCTTCCCCCACTCCTTTCTAATTTTAATCAGCTCTTGAAATAGTTGCCCATCTTCTCTGATTGCACAACTCCTCTCTGACATTTGCGCCTTAGAATGTTCAAATGGGATCCAAAGACCACATGAGCTGGGAGTGTGGGGGTGGGGATGGACGCCCACTGAGAGCTTCTCAAGCTCTCCCCTGCCCTGACACCCCTAGTGCCAGGCGTGGCGATAAGGTTTCAGGGGCTCTGGACATAGTTTCCTGGTTGGCCAGGAAAAACTCCAAAGCTGCAGAGGAAGCAGGCCCTGGCCCTGGCTCCGTGAATGCCCCGTTGAATAAGGAGAAATTGGATAAGGAGAAAGCAGAAGCCATCCTAATGCCCTGCGCCAGCACAGCTGGCCAGCCATGTCGCTGCCTAACCAGAGCTGCTTTTCTCTGCCCGCTGGAAAGGCCAGCCAGAGGTCAGCGCGTCCCCACACCCCGGGCGGGCCTGGCCGCCACTCACTGCAAAACACAAGAGCAGCCTGTTACCAGCCCGAGTGTCTCGCTGCTGGGTGGGCACTCACCTCCGTGCAGAAGGCCCCAGGGCCACTTTGTGTTTAAGCATCTTCTGTGCCTCCAAATGCCATCGTAGCTGCTTGATAAAACTCTGAAAACAAAGTATCTGGTTCTCCACCATGTAAACACTATTACAATCACCAATGTGTTAAGACTCTAACCTGTTTCCCATATCAGAGTCATTATTTTTCTTCCTGTGGAATAAAATGCTTTGTTGACTTCCCAGACATGTTGTTTTCTTCTGGTTTCTTGGTGTTCTGTAGATTCTAGAACCATCATCAATGACAAATGCCAAACATATTATGTTCCCAATAACATATGCCCTCTTTCCCCTCGCCCCAGGGAAGCACATTACTAGGACTAAGCCTGCACCTTGAGCCGTCCTTAACTTTACAAGAGTTTGCAGCACTTTCTGTTCTCCAGGCTCCTGGTTTTATGTCAGCTGCTCCCCACGCTGCCACTCTGAGGGTGCTGGTCTGGGCCTGGCAGGATGGGAATTGTTCTTTACCGAGGAGGGGAGACTTCAGGGAGATCAGCTTTGGAGTTCACTAGGGATATGTTAAGTTCAGGGTGCCAACTTGATACCCCCAGGAGATGTCAGGAAGGCAGGCGGCCATCAGAGTCTGGAATTCAAGACTAAAGCCCAGACCAGAGGTTTCCCATTGGGCATCATCAGTGTACAAATGACAGGCTGACAGGCGGAGCCTGAATGAAATTCCCAAAGGACTGAGTGTGGGTAGCAAAAGGAAAAGAGGCCCCAGTCTGAGCCCTGGGGCTCCCCAAAGTTGAGAGTTTAGACAGATGGAGAGGAACAGCAAGGGGGACTGAGCAGGACCATCCAGAGACAGACAGACCTGGAATGTGGGTCCTGGAAGCAGAGTCCAGAAGGATTTCCGAGAGCAGAGAGATGAACTATGAAATGCTGCCGATAAATCAAGTAGGATGAGGACCATCCATCAGTTAATATTGGATTTATGGCATCAGGTCACTGGAGACCTTCCTTCCTAAGAGCAGTTGGAGTGGAGTGGTGAGGGTGAATGCCGGGTTGGAGTCGTTTTTTTGTTTTTGTTTTTTAATAAATTTTAATTGGGGAATATTGGGTTTCTTCAGGGAATTGTCCTTCAATCTAGTTGTGGAGGGCGCAGCTCAGCTCCAGTCGCCATTTTCAGTCTTTAGTTGCCGGGGGCACAGCCCGCCATCCCATGCAGGAATTGACCCAGCAACCTTGCTAAGAGCTCGTGCTCTAATCAACTGAGCCATCAGGCCTCCCCTCCGGAAGCTCAGCAGCAGCTCGTTGTCTTCCATCTAGTTGTGGAAGGCGCAGCTCACTGGCCCATGTGGGAATCGAACCGGCAAACCTGTTCAAAGCTCGCGCTCTAACCACCTGAGCCCTCCAGCCACCCCTGGAGTCGTTTTAAGAGACAAATTGAAGAAGAGGAATTCAAGATGATAGTGACAGCTCTCTAGAGTGACCTGGCTATAAACGGAGGGAGAGAAGTGGCTAGTGCTTCATGGGAGAAGGGCGACAATGAAGGAGGGAAGTAAAAGGAGAGAAGGGAGACCAGCTGGCAAAGAAGATGAGTGGATGAGGTAGAAACGTCAGGAGATTGTCATTTGGCTGCTTCTGTTTCCTCAGGGAGATGAGTGGCGAGTGAGTACAAGACAGGAGGTAGAGATTTGGAGAGGGGAGAAGATGTAAAACAGTGATTTAGGACAAGGGGAAAGTGAACAGACCAGACAGTTCAATCGAGGTTGGTGGTCATGAATTTAAAATGAGACCAGGCAGCCTGGTTGTTTTTCTCTAGATGCATTCACCATGAAATAGGCAAAGAATTGAATTAATCAAGAAGTGTTCCCTCTCGTGTGTTCAAACGCCCCATCCAGCATTGCCCACTTGAACTTGACAAGAGCCAGTCAGAACCAAATGTCCAACAGAAATCCAAGAGCTTAAGAGAAGACAGGAGCTACAGTCATCTAAAGAATACTCCCTTTCTAAGTGGGGGAGACCATGGGAGATACAGCTAACACCCCCAAATGAGAGCACAACTAGAATATTTCAGGGCTGCCAGGGTAGTGGGGCAGTGTTTCAAGATGAGCTGTCCAAGCATAGGACAAGGAGAAACTTGGCACAGAAAGAGTGTGCCTGTGACATCTCCTTTAGCCAGCTCAGGGTGCCATCCTACAGGTACCAACTGGTTACAAGACCAGGTCCTGAGGAGCAGTCGCTGTTCCAGGCTGACTTTCTCTGGCTGGAAGACGATTTTCGAGCAATTGTAAATACCGAAGAAAGAAGAAAGGAACTGTCTGTGGAATAATCCTGTTGAAACTTAAAAATTCGTCTTTAAGTTTTTTATACAAATGCAAAGCAAAAATACAATTTCACATATATGTCCTATCACGCTCAGGCAGTTACTGCTGTATTTTTCCCCTCTTTGTTCCCCCACCCAACGTCACCCCCTTTCTACTTCACCTCCAAACTAATCATGTCGCTTGTTGCCCTGTTCTCATTATGCTCATGTAAGTAAGTATATGCAGGCATGTATATAGATATATGTCTTCGTATAGTTTCCTGACATTTGTTTTTATAAAGTTGGACTCATGCACACTGTCTTGCAGCTCCTCTGTGTTACCCTCATGTTGGCGTAACTGTATTCTCTTCAGTGCTGCGTAATAGCTGATGCTTCACATGTCCTGTAAGTGACTCAACTAGTCCATATAATAACAACTATTACTACGACCATATTGATGTGCGTTCCCTTAGTTTTCAGTCCATCCAACCCTGCCCCCCCCAAGAACACCCCTACAATAAACATACCCCGTTTATGTGCTTGGGCACTCATTTTATTTCTATGCAAGATCATTCTCCTAAAATGCTGGCAGGAACATGGCAGGGTGCAGCCATCTGGGAGCGCCCTCGTCCTGCACCTCCGCCAACCAGCCTGATGGGTACAAACTGGTATCTCAATCTTTATTTTGCATTTCCCTAGCAGTAAACTTGACCATCTTTTCATTTGTTTGTAAAAGTTTAAGAATGGCTGCTGCATTGCAGCAAATGCCCTTTCAGCATCTCTTCTTATGACCATTATTGTTTTTTCTCCATTAATTATTTCATGTGATAACGTTATGTTGATAGATTTCCTTATCCCGCATCATCTTTAGTCTCTAACATAAGCCCCATTTGGTCATAATGTGTTAATTTATTATTCTTTTGATACATTTCCCGTTTCTATTTGCTAGTATTTTTGAATCTTTGCATCTTTAAAGTGAGAGGTCTATGATTTTCCTTTTTCTTAGTATCAGATTTTAGAATTAAAATTATGATGCCTTCATAAAGTGGACTGGGGATTTTCTACCATTTTCTATGGTTTGCAATGCTTAAATTACATTAGAATTTCCTGTTCTAGTTTTTTCAAGTTAGATGAAAGTAGGCCACAAACTCATCAGGTTCCAGAATCTTTTCCAGTGGTTCCCTTTAATCACTGCCCCATGTGCCCAATGCTAATTGGAATATTCATAATGATGGTGCACATGTCCGATTTCTTCATAGGTCAATTTTGGTGGCATTTTTGGTTTTTAAAAATCATTCAGTTTTCTTAGATGTTTTAATTTGTTGCCATACAGTTGCATGTATTCTCTCAAAATTATTTTAATACCTCCTACATCTGGTTATTTTTCCTTTCTCATTCCTAATCTTGCATCTTATTACCTTTTATTTTTTTCATAAATAAGTTTTTGAGGAAGTTACTATTCTTTTCCAAGAACGAGTTGGGATTTGTTTTTCCTTGCTATTTTGTTTTTATTCTATTGATTTTAATCTTTGATTCCTCTTAGCTGCTTGTTTTATTTTACTATTCTTGTTTTCTAAGATAAGTCCTTAGCTTTATTTCGGTTTTTTTTCACATTCTTGAATAATGAGGGCTTTTTTTTTTTTTTTTTTTTTTTTTTTTGCTGCAAAAAGCTTTATTGTTTCAATTTGGTCCACGGCAGGGAAGAGGGCTCTGGGGTGGTTAGAAGGCTGCCTACTGGTTTTAGGGAGAGGCTCAGGCAAAAACCTAATGTTAGGGGGATGCAGAGGGGCCTCTCAAAGGCCTCTGGGCTCCAGAGGCTCCTAGGCGTGCTTGAGGGTGAGCCTTTCGAAAAGATACTCGCCAAGCCCGGCCTGGGAGCTAGCCAGCCTGCGCAGGTTAGTCAGGTGGTCGCCCATCTTCTTGATGAGTTTCACCTCCTCGTCTAGGAAGTGGGTCTCCAGGAAATCACAGAGATGGGGGTCTGCTGTGCCGGCAGAACCCATGGCATGCAGATCCAAAAGGGCCTGGTTCAGGTTCTTCTCCAAGACCAAGGCAGCTTCCATGGCATCCTGAGTTTTACCCCACTCATCGTGGGAAGGCTTCTGCAGGTCCTGGAAGAGGGCGCGACCACCACGCTGGTTTTGCATCTTCAAGAGACGTTCCGCGCCCTCGCGCTTCTCCTCGGCCAACTCGCAGAAGAAGTGGCTCACGCCCTCTAGAGCCACATCGTCACGGTCGAAATAGAAGCCCAGAGAGAGGTAGGTGTAGGAGGCCCGCAGATGCAAGTTGACCAGGCGGTTGACGGCGGCCTCCACCTCGGTGGAATAATTCTGACGAACTTGGGATTGGGAGCTCATGGTTGCTCCGCAATAGGAGTTAAGCTAAAAATAAAAAGGTGTTAGCTGGTCTCGGAGGCCGAGGATGGCTGAGTTGGTTCCGAAGGCTGAGACTGGAAAAGAGGTTGGAGGGTGGTCGGAGGCTGGAAGAAGGGGCGTCCCAGGGTCTGTTCCGTCCAAACACTGTTGAAGCAAGAGACAGATCCGGGGGAACGCCGAAGACACTCATGAGGGCATTTTAAGGTTATAAATTTTCTTCTGAATACAGCTTTGTTTATCTCATAGATTTTGGTATTAAACATTCTTTCATTTATACAGTTTTTAATTTTACTTTCGATTTCTCCTGTGGTCTAAGAACCACCTAGGAATATGTTTATAATTTCTAAATATTAAAAAAATTTAGCTTCCCTAAATTAATTATTTCAAATATTGGATTATAATTGGTAAATGTAACTTGAAGATGTCTACATTTTAAAATAAAAATCTGGTGTGTTTTTGTGTTTTTTTTCGGTCCAGGTAGTTAATGAATTTTTATAAATGTTCCATGAACATGTGAAATAAAAGTATGTTCTCTTTGAGGCATGTAAAGATGGTAGGTAGGTTAGTAGGCAAATGGATGCGTATATAGGTACCATGTTTCCCTGAAAATAAGACCTAGCTGGACCATCAGCTCTAATGCGTCTTTTGGAGCAAAAATTAATATAAGAACTGGTCTTATTTTAATATAATATAAGACCGAGTCTTTATAATATAATGTAATTAATATACTGGGTCTTATATTAATTTTTGCTCCAAAAGATGCATTAGAGTTGGTGGTCCGGCTAGGTCTCATCTTCAGGGAAGCATGGTACTGAGAGATACAAGTTGATGGCCTATATTAATCCTGTGTGATCTTACTTATTTTGTGTTTAAGAGAGCTCTGACCTCCAATCTTCAAATGGCCAGAGAAGCAATTTCTAACTTCTTCTGTACTCCTTAGAAATGGCAATAAGTCCTTAAAGTAACAAAGTTAGAAGAAAGAAAGCATAGCAGCCAAGTACGTAATCCAGTTGGAACTTGAGAAGGATTTGATGCTGGACAGTGGCACTCCAGCGCTGCCTTCCCTTCCCCAGGAGCTGGGCCCACCGACTTGCTCATCTCAAGAGGAGCCAGGCCATCATCTCCCACAGTCCTCACCCAAGCAGCATACCCAGGGTAAGTAGTGCCGCGGGGTAATAAAACGTCACACCTCATGCTTATTCTGGTCTGACTCAAAAGCACCAGAATGTCAGGGATGGGTACATGTTGCCTTAGAGCAAATGTATGGGTCTAGACCAACTTGACCTTTGGAAACCCTCAGCAAGTAAGCCCCAGAGGGAGGTAGTGTGTGGGGAGAGGGCAAGGAGAGGTTCTGAGATGACTCCCAGGGCCACTTTAGGGGGGCAAAGGGCTGCCTTTGGGGCATGTTTTGCTAAAGCACTTAACTTCAGAGGTACACAGAGACTTCTGGGAAGTTTGGCCAAGCCTGCAGAAAGGCAGCTCTCCATTCTGTTAGATGGTTTGTCCACAGAGACACCCATCCCTAGGAGCTCCCATACAACGCTGGTGACTGATTCCAGCATCATTAAGCCCCTGCCAGCCCTTGCTGTGGGCATCTACCTGGGGGCCAGGCTTGGTGCTGGGGGCCAGGGATATGTAGTGGATATTGCTGCATATCTGGCTGCCCTCACTGGGCTGGTGGACATCAGAGTGGGGCAAGGAAGACGTCACAGGGGAAGAGGCAGGTAGTCTGAGTCCAGGAGGGCCAAGAGGAACTAGAGGCAGAGGAAAGGGTGGTCGACGTGTGAAGTCTGGGAGGTGAAGATACTCGGCACATCGGAAGACCAGGATCTCAGACTGGCTGGAGTGTAGTCACACGAGGCTGGAGACTGGTCATGTTGGATTTGGTAAGGGGAAACGTGTTAGGCTGAGGATTTCACTGCAAAATTGGCATCTCAAAAAATACCTCTCTGGCTGCAAGATGGAGAACGGGTCAAATGAGTCAAGAGTGGAAGGCTGTGCAGTAGTGCAGGTGAGAAATAACGGTGCTTGTGCGAGGAAAGGGCAGTGGAGATGGAGAGAGCAATAGACTTGGGAAATGTTGTCGAAGAATAGATGAAACAGAGGGATTAATTTAATGTAGAGGATTAGGGGAAAGGAGGCATCAAGGGTAATTCCCAGCGTAAGTAACCAGGTGACTGGTCACGTGATTACTGAGATGGGGCAACATTAGGGGAATAGCAGGATGTTTGTGGCTGGTGTCCATTTACTGACTGTTAAATATTTGTTGAATGTTAAGTGAATAGATGAAGTAGAAATAATGAGTGTCCTTCCCTGTGACAGTGGCAACAGAATGGTCGTCCCATGACCGACATACCAAGGGTGGGCATGGTTGCCTGGGTGCCTGTAGACAATTGAAAAACAATCATGAAACGAGGACTAAAAGCCAGTTTTCTTTTTCTCATCATGCACTTGGCAATTCTAAACAAAATCTGATAAAAATTCTCCACCCCTCAAAAATCTTGCGCGACTTTAAGTTGTGTTAAGTAGTTATAATATGTACATAAGCTTCAAATTAGCCCATTCGTATTCCTTATCCTTTAGTAAAGTATGTATTCCACATGGAAGTTAATTCTGAGAACCCCAGGTATGCAGTGGCCCCCTCCACAAACGCGCGCGCACACACACACTCAGCTACATACCTTCGTTTTGAGAGGAAGTCTAATGATTTGGAGTTGTTTAGGCCTACAACGTGAGGCTCAGTTCACATCTCCAACCCTGTGTTCCTACACATCCCTGTTTAAATAGTATATTTGAAGTAAATGATGGTAGACAGTGATCATAAAGATGAAGCAATAGAACTTGAGTTCTGTCATTCTGTGTGACCACTTGCAATTTTGATTTGTGTTGAAAATGTTAAACAGTGAAACAGAGTGCAGATCATGAAGTATAATATTTTTGTTTGGAAATGCAGATTTTAGTTCCTAAATGAAATGCAAAGAAACTAAAGCATTATATCAGTGGAATGATTTATTAGTTGCCAAAATCATACCTTTTGCATATATATTGATTTTATTAAAATTCAGTTACTAGTTACTGGGCATTTAATTAAACATTTGTTATTTATTAGGTTGGTACAAAAGTTATTGCAGTTTAAAAGGTTAAAAATATTTGCAAAAACTGCAATTACTTTTGCGCCAACCTAATAGGTTTATAATAACAACAGCAACAAAAAAGAATCAAGCCATCCAATAAATATAAAATATAAACATAAAAGCAATATTAAAATATTAAGTAGTTCTGCCCTTTTTTGTACTATAATATTTATTTAATTTTTACTGGCATAATTATTTATTTTAAAAGTTGTATTATAGAATTATGCACTTGAAACCTATATAATTTTATTAACCAATGTCATCCCAATAAATTTAAATTAAAATTTTTTATAAGAAGAAAGAAAAAGAGAAATCAATACCTGTGTATAAAAAATTCAGTAGAATTTTTTCAGTCTGCATTCTTGTTACTATTATTTGTTTTGCTAGTGATTATTACCGAAGCTAATTTTGTCATATCAAAGACAAGAATATTAAAAAATGATCTTCTCGGTTTTAAGTATACTAGGTACACTCCTGACCCAAGATGAGGATCCCAGGGGATGTTGAAGTCGGCCATTCCTGAAGATGGGATAGGAATTGGGTCTGACAACCAGGGAGACCAGATTGAGTCATGGCCCCTAATGATGAGGATGAGAGGATTTCACAGAAGGATTGAAACATGAAGCACATTGTTAGTGCAACCTGAATGAGAGGAGGGAAAGGCAAATGAGAGATGCAAGATCTAGAATGAGGGAGCCCTGAACTTGAATTTGTACTGGTTTGGAATTAACTGTTTTCCAATCCTTTGCCCCACCGTGTTCCACTCCACACCAGTCCTGCCCCCACAGGTAACTACTTTCAACTCTTTTCCAATTTCTTCTTGTATTTACTTCCATTTTTCCAACTACCATGTTTCTACTACCTGTTCTTCACTTCCTTCCATCAGAGGTATTATCTACTGATTCCCTACAGTACAGGATTAGGATTTGTTCCTTTCTACCCCTCCACACCCACCAAATACTCCACACTGAAGAAAGAAAAGAGGGACATCATTACAGGTCCTATAGACATTTAAAAGATGACAAGGAGATACTGAGTAACTTTTTGCACTTAAATCTACAACTCAGATTAAGTAGATACACGTTTCGTGAAAGGCACAAATTACCAAAACTGACTGAAGAAATAGGAAATCTGAATATCTCTACATCTACTTAAAACACTGAATTTGTAATTAAAAACCTTCCCATAAAGAAAAGTCCAGGCCCAGATGGCTTCACTTGTTAAAGCCATCAAACATTTAAGGAAAAATTAATATCAATTCTATGCAAGTTCTTTCAGAAAATGGAGGCAAAAGCACCCATTTTGCACCCAAAAGCACCCAAAAATTATTGTATGAGGTCGGTAATACTCTGAGGCCAAAACCAGACAGAAGTTTTACAAGAAAAGTAAAGATCAATATCTCTCATGAACATAGATGCAAAATTTTTAAACAATCTTTTTAGCAAATTAGCTCAATGAGTTATATAACCCAAGTGAAAATAAGCAAACATTTCAACAAACACTTCATAAAAGAAATATACAAAAGGCCAAAAAGCACATGAAAACTGCAATATCACTCTCAGGGAAATGCAAATTAAAACCACAATTTAATGCCACCGCACACCTGTAGAGTAATTAAAGTTAAAAACGTTTGACAACAGCAACTATTGGCAAGGATGTGGAGTGCATGGAATTCTCATACAGTGCTGGTGAGAATGTAAGACTGTTTGGAAAACGGCTTGGCAATTTCTCAAAGAGTTAAACAAACACTCACCATATGACCCATCAGTTCTACTCCTAGGTCTCATGAGAAATGGAAACGTGTCCATACAAAGACTTGTACACAAATGTTTACCCATAATAACCAAATAATAGAAATGACTCAAATGTCCATCAACAGGTGAATGGATAAACAAATTGAAGTATAACATAAGGATGAAATACTATTCAGCAAGAGACATGAACAAACCACTGGCCCACAAAGCCACATGGGTGAATCTTGAAATCGTGCTAAGCAAAAGAAGGGTGAGCCATTGTTTCTTCTGGAAATATACCCTGAATTCCTTTTGGGGAAGCCATCTCTTACCCACTCAAATGTGGATACATGAAATCCAATTACCAATTAGTGTAATCCTGTCCCTGGATACAGGAATTGGTTGTGGAATGGACACTTGTTCCAATCAGAGTGAATCCAGGGAGTTGGGCATAAATTACGAGGTAGAGATGCTTTCTTTCCACTGGACTTGAGGCTGGAGCTGCCGGGAACCAGCGTGTAGGGCGGGCCTGCCCTAGAGTGAAGCAAAATGGAGAGAGGCCAACCTGAGAGATGAAGAGAGACCAGATTGTGAGGACATCACTTGAGGTCTTGGGCTTTGCTTGAGTTGGTTCAAAGGTCCATTTGTTTACGAAGATCGCTTGTAACAAGAAGAGTCTTACAGATGGAGAACCGGAAGGTGGAAGTTTCATTTTGGACACATTAAACATGGGGCCCTTTGGAACATCCAGTTAGCAGTGTTGGCAAAATAAAGATTTGGGAGTCATTCCTTTGGAGATGAAAGTTTAAATAAACTACGGAGTAAAAGACATTGCACAGAGGGTGTGAAGTGAGAAGAGATAAGGGCTGAGGTCAGAACCTGTGGGAGACCTGATGGAAGTGTTGGGAGAGAAGGTCAGTCAGGAGGTGAGAATGGCAGAGGGAATGCTCTGGGGGGAAGGGCTCAGGAGGCAGAGACTGGGCAGTGGGGTCCAGCTCTGCTCTGAGGTCAGGTTGAGCAAGACTGAACAGAAGCTAACGGACTTGGAAACTCAGCCATCAGTGACCTTCTCTCCAGCAGTCCTGGGAGTGGTGGCGTTGAAATAGAATCCAAACGGGAGGAATTTTTCAAATTTGGCTGTAGGAGAGAGGGAGGATGTTTTTTTTTCTTTTTAGGTGTTTCAAAGAAAATAAAATCGGAAGGTAAGCATGCTTGCGAACAGGAAAGAAGCAGCCAGTGGAAAGGGGGATGGCAAAGGAGAAAGAGAATAATTCAGGGTGAGTGGAATGACAAGAAATGGAATCTTAGAGGCCAGGACAGAAAGCCTGACAGCAAAGAGCGGCCCTCTTGCTTCTCAGACATGTCCGGTTGTATTTTGATACATTAACCAGTGTGTTTACGTTCTCAGTTGTGTTTACTCCCAATCAAACTAGACTGTGAGGGCTCAGTGCCTCATGAGGGGTCGGTATCATCAATGAGGGAGCAGAAACAGGACTGTTAGAGAATCAAGGTTGTGTTATAGGAATCAGACCACACACAGTTATGGGCGGAGCCTGGGCGGTGAAGGCTGAAATGGGGTGAGAAGGTCAGAACAAGGTCATTAACCTCTCCGGGTGGATGGAGAGTAGGACTGAGGAGGGGCCCAGGTGGTCATCTTTGAAAGGTTTTTGACTCTGTGGCTGCCCTCTGTGAGTCTGCAGCAAAGACTGTGGTGGGGTGAGTGTCGGTCAGCGAGGCTGGCCATCACGAGTAAGAGCTGGCTGCAGGACAAGAGCAAGGAAAGCCTGGAACCGACCAGCCTTTTAGGTCTGTTTCTCACCGCCTTGACCCATCGATGACCTTCAAGGCATAGGGGCTGGGCTCACCCTTGTCTCCCAAATCTCATGCACCCTTCCCTTTTGGCAGCTCTGCCTCGGAACCAGAAGGGATTCTGTGAAATGCAGCTGTTAGTCTTACCAAGTAGACCGGTACTGTCCTATAGAAATACAATGCAAGTCACATAATTTAAAATTTTAAAGGAGTCACATTTTATGGACAGGAAAAAGAAATGGGAAATTAATTTTCAGAATATATCGAACTCACTATATCCAAAATATGACCAAGTATTAGTCAATATAAAAAGTATTAAGGAGATACTTTCTGTTCCTATTTTGCACTACATTTTCAAAATCTGGTGTGTGTTTTGTCCTTTCAGAGAGTATCAGTTCAGACTAGGCACATTTCAGTAGTCACAGGTAGCTGGCGTTTGCCATCTTGGATAGAACAGAAGTAGATGACAGGACCATCCACTATTGCTATTACACAGAAATGCAAAGAAAATGCCTTGGGAAGTGTCTGGATTCTGGGCCCTCGGGCAATGCAGGCCTGGCACGTGATATGAAGACTCTGTTCATGCATAGCAGTGGGTAGCAGGGTTTTGACAGAGCCACGTGGGAAGGCTCCTCTGCCCTAGGCCCTCCCAGATTCTCCCCCCCCCCACCCCCCGCCTCAGGGCCATAAAGGCCACCAGGAGGATCCAGGCCTCTGAGTTAAGGCCTTGACTGTTAAGGAATTTTCTGATGGGCAAAGAGCAGATTCCTATCAGATACTTAGCCTCGGTTTGGGAGCTCATGGATCTGTTTAGTTTTGGAACTCCGTGGGGAACACTCATCTGGATGAGAAGAGGGTGCAGAACAGTGGAGAAGAGAAGCAAGCCTGGTGCGGGAAGAATGCAAGGCCCATGGGCTGTCAGGAGCAACCAGCTCTCTCACAGCTGGATGCCCAGTGTGGGTCGGCCTGGCCCTGTCATTTCCGGTCCATCCTAGGACTGCCTGTCAACCTTAGGGAAGATCAGTCCACGTCTACTGGGCTCTGAAATGTGGGGAGTGTCTCACGGTGCTCTCAGGTCCACTGGAGTTCCCTGGGGGTCAGAAGAGGCAAGAGGGCCATCTGTTTCTCTTTGGCCTCCAGGAGCCTCGCTTTGCTTGCTAAACACCAACATCAGATTGGGCAACTCTGCAAAGAAAACCAAGGCCTCTGGCCTGCTGCCCAGGGTGTTTCAAGTCCCAGGCACAGAGGCAGGAGATGGGCATGCGACACGCACATGTGAAACAGACTAGGAAAGGCAAGCCAGCCGAGGCCTGGGTGGCCACGTCTGACCCAAAGGCTCCCGGACCTCAGCACAGCACTTAGTGGTCCCACACGTCAGCCAATTTCTTTCAGAAGATGACACCAATTATGTTTTAAAAGCGCAGGCGTTGGGGGAAGGAGGCATTTGATCATCTTGCAGCTCCTATTCTGGCCCTCAGCTTTGTTTTTTGTTAATCTAGTTATCTAGTCAAGAAGGCCCTCACAAATGACGGATGAGCATGTCTGGATATTAGTGTTTTTATTCAATAATTCATAATATTTAAAATATGTCAACAGATTGAAAATAGGGATGATGAATCGCTGGTTGTGGACTCGCTGCTAGCGATAGGGTGAGACTTTTTCATCCTAAGCACAAAATAAGTACTTAGCAAAGGTGACTGGCAGACTTATTTACAACTCTTACCTACTTATAGCCTAGTTTATGGCCAGATTGTTGGCTTTAAATGTTCTTCATATTTTCTCAATGGAATTCCTGAAACACATGTATATAGATGATAAAATGTAGGGTTTAAAAAGGGAACCGGAAGTAGAGTAGACTATGCTGAATGTTGTCAAGTGTTACCTTCTGTGTTTGTTTTTATTTATGGTTCCTTTATTTCCTCCCTCCCACTCCTGTCATCCAGTATCCAGTTTCCTGGTTTCTTGTGTATTTTTCCAGAGAGATACACACACAGAAACTAAATATAGACAGAGATAGATAGAGCTATAGATATAGATACAGGCAGTTATGTATATATTCATACGAGCATGTGTATATGAAAATTATAAAAGCAGCCTTCTTGTCCCCAGACTCCAGTGTTGAGATAGCTTCCTGTGACCAACTTGAATTATCTTGGGACAGAGATGTGGAGAAGAACAGGACCATACCAAGTCTGAGAGGTTGGTGAGGATCCTGCCCCAGCTGCCCCCATCCATCCCCAGGAAGCCTGGCCATAGGACAAGGCCTAGTGTCTTGGGAAAGGTCCATTTCCCCTGACACATAAACAACAGCCCCCTCAGACAAGTTCTGCTTGTGCCCATATCCCTTCCTCCCTTGTCGCTCAAGGACCTTGCACCTGCCGTGGTGCTCTCACTGGCCTGCGTCACCTCCTCCCACCCCTCTTGGACTCTCCTCACCAGAGTACAAACGTGCTGTCATTCCTCCCATCTTAATCTACACTTGACCTCATACCCCAATCCAGCCACTGCACACGTCTCTGCTCTCTTTCAAGTCAAATTCTTTAAAAGATTGGGGTTTCCCTCTCCACCTCCTCTTCTCACATTCTCTTTTTCAAAGCCTCTATCTGTCTGTATTGATTTATGTCTGCTTTCTGTCAGTGTCTCAAAGAGCAGTGTTAAAATCTGTTACTGTGGATTTGTTGATGTCTTTTAATTCTGTCAGTTTTTGCTTCATGTATTGAAGCTATGTTATTAGGATTATTAATAGGACACAATTAGCATTATTATGTCTTCTTATGAATTGTAGTTTTTTTCAGTATGCAGTACCTTTATCTCTGGAATGTTCTTTGTCCTGGAGTCTTTGTCTGATATTAGCATGGCCTCCCCAGCTTTCTTTTGATTAGTTTCCATGGTATAGCTTTCCCCCAACCTGGTACCTTCCTCCTTTTGGTGTCCCTATATTTAATGAACAGCATATAGTTGGGTCTCATTCTTGTATCCAATTGTATGTATACTCTCTTTCCTTTGGAATGTTTATTAGTCCATTCACGTTTAATGTAATTACTGGTGTGGTTGGGTTTCAGTCTACCATTTTTCTGTGTGTCTTCTATTTGTTCCAACTGCTCTTTGTTCCTTTGTTTTTTCCTTGCCTTCCTTATTTTGGATTGAGTATATTTTAGAATTACATTTTATGTCCTCTCAACTTTTTAAAAAAAATAGACTTTATTTTTTAGAATAGTTTTAGGTCCACAGCAAAACTGAGTGAAAAGTAGAGTTCTCATATACCCCCTTCCCTCAGCGTGTCAATCTCCCTCACTGTCAGCTCCCACACCAGAGTGGTACATTTGTTACAGACGATGAACCTACATTTTTTACACATCATTATCTCCTTGGCTTTTAAAAATACTTGGTTTTTTTTTGAACGTTGCTCTAGAGATTACAATATTCATCCTTAACTTATCACAGTCTACCTCGAATTAATATCATATCATTTCTCATATTATTGTAAGAACTTTAAACAGCCTAATTTCATTTACACCTTTTCTTCTCTTTGTGTTGTCATATGTTTTGTTTGCATATATTATAAATGCCACCAGACATGATTATTTTTCTTTGACTAGTCAATAGTCTTTTAAATAAATATTTACCATTGCTGATGCGCTGTATTTCTTCCTGCAGATACATGATTCTATCTGGGACCATTTCTCTTCAGCCTAGAGAACATCATCAGTATTTGTTGTAGTGAAATTCTGCTGACAACAAATTATCTCAGTTTTGTTTTCCTGAAAATATCTTTATTTATCTTGAGTGCTGAAGGATATTTTCACTGGATAAAGAATTCGAGGTTGCCAGTTTTCTTTCAGCACTTTGTAGGTGTCATTCTTATTACTTTTTGGTTTGCAATGTTTCTGCTAAGTCAGCCGTAATTCTTATTGTTCTTTTGAATGTGATGTATTCTTTTTTTCTCTAGCTGATTTTTAAGAATGTTTATCTTTGGATTTTAGTAGTTTGACTGTGATGATCTAGGTATGGTATTTTTGTATTTATCCTGCTTTGGATGTACTAAGCATCATGAATCTGGGTTGATAGGTGCCATTCATTTTGGAAAATGTTTGGCCATTATCTCTTCTGATATTTTCTCTATCCCATGTTCTCTCTCTGCTTTCATTCTGGAACTCCGAGTATATTAGAGTATTTAATGTTGTCTCACAGTTCTTGGATGCTTTGCTATGTCTTATTTTTTTATTCTTTTTTTTTTTCTCTCTTTGTGCTCCACTTTGGATAATTTCTGCTGACCTCCTGTCTTTGGGTTTACAGATCCTTTTTCCTGCCATGTCCAATATGGTATTAAGTGTTTCCAAAGAATTCTTCATTTCAGACACTGTATTTTTCAGTTCAGTAATTTCCATTTAAAAATGTTTCATTTCTGTGCTAAATGTCCCATTGGCACAAATGTTTTGTTCACCTTTTCCATTGAATCCTTTAATACATTTTTATATTTTAGTCTTTGTCTACCATTTCCAACATATGGATTACATGGAGTTTACTGCTATTGACTTTTTTCTCTTGACTATGTGTCACAGCTCCTGCTTCTTTACATGTCTAATAATTTTTTATTATATGCTAAGCATTTTTGAATGTTACATTGTGGGGACTCTGGATTATGGTATCATCCTCTAAAGAATACTGTTTTGTTTAGCTTTGCTTTTCTTCTGGTAAGCAGTTAAATAACTTGATCTTGTTGAGAATTGATTTTAGACTCTGTTAAGGAGGGTCTATTTCAGTTTTCCCTCAGTCCTAGGGTGAAACCATTACTTCTAGGTTATGTACTTACTTCTGAACAGTACCCTTTCTGGATTTTCAGTTGCATTCTCAGGGTTTGCACTGAGTTCTCTCCTCTCTGGATGCCTCAGAACTACAATATCAGTTCAGCACTGAGACGTCTGAAATCTCTGTTCAGCCTCGGCTCCCAAGGAGGTGTTTTGCTAGGCCTTGTGGAGTCTTGCCCTGTGCATGTACACCTTAGGCCTCAGCTACAGATCTGGAGGGAATACGTACGCAAATTTGGGGGCTCCATCTCTGCTGATTCTTCTCTGTGTTTCCCTCTTCTTTGGTAATCTGCCCCACAGATTCTAGCTGTCTTAGCAGCCCTAAACTCTGACCTCTCTTTTATCCGCCAACTGAGACTATACTCTCTGCTTTGAATTTGCTTCCCTATGCCACCGTTTGAAAATTACCCCTAGGCAGAAAGTCAAGCCGAATGTGGAGTTCAGCCTTTGCGTTTCACCTCTCTTAAGGATCCTAGCTTTGCATTGGCTGTGGTTCAATGACTGATAATGATTGTTTCATATATTTTGTCCAGTATTACAGTTATTTGTGACAGGAAGGTAAGTCCAATACCAGCCACTCTGCCACAGATAGAACCCAGACAGAAATGTCTCCTATTCTTCTCTGAGCCCTTTTCAATTAAACTTTTATCCTTAAGACCTCCTTTTCAAGGTCTTCTATTTTGGTCTTTCAATAGCTTCTATTTTGTCAACTCTAATCTTCGTTATAAGGCTTCATCTCACCTGAACAATCAGCAGCATTCTCCATTGTTGATGGCTCTCTTCTTCTTGCAACCCCCTTTTTTTTCCACTTGGCTTCCAGGAAAACCATTGTTTCTTGGTTTTCCTCCCACCTCACTGACAGCTCCTCTTTAGTCTTCTTTGCTGGTTTCTCCTCCTCGTCTTGGCCTCCAAATGCTGAAAAAACTCAGAGCTCACTGTCAGATCTCTTCTTTTCTCCAGCTGTAATCTTCTTGATTATCTATCTCATTGAATCCCAAGGCTTTAAATACCATCTACATATTCACAATTCTCAAATTTGTATCTCCAGCCTGGATCTCTGCTCTGAAATCCAGACTTGGAGCTCCAACTGCCTTTTCAGCACCTCCACATGGAAGTCTTAAAAGCACCCTAAACTTAACATGTCTAAAACAGAACTCACAGTTTGTTTGTTAGTTAGTTAGTTTGTTTGTTTATTTGTTTTTCCCTTCGCAAGCCCCTCTCTACCTTGGTCTTATCCATCTTAATAAATAACTCCAATCTTCCAGTTGTTCAGGTCAACAATTTTGGAGTTGTTCTTGCAACATCTCTTTAACTCAAACTCCACGTCCAATCCACCAGAAAATCTTATCAATCTACTCACCATCATCTGTCTCCTGAACAGTTTCCTTGCTTTCGCCCTTGCCCCCTGGACCAGCCGGGAGCACAGCAGGATATAGATGGCACACTCAGAGGACGTGGTTGCAGAGAGGTTATCAAAGGGGTGATTACAAGGTATGGGTGGGTCAAGGGCACCAACAAGAGACATCCTGTTATCACCCCCAGGACGAGTGAGAGTTATAGATACTGGAAAGGGCCACCTGATGGGAGGAGCCATGACCTTTGGTGAAAAGGTCAGCTACTGTCAAACTACAGCCCGGCAGAGACAAGGGACTCTGATCGCCTGCCACTGTCTCCCACAGGCTGAACCTAACTGGAAACCAGAGGGCTGGGAGTCCAATCGATACAGTCCATGGAGGTTAGCCTCCCAGGGCAGAGAGGGAGGGAGAGGAGAGGAGAGTGGATTTAGAAGGCAAATGTGGGCATATCCATCAAATCCCATCTCCTCCCCACATACACACACACCTGGGGCCGTTCTCCAGGTAGCAGCCAGAGCGATCCGTTCACTCTAGCAAGCCAAAGGGAATAGCAGAGCCCCAAGCTGGATGGACCTGGTCTGGCAAACACTCAGTGGAGGTGGGCAGCCTGCTCACCAGGAATTCTCATCATGGTTACATAAGTGAAAAACAAACTTCTCTTGTGTTTGCGTTAACAAGCATTTGGGAGTCCATTTGTTACAGTTTAGCCCACTTAACTGATACTTCCGTAAGACGAGGGTCACCAGAGTGTCATCTCCACAGGGATGTTGGGAGAATGAAATAAGATATAATTTCTAAGGGCAATGTTGGCATATTGTAAATTCTCAAGCAATGATAACAACTATTATTATTTAACATTTTAAATGAATACATAATCATGCTATTATTCATTTTTTTCTAGTGCCTCATTATAGGCTTTGGGGGATTTTTCCAGAGAATAGATGAATTGTGGAGAGTATGTATATAGATGGGAGGGGAAATTACAGCCCCTCTCCCCCGACCAAGAGGCTTCTGGTTCATTAGGTCTCCAGACAGAGAACCCAGGAGAGAAGAGAGCCTGTTCTACCCTCTACTGAGTAAAGCACCTCCCCTGGGATCACACGGATTCGCCAGTCTCCAGAGACAGCCTTAAGGGATCTTGCCTCCCAAAATCCACTCCCCTGGGGTCCGCTCCCACATGGAATCGGGGCTGGCCCATGACTCACTGTAGGATGGAGCAGAAGTTACTCTGTGCCTGTCCCAGGTCAGTGTCTCAAAAAGGCCTGGCACCTTCTACTCCTGCACTTTCAGGAGTCCTAAGTCACGATCAGTAGTATGGCTGCCCTACGGGAGAAGCCCCAACACTCTACAGAGATGGAGAGAAAAGCCCAGTCGTCCTAAGGAAGCCGGTGAGCACAGCCTTCTGGGTATCCCCACACAGGCACCACATACGTGATTCAGCTGTCTGGAAGCTCTCTGGCGCAGTGAAGCCCCAGCCATCATGCGGAGCTAAAGATTCACCTGGCTGAGCCCAGCTGACACTCGCTACAAGAGGTAATAAAACGGTTTTTGTTTTAAGCCACGAAGTTTTGGGATAGTTTGTTACATGGCAGCAGGTACGCAGTGACTCGAGTCAGGCCATGTGAGTGGCCTTTGCTGCCTTGCATTTCCAGACCCCTCAGCCTCTCTCATTGCAGGGAAAACCAAGGGTGATGTTGCAACCAGACGCCCCGAGGGCCAGGGACGGGAATTCACCAGGCTTTCTTGCGTGGGGGGAGGTGGGGGAGTCTCGGTGGCCCAGAGGCTGAGCTCACTCGCTTGTCTCCATTCCTCTTCTTGATTGGCACTTTAATGAGGGCAGAAGGGGCTGACCCCCTGCCAGGGGGCCAGTTCATGCCCCGTTTATCTCACAGCTCCAGGCAGACTAGAACAACACTGCAGGCGAGCGGCAGGCCAGGAGCCCCCGCCCTCGGTGATGGATTGAGTGACCGCAGCGAGTTGGCAGCTGAAGTGTGTGGTGGCTGCACCGTCCTGTCAGCGTGCAACAAAGGGGCCGGCCTGGCCCTACTCACAAGCTGCTCTTCTAGGGGCTGGGCAAGAATGACAAGCAGCTCTCTCGGAGGGGCCGAGTTCCCTCCGCCTGGAGCCCCGTTTGCTGGAGAAACTGTCATGAGGTCCAGGGGTGGTGCATGGCTTTGGGGAATTCTTGGCTTACAGGGAGAGCTGGTACAGGAGACTTCTTCCTCTCTGGCTCCTAGCTTCTGGGTCCAAGATTGGGCTAGGTTCTCAGCAAATACCCTCCACCCGGGCTATGCTGGGCCTTTTACTTGCTGTGCAATCTTGAGTGAGTCTGACAACCTCTCTGGGCCTGAGACCCCTCATCTGTAAGAGGCTAATACTACTTATATCACCAGGTTCTTGTGAGGATGAAATGACACTTGTGGGTCCTGCAAGCGAGGCCCCAATTTACCTACGACCATCTCCCCAGCCTCCAGATCTCAGTCTAATGACTTGCTGAGAGCAGCCAGCGGTGGCAACGCTCCCTCTCCCCGAACTACTGCCAGTAACCATCACCAGGCACCAAACATCAGTACCACAGCCCCGCAGGGTAAGGTGAACCCATTTTAACACGTGGAGAAACTGAGGCTCAAGAAGTAAATCTGCTCAGAGTCCCACAGAGAGTAGAGATGGATCAGAAATTCCAACCCAGAGTTGTCTGGCTCCAAAGTCTATGCAGACGTTCCTGAGGCCCCAAGTTATGTGCTGGAATTTCCCTGTAAGGACTATGGGAAGCCAATGACAGCCCTGGGTGCTGCCGAGGGAGCGAGCCAAAGCTTCATTTATAGAACACACTGCAAAGCCTGACATGCTCCAGGTGGCCATCGCTCTCATGGTCCTGTGGCCACAGAGTGAACTTGAGCTCTGAGCTGGTCCCTGCGCCTCGAGGGAAATGCTCAGGGGACTTGCAGTGTTCTGGCCTCAGCCCCGCAATCCCCAGGTGTCCGTCCTCCCCCCAAGCCCATGCCCAGGACAGGGCAGTCATGGGGGCCCCTGCTGCCTGGTCCCTAGCGCTGGGGAGGGGAGAGGTCAGAGTGGACACCCTTCCTGGCCTTTCCAGGCCTCCCTGGGGGGGAAGAAACCAGTCTCCGCTGGGAGGAGACTTCACCTCCCCGTGAACTCAAGAAGGCGGGAGGCCACGCCCCCACTGAGGTCAGAGAAAGTACCAGGGTGACAGCCAGGTTCCACATGGCCCTCCCTCGCTCTCTGCCATGTGTCCTCCAAAAGTGAGCTTCTGACACCTCTCCTGCCATCAGACGAGAGGGGGGCTGCCCAGGCACGGCAGGGGCGGATGGGGCCCTGAGGGTGGGCTAAACCATGAGAGGGGTTCCCTAAACACTGACCCTGCCTTTCATCCCAGAGTCCCAGTGGCCAACCCTGGACCCAGCTGACTGTTTCTTCCACCCCAAGGACTTTGCATGTGCTGTTCCCTTTGTTGTAAAAAAACATTTTCCCCCTTTGCCTGGTTAACTCCCAGTCAGCCTTCAGAGCTCACCTCCAATGTTACCTCCTCCGGGAAGCCTTCCTTAACTGATACCCCTCCTTCCCCTCAGACCCTCAGTCAGAATAGGTCACATCCTGGTGTCATAGCCTTCAGAGCTCCACCAGCCCTTCCTTCATAAGTCAGACATGTTATATGTCACTCTCTATTTACCTGTGTGGTTGTGTGGTTAATGGTGGGCCATCTCTGTGCACCTGGGTGTCCCCCGCCCCTAGCAGACAGCCTGGCACATAGCACATGCTCAATAAGTACTCACTGACTAGATGACATCAGCCAGTGTGTGTCTCCCTGTAAACAGTGGGCTCCATTACGGCAGGGACATATCTATTTTGTTCACCATCATGTCCCCAAATTCAGCATTTTGCACATAGAAGGCTCTCATTGGATACTCGATGCATGCATGAATTTGCTGCAAAAGGAAAAATAAAGCAAGAACAACCACCACAAAATCAAGAAAACTGCCCTCGTTTGGGACAAGAGCCCCTCAGAATGTGGAGATTCTGAGTCCTTTCATTTCAAAAGAATTGTTCCACATGCTTCAATGAGCCAAGTCCGCTTAGACAATTGAGGGACAGGGTGACCCTAATGCAAACCAGGGCAGCTCTGGGGAAGGAGCAGATGTCAAAAACCACAAATTTCCCAACATTCTAAATGTTGTGACCAAAGGAAAATGTCAGGAAACATGAGCTAAAGGCAGAGTGGCTACCATATATAAAGAGCCCATAAAAACAAACAAGAAAAACACATCAAGAGTCCAATATATGTGAGCAAAGAACATGAAAAGATCATTGACATACAAAGAAACTGGAGTACAGCAGTTGGCATTCATTGAGCATTTATCCCATGACAAGCACTGCATTAAGAGTTTTACATCTCATTTAATTGTCACAGAAAGTACAAGAAAATTCAACCCACAAATGTGAAGTTTGGCGACTGTGACATGTTCTTAATTTTTTCTGTATTACCTGTGAAATGCTGTAACCCTTTTGCTTGTCCCAACAAAACTCTTCCATTGCTGTCTTCATAAAATCTCTCCAACTAAGGAGGGTTCTGCAGCGCGTCACCCATCCATTCAGGTGTGAATGGCTGGAAAAGATGTACATATTCACAACCCAGATAACTGTGTCTGGAATAAAAGTAATTTATTTCTGAGTTGTCTGGATTCTCTAGATAATGGAGTTACTACCGTATATTTAAGCTACTCTTAAAAGACTCACATAGGGCAGTTCTGAGAAATACTGGAAATATGAACATAGATTGTCCGCTTTCAGGGCAAAGACCAGGTTTTCATTTTGGTACTCTTGAAAGCACTGCCCATGGCTACAGCTCCTATAAATATGCAAATACAAAGACAATGATTGGCTGAGTTGGAAAAAAAAAAAAGGATCACAAGTGATGCCATAAGGAGGTGGTATCATCCGGTTTATGTCTGACAGTCTGGGGCTGAAGGTTAAAGAACCGGCCAAACTCACGTGCTCTGAACCACCACTAGGGGAAAGGTTTACCCTCACTAATAATCGAAGAAGAGCAGCCTGCAGCAGCACCGAGAGACTATTTTATATTTACTACCATGTATCCCCGAAAATAAGACCAGGTATTATATTAAGTTTTGCTCCAAAAGACACATTAGGGCATATTTTCAGGGGATGTCTTATTTTTTTCATGTACAACAATCTACATTTATTCAAATACAGTTAAGTTGTCTTCCGGAAAATCGTCAAAACGTACTAAATGCGTCCGTCTGGCAGACGATCTTAACTGGGGCTTATTTTGGGGGTAGGTCTTATTTTCAGGGACACACAGTATGTTAGCAAAAAAAAAAAAAAGAAAAGAAAAATGTTTTTAAGGCCACACCCAGCATTGGCAAGAGTGCAGAGAAATTCGGATCCTTACTCTGCTGCCGATGGCACTACACAGTGATGTTGCCTTTGGAAAGGAAACGAGATGACGCCCAGAAAAGAAGCCATAAAACTATTTATGTTCTTAGTCTCTGTAACCCTCTATTAGAATTCATCCCACAGAAAAGGTTTAAAAGACACAAAAGCCACAGCTGCTAAATTACATACGATTGTGCTGTTGTCAACGGCCAAAATAACAAACAAAAAAAACGGACACACCCCTATACGGCCATTAGGGAAAGAACTGTCTAAAAATACGGGACAGCCTCATGAAGGAATAGTATAAAGCCATTAAAATGACTTTTCAAGTGTGAATTTTAAAGGTTATGTGGAAATACAGAAAACCTCTATTAAAGTGTTAAGTAAAACTGTATATTGTAAACATAAGTTCAAGAAAAAAAACCACAAAACTGCAGCTCTGTACGAATTTGTGCTGAGCTGGGTCCCGAGGACCATCTGCAGGCAGGAAGATAGCGTTAGCTCGGGCAGTTGGTGAATGCCCAATATCCTTTTCTTTCGTTATGTTTTTTTCTTTCGTTTTTCTCTTTCTTGTCACGACACCATCTTTTGAATAATACTAAATAAATATTTTAAAACAATGAGCCCATGGACAGACCATCTGCTCTGGGAAGCCCCTGGCCGGGGAACTGTGGGAAAGACAGGAAGCAGAAAGGTCACCGAGCCCCAGGGAAATCCCACTGTGTGACAGCCCGGCATTAAGGAACCTGTTTCTTTGGGGGGGCAGGATGCTGATAACCCGCATTGACCCATTCTTAAAGCAATCAGCTCTCTGTGAAGGATCACATAAGTTCATCCCCCCATTCACTCATTCATTCACTCATTCAACACATCAGAACGGGCTCTTCTGTGACAGATTCAGCTGTCCTGGGATGGGGGTGGGAGCTCAGGGAAGGCCCGTGGCAGTGAGACAGCTACTGAGACCTGCTTGTGTTTCAACATTATTTCAATTTTTAAAAATAATGAGTATATATTATTTTTCTAATCAGGAAACACAGAGCTAATTTTATGTTAGGAGACGAAAGAAGGATGGCGGTTTGTGGACCCTAAGAAGAGTCTCTGAGATCAGGGGTCTCTTTGGAGGAGAGTCAGATTCCATCCCTCCCCTCCTGGGCCCACGCTCTCTGTCTTGTGGCTCCGGTCTAGGATTATGGGGTGAGGCCCACAGGGTCCACCCCAGCACCTTCCTGTCCACCGGCTGCCAGGCTCCTGATCCGTAGAAGGACGGGGTGAGAGGAAATGACTCTTACCTGTGAGGCAGAGTCCCTCTTAGGAGTGCAACTCGAGGGACCAGGTTCTCCACATTATTTGGCCTGAAATGAGATACATTTGTTGGATGGGAAAGACAGCTCTGGGTCCAGCGAAGGAGCAGGCTGCTTCTCAGAGTCCACGGTCACGGAGCGACAGACGTTGGAGGTGAACAAGAGGTCCTCCAGCCTCCCTTTCTACAGACACCTCAGGCCTCTGGGCACCGTGTGCATGATGGCAGGGCCCAAAGCCGTCAAGTTCTCGTTTCCTGCATGGGGTGTGGGCTGTGTTCAAATGTCTGTGGCGATAAGAACGGGGGCCACATGCCCACACTCTCCTGCCAAGCTGCAAGCTCAGTTCTACCCCCTGCACCCCACTCCCCGGAGGAATGCATACTCCCTAGGAAGCTGCATTCTTTTACTCTTCCTCGCATTGAGTTCCTTCCCATTTTACAGAAATCTAAACTGAGGCTCCGAGGATGAAGTCAGGTGCCCAAGTCACCCAGACGGCAAGTAAAAGAGCTGAGGCTCCATGTAGGCCACCCACTTCTACCAGGCTCATCGATTCTTAGCCCCCCATGGTGGGGAGGGCCAGGTGGTGTCCCTGTCAGGGAGGTGGGAGTGCCTCAAACTGACAACAAGAGGACAATCTACCAGGAGAGCCAAGGACATGTCTAAGGTCAACACCTTGGCCTGGCCTCTGACGCTGCCCATCAGCCCTGGGCTCCGGGCCCGCCCAGCTCCCCACCTCACCTCACATTACTCCCCTTACAAGATTGTCCCCTTCTTATCATTCTGACTTCAGCTCAGATGTCACCTCCTCCTCAGCCCTTCACTGACCACCCCAGTCATGGTCTGGTATTTGCCCTTGTGCTTGGTCTGTGTATCTGCCTGTCCATCTCTCTCACCTGCCATCCTCCCACGCTATAGGCTCTGCTCTGTGATCGTGGCACCTAGCCTGGCTCACTCTGTGTCCCTGGCACCGAGCCCAGTGCTCAGGACCAAGCAGGCATGAGTCTCAATGTGCCCATGGAGTGAACACCAGGTGACTTCCAGCCCCCACTGCAGGGTGTCCCGCGTGTCCTGACGGGATCGCCCGCCCTTCCCCTCTTGGCCAGCTCACCCGTACTTTCCGTAACGCATTTACTCCGAGCACCATCTGTGTATCCAGGCGGGGCAGCCACCAGTGAATGTGACAGTGGGAGGACACGGCCAAGTAACTGGGTCTCAGGACCTCCGCCAGCTCTTCTGCGGACCCCTTTCCTGGTCATCCTCCCTGGGTTTGGACTGGTCCCCATGCCCTCCTCTGGCACACACCTTGTAGCCTGATGGCCGGTGAGGCCCTCCTTCCCAGGGGGCCAGGCTCAGAGAGGGCTCTGGTGACCCAGGGGCAAGCCTGTTTGTGGCAGGGAGCCTCGGGCAATGGCCTGTGCTTGGGTCACCCCTTGAGCCCACATTGCCATAGAGAGGGCCTTTGCCTTTGCTCCCTGAGGATGGAGCTGGTTTCCCAAAGGGTTGCTCAGGCCAGAAACAAGCAAAGAGAAGGAGAGTTGGGTAGAAGGTTGTGCTGGAGAACCTGCCTAAACCCTTAGGGCTAATTTCGGATAGACAAGCATCCCCCGCCCCCGGTGGCCCTGTCAAAGTCAGGTGCTGGGTCTGATAGAATCGTGTGCCCCACTCGGAGTGAGGGTGTTGGGTGAGGAGAGGAAGAAGAATGGGGTAGTTGCTATCCTGCCCAAGTTTGAACTTCAGTCTGGATGAAATCCCCAAGTTTCTAAATGAGACTCTGTGACCTGAAAGCCTGTCCTGGGTGCTCTAGCCTCAGCCTGTCACCTGGGGTGGCAGTGGCGGTACTTGGGGAAAGAGGCAGGTGACAACCCCCCCGAGAGGTGACAGCCACATGCGGGAGCTGCCGCCACCTGAGAGTGGGCGAGGAGCAGGTTAGCTGGGTGAAAAGTTCACTGCGAGGGGAGCTGTCTGTTTCCCTCGCCTAATTTATCCACTATTTGGCTAACCTTGCTCTGAACCCCGGCCCGGAGACCCCTTTCCTCTCTCCCCCGCCTCCCCACTGGGCTTCCGAGCTGCCACCACCAGACCTCCCGCCCCGTGCTGAGAGGAGGGGGACACACTGGCCTTGAAGAGGCCTCAGGCCTGCGGGCCGCCCTGAGGGAGAGGCTGGCTGCCCAGCCAGCCAGTAATTTATGACCTGAACCTTCCCATCCTTAGTAACCAAAATAAAGTCCTGTTGCTGGTGAGGTCCAGGCCCCCAAACAACAGACATGGACCAAGCAGGCGCTAAGCAGGCGCTCCACCCCGCAGGCCTCCGCCAAACACACAACTGCTCCCAAGACAGTGACCTTTCCTTCGGGGGCCATCTGTCATCCTGGCCTGGGCAGGAGATGAACGTATTGACCAGCGGTCTTGGAAGAGAGGCTGGCCTCCTTCCCTGGCCCTGGGGTGGCCGCTGCCCGGGGCTTCCCTCCGTTCTGGACTCTCCAGGGCCAATCACACAGACCCCTCATTTTAGCCTCCTTTTTTCTGACATATGCCCTGGGGATGTGGAAGGAAGGAATAGAGGCAGATAGGTGGGGGGAAGGAAGGGAGAGGACAGCTATCACAACAGTGACAGCCACCCCGCGCTGTGCAAAGCACTTGACACACGTGATCTGCCATAATCCACGCGGCAGCCCCATTTTACGGCTGAAAGAGGGGGCTGGCGTGGGCCGAGTCACCCCCCTTAGGTCTGCTAGTTGTCGATGACAGAACAAGGGTTCTAACCCAGGTCGCTCTGACCCCAAAGCCAGCACTCGCAGCCGCTGCACTCACTTTCCTTGTCTCAACTTTTCATTCCTTAAAATCCCCTTTCAGAACTATAAGAGTGACCGCGTTACAATGACCAGTGAAAACACAAAGACGCATCAGGAATGAGTTGCCCCATCCCGCCCTCCCCCATATCTCAAGTGACTGTCCTCCACTTTCTGCGTACACACGAATGCACACAGACCCAGCATGCATGGGTGCGTGTGTGCATGAGGGAATCCCTCGTTTGTACAATCACGAGATCCTACTGTGTGCGTTCCTCGGCAGCTGCTCACTAGGCACAGCATGGGGCAGCCCCAGGCCTGTTGGTCCCAGCTCTGGCCATCCCTCAAATCACCCTCCTCTTTACATGTGCCCTCTCCTGCTCTGGGCCACCTCCCTCTCCCTCTGGACACTGAACCACTCCCCACTTCCACCTGTGTCCCCCCAAATCAGTTCTGTCTGGATCTGGAGTGACTTTTCAAGAATGCAAGTCTGATCATGTCACTGCCCTTGGGAGAAGGTCCCAGCTCTTGACCAGAGCCTCACCGTGTCCTCTGTGCTTTGGCCTCACTGACTCTCCACAGTATGGTGGCTCCTCTCCCTGCACCCTTTACTCCAACCGCTCCAACCTTCTTCATTGCCTGAAACACCCCTGGAGCTGGGCCTTCTCTCTGCTCCTCCGGAGGAACACTCGCCGGGGTCGAGGCTTACCCACCACCCTCTGGAGGGCCACCCCACTTTCATCTCACACCCATCACAGCTCATACCGCATCACGTGACTTGGGCCCCTTCCCTGATGAGCTGAAAACTCAGGGAGGACACGCTCTGCCCGTCACGTTCATTGCCACAGCCCCGTGCCTGACCGCAGTGGGCCTGTCACAGCAATCTGTTGGAAATTGAGTGACACCAAATGAGCAAGGTAAACCCTGCCCCCATTCTAATATTTCCCGAATCCGTGCACACCAGGGTCGCCGTGCTTGGCACTCCTGGCCCGATGGCCTCGTGCTCCCCAGGACAGGAAGTCCTGCTGCCACTCAGGGACAAAAGGCTTCTGTAAGCGGGGGTGCAAGGTGGTGCAGAGGGGCAGAGGCAGAGCGATGGTGTGGACCCCAGGAGATTTCCCTCCCTACCTCAGGGCAGCCCCATGAGGGACGGCCAGACAGGACTGGTCAACTGCCGAGCACTGGGCCAGCCAACGGCCCCCGGGGTACCCACCGATGGTCGTCGGGAGGGGCCAGGGGTCAGGAGGAGGGCCGCCAACTGCCTCTCACCACACTTGCCAACTGTCAGTCAGGGGAGGCCGAAGTCCCATTCTGGGAACTTGGGACTGCCTGGCCAGCTGTCATTCTGAAAGGCCCTGGGCAAGTCAGGAAGTCCACCAATGGTCATTCTGCTCACAGCTGATTTTGCTACCCAGATTGTTTTCCCCTCTCCCAGCTAGGGCGCCCTACTGGACTTTGGGGAACAACCCTTCTACTCTCAGTCCATATGCTTCAGGGAGTTCAATGTCCTCCCAGGCTGCAAAGACAGAACAAGTGACTCAGACGGGTCGGATCAGAGCACTGCATTTCTCTAGTCACTGTGATTGGTTCACATGCGACTCACATCAAGCCAATCAGAACCAACTCTGGATGACTGCGAGGAAACGGTTTTTTTTGGTTGGTTGGTTGGTTGGATTTTTTTTTTTGCTGCTGCCCTTGAACCTGGGAGGGTGTGAGGCTGGAGCTGAGCAGCCAGTTTGCCTTCCCTAGAACAAGATGTCTGAGAGTGAAGCCAGTCCAGAGGATGTGGGACTGAAGGACACATAGAAACTGGTAGAGAAACTGGTCCAGAGCCAGGTCCTGGAAACACTGTGTGAACTCCTGGATCTAGCCATACCTGAAACCGGTGTCATTGAGCTTTCCAGTATGTGAACTAATAACTCCTTCCTTTTGCCTAAGCCAAACTTGTTGTGGGTGGGACCAGGAGTCACTCAGGGAGTATGCCAGGGTGCCACGGGGGGGCCATCTGCTAGGCAGGGCGCCAGGCCTTGCCTGAGGCTCAGTGTGGATCCAGAGGAACCGAGACTGACAGCCACAGACAAAGAGGCTCCACATTTGTTTTCCCTGCTCCTGGCCACTGAGATGTAGGCATCCAATGTAGGCATTCAACTCCACCAACCACAAGCTTCCCCCAGCCTTTGAGCAAACAGCTGATGCAGAGAAGTGGGGCGGGCTCTCTTCCGTGGTGGTAGCAGCGGGTCAGACTGTCCTGTGACAGGGTGGGGAGGCTGTGGTCCGCCTGCATTGCTCAGCCTCTGCCCACTTGTCAAACCTGGCTTTTTGGTCTGCCAGGCTCCCAACTCTGAGCTCCCAACATCCATTCCAGAAACTCTGCAGGCAGAGTCTGTGTCTGTTGCTGGGGGCCTGGACAAAGAAACCACCAACGCTTTGCACCCCTCAGCGAGGGCTGAGGACCAGGGGGAGCTGGGCAAAAGACGGGAAGGAAGCTCCTAGCTCGGGGACTGGCAGGACCGCTTCACCACCGTTCACGCCCTCAGCAGGCACCCTGTGAGTTAAGTGTCCCTCAAGGCATCTGGCAGAGTACTAGGAACTTTTTTTGTTTTTTAAGATCTTTATTTTGTTTATTGGGGAACAGGACTTTATTGGGGAACAGTGTGCACTTCCAGGACTTTTTTCCAAGTCAAGTTGTTGTCCTTTCAGTCTTAGTTGTGGAGGGCGCAGCTCAGCTCCAGGTCCAGTTGCAGGGGGCACAGCCCACCATCCCTTGTGGGAGTCGAACCAGCAACCTTGTGGTTGAGAGCCTGCGCTCCCACCAACTGAGCCATCCGGGAGCTCAGCGGCAGCTCAGCTCAAGGAGCCGTGTTCAATCTTAGTTGCAGGGGGCAGAGCCCACCATCCCTTGTGGGAGTCGAGGAATTGAACTGGCCACCTTGTGGTTGAGAGCCCACTGGCCCATGTGGGAATCGAACCGGCAGCCCTCGGAGTTAGGAGCACGGAGCTCTAACCGCCTGAGCCACCGGGCCAGCCCTAGGAACTTTTTAGGGGTTGAAAATTGGCTAGGGGGAGCAATCTGCCATGGGTACCAGCTTTGTGCCAAGCCCTGCTAGCCCGAGAGAGCGAGAAAGAGAGAGAGAGAGAGAGAGAGAGAGAGAGAGAGAGAGAGAGAGAGAGACTGTGCACATGTGTGTCTGAGGATGTGTTGGGGCACTGGAGAAGTGGAAACAGCTCACTCTCAGGCCCACAGCCAAGGGGGCAGAGCAGACCCCCAGGAGCTCTGAAAGAAGACCCACCTTGAACATGTCTGCCTGAGGCTGGCTGCCTTGGCTTACCTGCAACCAGGAGCAAGCAGTGGGCCAAGACTTCCTGGAATCTGGCCACGCCGTGGACATGGATGGGCCAGGAAGCGGCCTGGGTGCATAGCCAGAGATGAATAATGACAAGTATTATATACTACGCTCTTTGCATACTCAGCTTCTTATTCAAGAGACCATGAAACCCAGGGGATAAGCACAAGGGCTTTGCAACTAGAATCTGGATTCAAATCCCGGTTCTGCCAGTTGCTAGCTGTGTAGTGAGCCCTGGGCAGGTGACTTCATCTCTCACTGTCTCTGTTTCCTGTACAGTGTTGGTGGGTTTCAATTATTAAATACATACGAAGCACTGAGGATGTGTCATGTACCAAGTATACAACCATTAACTTACAACTTTTATAATAAAACAAATGTAACATAATATAAATCTATTAATGTGTTAATACCAAGCACACATGCATTAATTTATGTGTATTACTCCCTTGATTTTCTCAAACAGCTCCACAGAGGCCGGGGCTGTGGATCGCATCCTGCAGATGAGGAAACAGGCTCAGGGAGGTTCAGTGACCTGCTCAAGGCCTCACAGAGCCAGAGTTTGGAATCTCAAGCAGATACAGCTCCAAAGAACAGCCTCTCCCCGTCTCTGCACGCTCCACGGCCCCCAGCAGGACTGGCCAAGTTGGCTCCCCCAAGTCAGCAGCTGGCCCTCAGCCAGTGGGCACCTGGCGTGGCTGAGAAGGTGCGGGCCCAGCCAGAACTCCCAACAAGAAGCCCACTGCCACAGGAATCCATCGTGACACTTGGGGGACATTTTGCCTCATCTCACTCTCAACATGCCAAGACTGGAAGTTCTGCCCACAGCCAGGCACTGCTCACGGTCCCAGTGTGACCTCTCCAAGCAGGATCCAGTTACATCGCAGCAGCAGCTAAGGAACAAACACAGCTTGTGTCTTCCTCCCAGTGCTTATTTCCTTTGTCTTGTGAACATTGAAAAATGAAAGGAATGATAAGGATTTAGGGGGCGGGGGAGAGGCAGGCCGGAAAATTCTGCAATGTTGGCTTAACTCACCAAGAGGGCGGCGTGAGGGAGTTTGAAACGGAGCCCAAAGAGAGACACACAAGGGGTGACCTGGCAGGCCCGAGGGAGGATGGAGGTCTTCTTGATTCCTGGCTCCTTCCTGGGGGTGAAGGGCCCATCCCTGGGGGCTGGGGGCAGGAGCTCCATCCTCGTGGGTTCCATAGCTGGTCTCTCCGCGGTCAGCCACTAAACCTCTCTGGGCCTCAGGTTCCTTTGCTAGTCAATGGCAATCCCTTCTGCTCTGGGTTGTGTTGAAAAAGAAATGAGAAAATGTGTGCAGGCCAGGGGTTCTTGACTGGACTTGAATTAGCACCTTGGGGGACATTTTTGAAACCTGTTTTGGTTGTCACGACTAGGAGGAGGGGAAGGTACTACTCGCATCTAGAGGGTAGAGACCGGAGATGCTGCCAAACATCCTCCAGGGTAGAGGACGGCTTCTGACAACAGAGGATGATCCCCACTGAAATGCCTCGTGCCACGGTGAGAAGCACTGGGGTGGCGCCTGAGGGTTCAATGATAAATGCTGCTGTGATTATTCAGGGGCCCCGTCTGGAAGTGTAAGGGAAGGTGGATGGGAGAACGGGTGTGTTGGGAAGAAGGCCACACACCGACGTTAGCTGTCTCTGGCAAAGGTCCTGTCCCTCTTCATTCAGACAGCAAATATTTACCCAGTGTCATCTGTGCCACACACTCCTAGGTGCTGAGCGGAAGTGGACCTGTCCCTTTTCTCATGGACTGTCTGGTCTAGAGGGGAAGAGACAGTCAGACAGAAGAAGAGAACAAGGAAGGAACAATGGCCCCGAATGTCCTTCAAGAGTGAGGACTGGGTAAACACAGTGTGGTGACACACAATGGGAGACCGCTCAGCCGTGAAAAGGAACCTAATGCTTAGTGAAAGAAGCTAGACACACAAGACCACATCCTGTAAGTGTGTTCCAAAAGGTGTCTGTGGTCACAGTTGCACAACCCTGTGAATATACTAAGCACATTGAATTGTACACTTTAAATGGGTGAATTGTGGGTATGTGAATTATATCTCAATGAAGCTATTATATATGAAAATGATAATAATGAGAAACAGTGAGACGGGCGTTGAATGTAGTAAGTGAAAGGCTGAGATGGAGTGACCCAGGTGTCAGGTGAGACGCCTCTGGGAGGAGACGTCTGAGGTGGGCTTGCAGGTGGAGAGGGGAGGAGCGAGCTGCAAAGAGCTCCAGGAATTCTCGGTGGCTGGTCTGTGAGCTGGGCTGGACAGGGGGCCGAGGGCATCTAGGCTTCAGGGCCTTGCAGAAACGTTCCCTCACAGCTGCTTCAGTCCAGAGAAGTCGTGACCCCTGGGTCACACAGCTGTGCACTTGGCCAGCCTCCGGGGTAGACCAAGCTGTCCTGCACGGGCCTTCCCTGTCCGCTAGTTTGGGATGGTGGCTCTGAGGGTGCTGCCTCTGAGGCCTGCTGTCCACCTGAAGGGATCTGAGTTCTGAGAGCAGGGCAATGGTCGTCCTAGCCACCCCCAGCAGTGCCTTCTCATGGGACTTCTGTGTTTGTTTTCATCCTGAGCCATGGAGAGACTTGGGTGCAAAGGGCCTGGCCAGAGCCAGCAATGGTGGGAGGTGACAGAGTAATGTCCTACCCCGCCCATGTGAGCTGCAGAACAGCAATCCCCATTCCTGATGAGGCACCTCCCCTCTGCCCTCCCCCAGCCCCTGCACCCACTGCCCAGGTTGGGGTCTTCTGAGGTATAGCTTCCTCCCACTCCGACCACAAGGGAGCCAGCCGGGCCTGGAAGGGTGCTGCTCTCACAGGCCAGACCAAGACAGTGACCCTATGTGTCCCAAAGGCGGTGGGGTCCTGACTAGGACCCACGGAGCTGCCAGCATCACATTGTCCCCTCAAGTTTCTACTGTATTCTTCACACTGGATACAGGAGAGCAGGTACATCTCGTCTATCCTGCAGGTGAGGAAAGGTAATGCCCAACTGGAGGGAGCAGAGCCTGTGGAACTCCAGCTCTGGATTTCTGCCCCCAGATACTGGGGACTCCCACTTCTTGGGGAGCTTCCTGGCCTCATGGTGACCTGGGAGCAGAGCTGGGCACTCAGGGGTCTGTTGGGTTGCTGGAAACCAAGGGCCTCAGGGAACCATGAGAGGGGAGGGGAGACAGCTGGATCCTGCACAGCCCAGGGGCAGTGGTCTCTAGACCACAGCAGGCAGCTCTCCGTTTAGGAAGCGAAACGTGTTAACGAATGTTGGTAAATCAAATCAGTCTAACAGCCCTATTCAAAGGCCACAAAGCTGTTCCCGGGCTTCCTTCTGCAAGGAGGGACAGTCACCTCCTGGCTTTGCCTGAAGCAAGGGTTATCTGATCTCTGTGTTCTTATTAACGATCCTGCCAACACTTTGGAAGGCCTTTCCTGAAAAGAAAACCCCTCTGAGGGAGAAGTTCCTGGTATGCTGTGGTGGGAGGCAGGAGGCCCCCAGGGGCCCTGAAATGACCCACCCCACCCCACCCCATCTACCCACCTGCAATTGTTCTCTTCTCTCCTTAGTCCTTGAGCAGCAGGATTTGTTTGTTTGTGACCTGGCTCCTTTTTTCTTTTTGTCCCCATCAGCCTGGGACATCCCCGGGGGCAAGGGCTCTCTGCCCCACCTGAGGGGCTGGAAGTGGGGGTCAGCCCAGAAGCTTTCTTCACTCTGATCCCTACTGGCCATCAGTTTGGTCTAAGAAAGGCAAAATATTCTGGTCCTGGGAGAGGGAAGGTGGCCACAGGACTCATTCCTGACCACTTGTCAGGCCAGAGAGCCTGGTCCCCTGGAACTATGTCAGGATGTGCTTGGGTCTGGCGTCTCCCTGGGCCTGGTGCCCACCCGTAAATCTGGTTCTCTTTGGAGATGGGGAGGAGCCCCAGGCATAGCAACTGGGTCGTTTCCCAGGGCCCACGTTTTCTTCACAGGATTGGCCCCTCAGGGGTGCAGGGAGCCAGACTTCAGTACTTGTCACTCTCCTTCGCTTGGCTGCCTCTGAGGGACAGAGCTAAGGGACAGAATTAGCTCCCCACTCTCACTCTCAAGGCTCTCCAAGCAGCCCAACCATCCAGGGGAGGGACCAGGACGGGCCTCCTGGGAATCTGCCCAAGGCTTTTTCTCTGGTTCCTCTGGCATAAGATCCAGAAAAAGACTAAAAGTATCCCAGCGGAGAGGGAAGTGGTAGGGTGGGACCAGGCCCTGCCCTGCTGTTAGGAGAAGCCCCTGGGGCTCTGGGAACCACAGGTCCCACCGCAGCCAAGGCTGCGATTCTGTTCTCAGTGGCCCTGGGGGAGGAACGGGGGGGGGGAGGGGGAGGCCTGGGCCCGAGTTCACTCAGACCCCTTGGGATCCCCACTGCGTTCCTGGCCTGCAGGCCAAATGCAACTTCATGGAAACCTCAGAAGTCAAATCCTGTCCAAAGGCCTGGCCTGTAGCCAGGCTAGGAGCACAGAGATCTGCCTGCTGCTCAAGGATGGTAGGAACGTCAGCAGCCACGACCCCCACTTCCTCCTCCTCTATCCCTGCTCACCAGAGATGGTTCTACCCCTAATTTAGCTCCTGTGAGAGCCGGGGACAGACACCTGGATGGCGGTGCGAGGACAGCAGTGGGGCAGCCCGAGCCCAGGGGAACCCCCCCTGGTCGTCCAGACGCGTCAAAGTGGGGTCATGTGCATGGCTGTGGACACACCAGGCCTGACCTCCCCAGGTTGGCAAAGGTGCCAGGAGGACCCCTTTTGCAGCTTTCTGTCCCCCGCATACTTTGGTGGCACATGTCCTCTAGGACCAACACCAAGGTGACAGTCAGAAGGGGGTTTGTGGATCAGGCAGAGCGGAGTTCAAACTCTGGCTGTGCCACTCACAAGCCCCACCATCCTGGGCGTGCAATTTCGGTGCTCTGAGCCTGTTTTCTCAGCTGCAGAATGGTCTTTCCCATACCATCATCCCCCGCAAAGGTCAGCGCTTTTTTGGCGCTCTGCTCAGCACCTGGTGTGGACCACTGAGCGGTTACCAGGTCCAGGGCAGTTATCTGCCTGCTTCCTCCATACTCTGCCTACATTCAACGTTCCCTTATGTTCTTGTGGATAACTTCTTCCACGGTGTGGCAGATTGCATTATAGTTCAACATTACAGACGACTCCTCCAAGGGGATTTTCATGCCCAGCTGCGTTCATGGCAGGCTTGACCACATGACCTGTTCCAGCCAATGAAATGTGAGCGGAACTGCCTTACATTGTTGCCTGGCAGAAATTTTCAGAGCCGGTGCGCAGGTGGCCAGGTGTGTCTACCTCTGCTACGAGAGGACATCGTTCCAGACGGAGGCTCCTGTCACTCGGGTTCCCAGAGTGAAGATGACCCAGAGCAGAGCTGCAGCCACCCTCGAAGGACAGGCGGCAATCATAAGACAAACCTTTATCGTTAGAAGCCATTGAGACCTGGGGGTCATACCTCAGCTGACACACAAGGTGGCTGTTGGAAGTCTCTAAAGGGGTTCCTGAGAGCTGTTTTTCAGTCTTTGGCTGCTGCTGGGGGCAGTGGATAATTATCAGTGAAATGTGTCTCGGGACTTGGCGGCCCTTGGTAGAGAGGCTCAGTTAACAGTGGATGTAATCCTGGATTGGCATTTCTGCACACAGACCAGACTGATGATTGTCCAGCCTCCAAGATTCATGTCCCTCTAACTGAGTGGTGTGTACATGCAGGCTTTCAGCAACCCTCAGGGACGCTCCTCCATTGAATTTGTGGCTGGTGACCTTCTCCCTGCTTGTTCCCCTGCCCACAGGCTCCGCCCCCACGTGAGCTGTGCAGAGGCTACTTAGATGAGATTCCGTGGTCCACCTGTACCCCATGCCCACGCTCAGGTAATTAAGCTTGCTGCGGCAGGGGAGAACACACACCAGGGGAGCCATGCACATCTCTCCCCACTTCTCCTTGGCTATAATTTTTCTTATTGACAGAGCCTGTGTCAATCTCCTCTGCCATTCCAGACCTTCCCATTCTTTGTTATCTCACTTCTAACTCCTGCCATCAAATCTGGCGTGGGAACCCAGGGCACCCTCTTAGCACTGGCTTTGTTGTGCCAGGGGTCTTCAAAGTTTTTGCTTCTCAGCAGCATTCCCCTCTCAGCAACCAGCACATGCGAGGTCCACAGTGGGTGCTCAATAAAGACTGGCTCTGCTCTCCCGAGTTGGTGGCTTCGTGGCTGGTGGGGCCGTGGCAGAGCAGGGGGCAGCTATCTGAAGCCTAGTTCACGAAGGTCATACCAGGGAAGTGGGTGGGTAGGAGGCAAAGTGCCCCTTAACTCATGGCTGTTGGGAGAGGCCTGGCAGAGCCAGCAAGGAACCACGTACTCCCAGACTTGAGCTCCAATTTCTCTCCCGATCTGTCTCCTTCTCACCCATTCCACTCCTGGCAGCTGGGGATCCTAAGCAGACCAATTCCCTTTCAAAGGATAGGGTTTTGAGACTGGTCCCCTCCCTTCTACTCACCAAGGACCAGGGGTCAAGGATTTCAGCAAAGGAACTCGCAAAAGCCATCTCTCTTTATTTTTCATTCCTGCCGTTCAACCAGTTTGCATAAGCTGAGGATGAGTGGATTTTGGAGGGAAAGGAGGAGTATCTGGGCACAGACCTTCCCAGAAATAGTCCATGCACATTGCTGAGGCTGGTTAGACTTGAGAAGCAATTGAACAACAATCTACAGAATTAGAAATGTACAAAAGTATTAAGGTGGCTGCTGGCTGGGTTCTTGCCTCCCCATGGGGGTCAGTTACGCCCATCAGTCCTGTGCAAAGGTCCTGGGGCTGGCCTGAGGGGCAGACAGATTCTTCTCTAGGACAGGAGCAGTCTTGCTCACCCAGCAGAAGTGTGCCAAGAGACAGGCGTGTGGGTGTGTGCCCAGGTGCCAGGGTCCCCTCAGGCTCCGTGGCTTTTGAGCGTGTCTGCGTCCTGCAATTATGTCCGCCCTTTGAAAGTGTTCATGCAGGTGTAGGTTCCTGAGAATTTGTGGATCTCCTCGAGTGCAGCCTGTGGGAGTATGCTGAGGATGTGGGGAGGAGAAAAGACGGTCAGACCAGTGGCCACACAAGATGCTGTAGTAGAGTGATGGTTCCCATAAGCTCTCCTCACCCCTCTCTCCAATTCCACAAGCCACCCCCCACCTCCGTGGAGGAAGAAGGGCGTTCACATAAGTGGATAAACGGCTATTTACAAGGTAAAGGGTGGGTGGTAGAAATAAACTTCCAAAGCCACATTCGTAGCATTTTAGGACCCATAGGTATTTCAGAGATCGATTAACTCCAAATGCCACTTATTCAACAAATAATGACGTGTGGGGCTGAGGCGTTAGGTACTGGGTGTATCCTCCTTCCGGGAAACTTCCCACACTCACGCCCAGGCCTCCCCTTGGGCTCCCCGTAGTACCAGGCTTTCTCAACAAGCCTTGGTGTTGTCTTTACTCTTTACTTGTCAAACTCGTGGGGGACCTTGGGGCAGAGATTTCACCTCTGATCCTGGCCCCTAGTACAGGGCCCAGCATGAAACGGCCTCGGTCCATTTGTTGAGTCAAGTTGAAGGGCTCTGGCCCACTCTAGGTGCAAGATGGGAAAGGCTCCCTTCCAGCCGGAGAAATCTGGAAGGTTTTCTGCAGGTGATGGTACTGCAGTTGAGCCAGTAAAGATTTCTCTTGGGAAAGGTAAAGAGGGGATGTAGTGCAGGAAATGGGGAGGAGGGTGGCCTTTGCTTCCTGTGGCAAAGTAGAACAGGAAATGTAGGCTGGGGGCTTACTGTGAGATCGCTGAGATATTCTAGACAAACTGTCTTTTTACTAGAATGTTCTGAAAGCTTCTAACAAGCTCCCTGAGGTAGAAGGTGGCAGCCTGGCTTTGTCCCTGCTGTCCTAGGGGCTCTCGGAGGTGGCCAAGGAACATCTCAGAGCAACAGTCAGGATGGACTCAGGGAGACCAAGGGCCAAATGTCCTCAGGGGGGGCCCCCAGCTCCTACCCCCTCACGCTGTGTCTCTGACAGTCCTTTGAGTTTGGAAGAGAAAGGACTGATGTGTCCCGTCGGTTATGTGGTTTCTGTGCCCGCCATTGGATTGGCTCCTTACCTGGAGCCCACCATGGACACACAGCCTGGGGGGAACCTAGCTTCCTGGGCGTTGATATCTGAGAAGGGTACTGGGGTACTTCACTTCCCAAAAAAGACTTCCTGGTCAGAGGGGTTCAGACAGCTGGGGATTGGGGACTGGAGATGGCTGAGGGCTCAGAGGAACCAAGAGTCTATGGTCATGAGTCCAGGGTGGAAGGTCTCCCTGTAGCACTGAGAAGCCCATAAAAAGTGTCCTTAGGCGGGCACCTGAAACGGCCCCTTCAGTGTGGGGCTGGGAGGGGAAAGGTTTGCTGGCCAAAGTCTGGATGGCTCTGGGGAACGTGATACTGGGCAAATTCTGGAGGAGGATGGTCTCCTCTAGAAAACCTATCTCCCCAGGTGGTCTGCCCCTGTAAATCCCACCGGAGTAGTACTATGATGTTTTTGTGAATCCCAAGCCTGTGGCATCAAGAGCCCTGTCTGTCTTCACCATTAAACTTCCTGAAGGCGAGGGCCTATTAGTTTCTAGAACAGTGGTTCTCAAAGTGTGGCCAAGGAACCCTGGGGGGGTACCTGAGATCTCTTCGGTGGTCTGCGAGGTCAAACTATTTTTACAATAATACTGAGACGTTATCTGCCTTTTTCACTCATTCTCTCACGAGTGTACAGTTGAGTTTTCCGGAAGCTACATGACATATGACATCACAACAGATTCAAATCAGAAGCAGATATAAGAATCCAGTTGTCTTCAATTAAGTCAGGCAATAAAGAGCTTTGCACAAATGTAAAACAGTGACATTCTTCTCACTATGTTCCTTTTTCTTTTTTGAAAATATATTTAGTTTTCATAGAAAAAGTAATTGATGTTAACATGGAATGGATTTGTTACTGCTATTTATAAATGCACAAATATTTTAAATATAAACAAATGTAGAAATCTTTTAAAAGCCTTTCTCAGTTTTAATTTCTAATACAGTAGATAGTAATAAATCCAACTCACAGAAACAAAAGCTCTTTGGGCTTCTCAATAATTTTTAAGATAGTAAAGGGGTCCTGAGAGTTTGAGAACCGCTGCCCCATAGTAAGGACAGGAAATCCTTGGCACACAGACCACCACTCTTCATTGTCGTGCCCATAGCAGACATGACTAATCAATCCCATGTGTACTTTTTCCTGCCTGAGGCCTCTTCCCCACCAGGGTCCACCAGGAGAAGGGGAAATGGTCGGAAAGCCTGGCTCAGAGCTTTCATCCCCAGCCCCATACCTTTTCAAGATAATGAGGGCATGCATCGTCCACGGGAGCAGGAGGAGGGCCTGATTGAGCTGCACAGCTTCCACCGTCCTCCGGGCCACCGTCTCTGGCTTCAGTGGGGGGAAGAGGTTGGGGAACCTGAATGCAGGAAGAGACACAGTGGGTTTCTCCTGGAGAAGCAGGTGCTTCTGCGGAAAGTCTCCATGGCTGTCAGGCCTTTGGCTTCTTGAGAAGACTTGGGATTGGGAGACTTGAGACCTGTTTGGAATTCTCTGCCCCCCTCCCCTTGCTGCTCCAGACACAACACGAGCTCCCCAGTGCCTCGGTTCTTCCACTGAGTCTCCCCTTGAGAATCGAGGTCTTTGAATCCAGCCCCCCAAGCCCCATCTCCAAAGCACTACAGATGGCTCCTGTAACAAGCCACTGAGATGGTGTCACTGCCCTGCTCGTAACCCCCCCGGGGCTTCCAGCACTCCAGAGCTCTGCTCACTCAGGGCCCTGCCTGACGCCTGACCCCTCTCATCCTTTCTCGCTCTGCTCCAGCAATCCTGGCCAATCTTTCAGTTTCTGTCACTTCAGTTCTTTTCTGTCTCAGGGCCTTCTACCAGCTGTCCTGTCAGCGTGGCTCCCTCCTCCCAGCTCCTGCTCAGGGTGGCTTCTGATCTCACCCCCCTGCGAATTTCCTTCACTGCACTTACACATCTAGAATGGCCTTGCCTATTTGCTGGTTTCGTTGTTAATGCCCTGTCACCCCCATCAGACTGTGAGTTCCACACGGGCAGAGGTTTGGTCGGTCTTGCTCCATGTGCTGTGTCTGGCACATAGTAGGTGCTCAATAAATGCTTGCTGAATGAACAAACACTGAATTACTTGCCTCTCCCCAAATGTATCCTGCTCATCTGTCTGGAAGCAGGGGCTCTGCTGGGAACGCCCTTCTCTGCCCAGCCTGCTGATTTACTCATTCATTGATTCATTGATTGATTCATTAATTCATATAAACATTTACAGAACACTTTCTGTGGGGTTGATGAATGAATGATTGAATAAGCAAACATCAGAGGCTTCGCATGCCTATTCAGAGGCGTCTGACCTAAGACCCCTGCAGCGATGAAGCTCCCTGTGTGCCAGGCGCTCCATGGGAATCATTCACTCCAATTTAGAGAGAAGGAAACTGAGGCCCTGGGGGGCTCGCGGGGTGGGAGGGATTCAAACCAGGCCTGCCTGAGCCCCAGGCCACTGCTCTGTCCCCGCCCTCACTCACTACTTGTCCCACCCCTCTGGGGCCTGCAGGCACAGGGCTGGGGCTGCTGGCTCTGACCTCAATCCCACAAAGGGCTCGTGAGTTGCTCTGGCACCAGGAGGATTAAGGGCGATGAGTCACCTGGGTCTGATGTCACCCTGTGCAAAGGGCAACTCCTGGGCCCCCAGCTTGGACGTGGTTGGCCTCAGAGAATCCACAGATCTCACCCCCCCGCCCCATGCTTCCTTTGCTGTCACGATATGGATGTGCCGCTAAGATCCCACAAGCCAGCCTCCGGAGTCCTGCAGAGACAAACGTGTTGAGGCAGCTCACTGAGGTTGGAACCCTATAGACATGGCAGACAGTCTGGTTTTCCAGTGCCCACCTGGGCCAGCCCTACTACGGGGGGAAGGGAAGACAGGATGGAGAGCCCAAGTTCCATGGGTTCTGGGGGGCCCTTCTGGTAAGACGCTTGCAAGAGACCCTGCCAGAGGATACTTTGTGCACATCTGCTGACAGGACTTTCTCCTTTCCCTCTACAGCGGGGAGGGTATCCAGGGAGCCGACAGAGCTCTTAACTCCCACGGAGCAGCACACACTCATGGAAAATGCGTGCGCAGCCAATTTCTATCTGTGTGGCCTTGAGCAAGTTACTTCGTTTCTCTGAGCCTCAGTTCCTTCATCTATGAAATGGAGCTAAGAGCTCTCACCGGGTTGCTTAGGGCCAAATAAGGTAGAGTTTGTCAAGTGTCTGGTGTGGCTGGAACACGGAAGATCAACCGATAACAATTTACAAATAGCAGCACTCACCTACATGGCCACGTTTGCTGGGAAAATCCATCAATCTTGTCTCAACCATGTGTCCCCCACTCTCACCCCTAGGAAGGGGCTGAGCCTGGATGGGGAGGAAGCCCGTGCTTTTCCTCTTTCAGGAAATGGGAGTTGGTTAAGCACTAATCATCCTTTCACTACTCTTCTCCCAAGCCCTCGGGGCTCACCTGCCTGACCACAGGTAAGTAAGTCACCTTGGCTTAGAGTTTGCCACTTGTCAGGCAGGCTAGCTGATTCACACACGGGAGCATCTAACCTGTGAAGCTGGGGGTACTATTACCAACCCCTTCTTGTAGATGGGGAAACCAAGGCACAGAAAAACTAAGTGACTTGTCCCAAGAGACACGGAGCTGGGATTCGGCCCTGGGCAGTTTGCACCCACACTTAGGACCACTGTGGAAAAATGACTTGAGGAAAACCTTGAATTTCCTTCTGAAAGTGGTGGAGAGGAAAACTATGCTAGAAGGAGAACGAGTAGATACACGAGTGTGAGGTCTGCAAATGTCCCGCCCACTTCTGTGCTCAGTGTCCAATTAAAACTGTGGATTGCTACTGCTGTACTTTCACTCAGCCTACATTCATTGAGCACCTCCTATACGCCCCGATGAAAAGAAAGCAAACCAAGACCTCATGGGGGGGAAAAGCCAATATGGATCATTAATAGTCATTAATCTAGCCTCCTGTACCTTCAAAGTCTATGCTAATTTGCATGTAAGTCAGGTAGAAATGTATACTTCTAACGACTACCTGAAGATATGTTCTGCTAGGAAGATTAATAACGTATGTGTTTACGAAGACATTTATTCTGAGTAAAACTAATAAGAGCAGTGGTTCATTACTGAGCCTCTAGTATGCCCCAGACTTGGCTCTAGAGGTGTTACGTGTGTTATTTTTAATTCTCCCAATAATCCCATGAAGAATATATTATTTCCACCATTTTACAGATGAGCAAAGCAACTCTTAGAGAGGTAACAAAATTGGCTCAAGATTTCACAACTGTACAGCAGCTGAGGTGTGAGCCCCAACCTGGCGTTTTGATTCCTGACCACTAAAAGCACATTCAATAATCACAGCTACGGTGTACTGAGTGGTTCCCACATGGCATGCACAACCTGAACGCCCTTCACCACCTGTCTCAAATTCTCATGATGCCCCTTTCCTGTCATTCTCATGGTTAGAAGAAGCTGGTGCATATAATGTAGAAGTCAAATCTATCATTATTTCCTGCATTGCATCAAACAAGAAATATAGTTTGGGGATCATTCCGTTTTTGTTTATTACCTATGACCCTTCACCACCGCACATCATAGCACCATTTATTGGGCACTTATTATGTGGCACATACGGTGTTCCATGCGAGATCCCATTTTATCCCGATCACAGAACTCTAGGTGTAGACATTATCTTTGCCTCCTTTTATAGATTAGCAATGGAGGCCAGAGAGGGAACGAATGGGACCTAAGGCCATACGGTACATTACAGGTGCACGTAAGCTGGTGCCCTGTGTGCCTGGCTCCACTCTAAACCAGTGGTCTTCGTGCTGGTTGATTTAACTGCTCGGGGGAGGGGTGGTTGGGCTTCAGTATTTCTTTAAACTGAGCTATAATTTGCAGACAATCAAAGGCATAAATCTTAAGTGTATGCTGTGATTAATTTCTACCTATGTAACCACAACCCAGATCAAGAAGAGAGAACCTTTCTAAAGACTAGGAAGTTCCCTCATACTCCTTCCCAGACTATGTCCCCACCTCTGCAGGGGTGGCCACTGTTCTGATGTCTGTGCCCAGTTTTGCCTATTCTAGAACTTCATACAAATGGAATCACACAGAATGCATTCTTGGGTCACTAGCTTCTTTCGCTCAACACAGTGCTTTTGAGATTCATCCCTGTTGCTTGTGTACCAACACTCTGTTCTTTTTGTATAGTGGATAGTTTTCCACTGTGTGCATTGGTACTGGGCACTGATACTTTGTCAGAGCTCCCTGACCTGAGCAGCAGGACCCTACACCAGCACAGCATTCCACTGTCTTGCAGATGGAGAATCAGGTAGCCAACCTCACAGCCAAAGACAAAGGGCTCTGAGTTATTTTTATCTTTTTGCTTCTTCCTCTGTTCACAGTAAGCCTCTGCCCTGGTCCATTGCACTGACCTGACCCTCATGCCCTGGAACATCTCGGTGCTGGTGTGGAAGGGCAGCACGGTGGTGGCGCTGACGCCTGGACAGTCCAGCAGCCCTAGGGTCAGGCTCTCCATGAAGGCGAAGGCCGAGGCTTTGGACGTGCAGTAGTCGATGGCGCCGGGGATGGCAGACAGTGCCAGCACGGAGTTGAGACACACAATGTGTCCATTCTGCAGCTCCAGCATGCGCGGCAAGAAGGCCTTGGTGGTCTGAGGGCAGGTGGGGAGGTCAGTGTGGGGCAGCCATAGCTTCCAAAAGCCCCTCTACCCCTCTCTCGGGGAGAACAGACCATCCTGGACACACACACTACTCCACTGACCGAGCCTTCCTGGGACGGGAGGAGCTTGAGGGCTGCCTGCTGCAGGGCACTGAGTACAGATATCTCCTGGGGCCAATCATTCCTCTTGTCCAGTCCCCTTGCCCTTGAACGTCCCTCCCTGGCTTGAGCCCAAGCCCCGGTGAGCCTTTCCCACCTCCCTTACAACACCCAGGCTCCCAGGAGGGAAGGAACATGTCACTGTCACTCCCAGGGCTGGGTCTGGCCCAGGATAGCCCTTACCCAGAACTGGCCCAAGGTGTTGATGTGCTGGGATTTAAGGAGGGCGTCGTCGTCGCTGTCCATCAGACTCTTCCCATGGACCACGGCAGCATTGTTCACCAGGATGGTGATGTCGCCCACCTGTGGTGAGAGGGGTTGCAGGGCCTTAGGGCAGCCAGCCCCAGTGGCCTGCACCGGAAGGGGCGGAACTTGTGGCTTTGGGCAACCACACTGCCTCTCTGAGCATCAGCCTGGATTTGTAAGATGGAGCTAATGAGCAGACCAGAGTTGTTCTGAGGATTAGAACTAATTTATGGCACAGAACACATTTCTAATAAGTGAGGCTATTGTCACATAAAAATAGTTAGCATTTACCATGTGCCAGATACTGAACAGGGTAGTTTTTGCTCTCTTGGAGCTCACTGATACACTCAGTCTAAATACATGGCTGGAGTCAGGAGAAGGATTTTCCCAGAGGGCCATGGGACATTTGTCCCCCAGGGTCTAGGATAGAAAGTCACAAGGTCTAAACTTCCAAAGAGGACAACAGGTGATTACTTCTGTTATGTAATCAACCCACATCCCCAATCCCCCCCCCCCCCGCAACACACACATTCATGCACCCCCAAGTACACACACATATGCCCATGTACGGGCATGTGCATACACACACACTAACACACGCACATGCAACCTGGGCCAGTTTCAAAGGACACTCCCCAAAGATGGCCTTGAAACAGCCATTCTGCCATAAGCAACACTGTCTCGCAGGCCACGTGAGAATGTTCTTTTTGGCCAGCATTTCCATGTCTTGCTGAGCTGAGGACAGACCCTCCCAGGCTATGTACCTTCTCCCGGACAGCTTTGGCCGTCTGGTACACCTCCTCCCGGTTGCCCACATCACAGATGAAGTAGTGGCACTCAGTGCCCATCTGTCGAATTTCCTCTGTCGTCTCCTTCAGGCATTTCTCAGTCCGGCCCCAGAGAACGATCTGGAATGAGAGAATAACAGCATTGAACAGGTGGTCACTAAATAAGCCATTGCAAATCAATGAGTGCCTTCAGAAATTCAGTATTCATAGTAATTTGCCCAAGGACTGGTCTCTTTGATTCCATCCAAAGAGAATATGCAAAGCAAATTAGCAATATGATTTTTTAAAGGGACACAGCCTTTTCTGAAGTGAACCAATAGTTTCTGAGCCTATTTCCTTCTTTCTTTTTTTTTTAAAGATTTTATTGGGGAAGGGGAACAGGACTTTATTGGGAAAGAGTGTGTACTTCCTGGACTTTTTTCCAAGTCAAGTTGTCCTTTCAATCTTAGTTATGGAGGGCGCAGCTCAGCTCCAGGTCCAGTTGCTGTTGCTAGTTGCAGGGGGCACAACCCACCATCCCTTGTGGGAGTTGAACCAGTAACCTTTGTGGTTGAGAGGACGCGCTCCAACCAACTGAGCCATCCGGGAGCTCAGCAGCAGCTCAGCTCAAGGTGCCGTGTTCAATCTTAGTTGCAGGGGCACTGCCCACCATCCCTTGTGGGACTCGAGGAATTGAACCAACAACCTTGTGGTTGAGAGCCCACTGGCCCATGTGGGAATCGAACCGGCAGCCTTCGGAGTTAGGAGCACGGAGCTCTAACCGCCTGAGCCACCAGGCCGGCCCTCTGAGCCTATTTCTGACCAATCAAGTGACGTGTTATTTACAAGTCTTTCTTATAGATTCCTTCCAGCAGAACACCTCTGGCCAGCCCAATTCCAGTTTTCCTACATAGTTAGAAGCAATAGCAGAGCTCTTTCATACAATGTTCCAGAATGTTCTCAGGAACAAGCTGGCCTTCTCCACTATTAGGCCTAGAGCCAGGTTTATGAACACCAGCGGTTAGATCGCACTGGGAGGTTCTGACCACCTAGCTGCGGTCACAGTCAGTCACACTTGGAAGGAGGGCCAGGAAGAGAAGCAGCCAGGCTCCCGCTGAGAAGGAAACTGCCTCACCCCCCACCCCAGGTAATAAACTCGGGACTCATTATGCCAGAAGGTGAGCCTGGCAGGACCAAGAAATGGATTCTTAAAGGGGGTTAGACAAATTTATGAATAGCTGACCATAAGGGCTCAGCAGAGAAGTGTGGCTAATTCTCAACTTTGACCTAAGCGAGAATGACACACCTCCTCATGATGTGTCCTTGGGTCCAGAGAAGTCCCTGTTGGTAAAAGGGTCAGAAGCCAGGGGGTCAAGGGTGGGCGGAGGGGGCGGCGGGGAATAAGAACCCTCAAACTCAGCTTAATTATCACAGACGGAGGCGAGGCCAGGGCTGAAGACAATCAGAGAAAGGAAGAGATAAAAGTCTCCTTGGGGATTCGTCTAATGGGTTTCTATTTTTGTTTCTTCTCTTTCTTTTTAAAATTATCAGTGACATTTCTCTTTTAAAAATAAAACCCAACATGGAAACTCCAATGTGTGAAACCAGTACCAGGAATAAATTACATGTCCAAGTCCATATTTTCTTACTCTAAAAGCAACTAATGAGAAGAGAAAGGCTGTTTGGGAAGGCAATTTTTTTTAAGTGGGAAATACAGACGGAGCACCAATCACACCAGATCAGAATACATACAACTAGTTTCTCTATTTGCTTTGTGACTCGGTGTAGAAAACAGTCACACCAATAAGCAGTTATGTGGGCAGTAACAGTTTATCAGCTGTTTACCTTGAAATCTTAAGCAGAAAGGGCCCAAATAGGTATAGCTTGATGGGACACAGAGGGCTGCTGGTGGTCTCCAATGAATTAGATTTTTTTATTCGAGTTTTAAAAACTTTTGAAATGTTTAAAAAAGAAGATAAAAGTGTTTTCTCAACTGCTGAAACACCTCTGGAAAAGCCCAGTTTGAAAATCCGCCTCATCCAACCACTTACTTTAATTGAAGTCTTGAAATACAGGAAGGGTTTTTAATGGAGAGGACTCCATCAGTGGCACTCCGTGACCACGAAAGTCCAGCAAGGGCAAACAGACTGAAATTACACAGGCTTCCAGAGACAGTTTCTTGTCTGTGGAACTAAAAACAGACCTAGCATGGGTTCCTCCAGGAGAGGCTGGGGAGAGTCATTTAATGGAGAAGAGAAGAGACAAACATCTGTTCGAGGAAGGCAATTTGGTGAAGGTACCCTCCACTCCACCAGAACTCACCCTTGCCTTGTAGTCACTGTCACCCAAGTTTCCTTCCATCTTTCCCGATCACCCCATCTGTCTGTCCACCCATGTTTCCTCTCATCCATCCACCCAAACCTACCTTCTTTCCTTCCTCCTCCCTTCCTTCCTTCCATCCACCTACCCAAACTTTCCTTTCCTTTTTTCCTTTCCTTTCCTTCCTCCCATCCACCCATCCACCCACCCATTAATCCCTCCCTCTCTCCCTCCCTCCTTCTACCAACGACACTCCATCATCCATCCATCTAATTTCTGAGTATATCTGCCCGAGCTGAAGGTAATCCATGGCCTCTTTCTCCTGCTCTGGTCACTGCTCAACCCCATCTCACCTCCAGCTCATATGGGAACAGGACCCTGGGGCTTGCATGATTCCTTAGAGTCTCTGAGGCGGAGAGAGGTGCCTCTGGGGACTGAATTTCTGGACAAATCGACAGAGGAGAAGCTTAAAGTTGGGGGCTTGTTGGAAGGTACAAGGGTCCAGACATCTGGAAGCATAAGTGGTCACCTCAGAGGGTCTGGGGCAGCAGCCCATATGCGTGCCCTTCATTCTGGGGACCTTGGGTTCTCAGCACAAACAGGTGTGCATGGGGTTCCAGCAGAAGGGGCACCAAGGGCCTAGGGGCTCCTGGCCCAGATTAACTAACTCTCTCTGGCCCTCCAGTTCTCAGGTAGGGCAAAGAGGACAGGGGACTACGGCCCCACCATGGTGTGCCAGGAAGCCAGAAGTCAGGGCACCAAGGAGGCCAGCACTGGTGACCCAGCTGGAGGGACAAGCTGGAGAAGGACATGGGCTGGGGGAAGGGAGGTGAAGCGAAGGCTTGGCCCCACTGCCTTTCATGGGTGGGGCTACACCCTGGCTGGACCCTGAGGCTTGGCCATTTCCTTTCAGGGGTCTGTGGAGGACGGCCCTGCTGGCTGGGGGACTGGCCTCCTCACATCCATGCTCAGAGCCCCACCTCTCCCTGGGCTCTATGACAGGTTTGCTTTCTGTCCTCCTCCCCCAACCCCACTGGGCTGGGAACCCTGAGGGCCTTGATTCTGGCTTCTTCATTTTCATAGCCCAGTGCTCACCATGTGCTGTTTGGTGAGTGAATGAATGAAAGTTCAGGATCATAGGTGGGATGGGGAGCGAGGCGGTTAAATGGCCTCTCTAAGGCTGAGACCATCCCATCTTCCTAGACTGATCCATTTAGGGTCCCAGAACATTTAACACAGAGTCTACTTAGACCAAGAGTAAGCGAGACCCGAGGTTCCCCCAGACCCTCAAAACCACCCTGGAGCTGAGCTGTGAGGTGTGGAGCCAGGTCAGAGGCTGGGAGCCTCGAAGCCAAGCAAGCGGTCAGCCTCAGAAGAAAATGAAGTTCAGGGGGGTATGTGTGTGCCTTGCTGTGTGTCTCTGTGAGTGTGTGTGTGTGTGTGTGTGTGAGTGTGTGAGTGTGTGTGTGTGTGCGCGCAGCCTTCTGCTCTGCTGTGTATTTCCTCAGGCCCTTGGCAGACGCTCAGTGTCCCCAAGAACCAGACTGGGCATGTTCCCATTTAGGACCTGGGTGCATCTCCATGGTGATGGGGTGGCCAGGGGCTAGTTCCCTGGGGATGAGAGGTGAGGGAGAGAGCTGAGTGAGGGGAATGGTTGGAGCTACTGTGGCCACTGTCCTTTCTTGGCTTCTCCTCCAGTCCCCTGCTCAGACCTCTCTGGGGACCGAGAGTCGGGAAAGTGGCAAGTCCAGCTCAGCGGGACTGCCCAGGTGGCCCCTGCCCTGAATCACCTGGGGTTGACCCTGGACAGCTGACAGGATAAGAAGTCCACCCAGAACCAGAATGAGGGTGAGGACTGGGCAGGCAGGAGGCAGGGGTCTGAGAGGAGTGTGGGGAGGGGGCAGATTTATGATCCCTTGGAACCCAGTACGGCCTCCTCTTAATTAACTCCCATGACAGGGAGCAGCTGGGGGTGGGGGGTCAGCGGCCCAGGATTTACTTTTAAGCTGGGTTTATAAAGTAAGGGCTCAGGGTAGCTCAGCACCTGCTGGCCGCCCTCCCCTCTGGGGCAAACAGGTCGCCTCGTGACAGGCGAGGAGGAGGGAAGACCTGGGGCCTCCCAGGGGAGGTGAGGTGGGCCCACACTGGCCATGGCTGCCCTGCCCAGCTAGGGCCTCCTAGCACAGACGCAATTCCTTCCCTTGTCTCCCTGAGAGCCACCCCCACAGAGGTGACAGTGAGCCTGAACTCCTGTGCGGCCCCCCAAGTTGAAGGCTATTTATTATCCACTTTTTATAGCTGAGGAGACTGTGGCTCAAAGGAGCTAAGTAACTTGCCCAAAGTCACACTCAGTGGGTGGTGGAGGCAGGATTTGAACCCAGAGCCTTTGTCTTCCACAGATGCCCCCACGAGCCCCAAAGCATGGTGGGATATTCTGAGCTTTTAGAATTCTGCTCCCAGTTTCCACGTGTCCTCGCACAGCGTTCATTTCCACCCAACCCTTCTTCTGCTTCATCTCGCTCCATGTTCTCAGCAATCCCATCCATCTGCTCACCAGGACCGCAGAGGGCCAGCTGTGGGCTGGGCGCTGTGCCCAGTGCTGGGATCCAACAGAGAACAAAACAGACATGGTTCCTGCCTCGGGGAGCCCGTGTTCCAGTGGGAGAAGACACGAAGGAATGAGAAAACAGTCAGACGCAAAGTACTGTGAGTGGGATAAGGAATACACGTGGAACTTCATTTAAATTGGGAGCTTTACGAGGCCACTATATTACCGTGTTTCCCCGAAAATAAGACCTACCCCGAAAATAAGCCCCAGTTAAGATCGTCAGCCAGACGGACACATTTAGTACGTTATGAAGAATTTCCAGAAGAAGACGACATGACTGTATTTGAATAAATGTAGATGGTTGTACATGAAAAAATAAGACATCCCCTGAAAACACTCCCTAATGCGTCTTTTGAAGCAAAAATTAATATGAGACCGGGTATTATTTTCGGGGAAACACGGTACGTCCATCGTGTAATAAGGAAACTGCAGCTCAGAGAGGCTAAGCAACTAATGAGGTCACACAGCAACTGAGTGACAGAGCTGGATTTGAACTGAGGTTTGTTTGTTTGTTTTTATCACCATTCCCTCTCCCAGTAGAAGAAAAGCCATTTCCTCTCTTCGTGGGGTCTTGTGGGGATTTAGCGCACAGACGCTGGCACCCACCGAGTGTTCAGTATGTGCTCTCATTATTTTCCATGGGGAAGAAGAGCTGAGAAACACACAGCATGGCCCCTTGACGTATCCTCCTCTACAGCCATTAGATTGATGCGTGTTCGTGATACGAAAAAACGCTCAGGGAGCTAACGTTCAGAAGAAAGGGTGCAGCCGTATCCCTACAGCATAACCTCAACTCTAAAAATGTGACCAGTTAATGGAAGTCACCAGGGAGCATAGGGACAGTTGTTTCGGGGTGGAATCATGGCTGCCAGTTGTTTGCTTCCCTGCGCTTGTCTCTAAAGAACAAGTACCATTATGGTGGTAAGACAGGAGGGCAGCACTAAGCTTTCCCACAGGTCATTTACACACAGGTAACTCAGCAGTGGCTCCAATCCCTGCGGCTCCCCAGCCCCCTGGAAGTGCCTCTCCAGGGCTCCCATCCATTGTGAGGTGACTATTGGCATCTCCCTCCCCATCTGTTGAGTGGATGAGTGAGGGAGCTGGCTGGGCCTCCAGAGTTCCCGGTTTACCCTCACTCATTACATACTGCGCTTGGCCCTATGTGTGCTGTCCTCTCCATTTTGAGTTTACAGCCTATCTCTTGGAGGGCAGCAACTAAATCGCACCCCTTTTGAGTTCCCTGCGACCCTACTGGTGTCCAGAACAGGCTGTTTTTTCTTTGTTTTAAATGCCAAGTCTACTTGTGGACTCCTGTTCATCCTGCAGAACCCTGCGTGAATGTCCCTTCAGTCCCAAAGCTTCCCTGGCTGGTCCTTCTATCCTCCCTACAACAACACTGTAACAATGGCTAGTATCTACCGAGCACTTGCTGGGGGCCGGGTACTGTGCTGACTACACCCATGTGTTTTCTTCTTCCATCCTCACACTCCCACCAGTGGATATGGTTACTGTCTCCATGTTATGGGTGAGGTTCAGACAGGGAAAAGGACTTGCCCAAGGTCACACTGCTCACAATTCACAGAGCAGTGTGATTCAGAACTCACGTTCCCAACCGCCAACACGAACCCTTGTTTGTACCTCTACTAGTGCTCAGATGCCAGCATGCTAGGGCCTGTTTGTGAGTCCCCTGCCTCCCGGACAAGCTTGCAAGGTCCTCCGGAAAATCCTACTCATCTCACCTCAGCATCCAGCATGGCCCAGACACCAAGGAAAACCCAACAAATGTTATAACATGGCACTGGCCACAGGAGGCCTCTAGAAAAATCTGCCGACCAGAGAACAGGCTCTTCTCTACCCAGCCCTGCCTCCCTCGCCCAGGGGCTCTCACTCATGCCTGGATTTGGTGTTTGTTGCTGGAGTTCAGAGGCAGAGCACAGTCCCACCAGTGACATGAGCCGGTGGGGGGGGGGGTCTCTGGGTGGGTCCCCGGAGGAACAGCTGTTTACAATTGGCAGCCCTGGAAAGATCCAAGACCCTGGGTAGGTCTGGCAGGCCAGCTCATGTCCCAGGGGCCCCGTGTTCTGGACCAGAGTGGTGCTGAGTTGGCTTCTCAAAAGGAAAGAAAATACCCACCAGAGACCCCAAACCACGTGCAGGGTGGGTGGGGAGTGGGAAGGTTGCAATTTGGAGGGTGCACAGCTCTCCACCCAGCACCTCCAGCAAGGGGGTGTTAATAAAAATCCCTCCTTGTGGCCAGATGAGAACAGGCAAGCAATAAAACTGCATGTGTAACACTCTAGATTTAGAGCGGGGGTGGTACCAATGAGAACTGGGTGAGTGGGTGTGTGTGTGCGGGCAGGGGACACTTGAAACATGGACACACGCTCTTCATAGGTACGTGTGTAGTGTAAGTTAAATCTTGAGCTCTCCCCTCTTTCCCATACCTGTCTGTGTCCAAAAAGAGACCCCTCTCTCTTGAGTAGGGTGGCCTAGAACACAGGCTCAGGAGCTGAACTGCCTGGGCTCAGGTCTCTGATCTGTCACTTCTGGGTTACATGAACTTGGAAAACCCACTTAACCGCTCTATAAATTAAGGTTATTAAAGCACCCACTTTGAAGGGTGGTTGGGAGGATGAAGAAAGAACACGATAAATGCTAACTATAATTAGTGTTTATTATTTTTATTAACCCAGGAACAGAAATAGATCCCTCCTTGCTTGCAGAAGATCTCACCATCCCCCAGAAAACTGGAGTTGCTGGGGTAACGGACACCTGGAAGTCCCCAACAGGGGCGTGTCTGCCTCTAGACATAGCCTTAATTGGGGCAGAACCACAGAATCTCAGAGACCTCTCCATTCCCACGCTTCCACCTGACCTAGCAGACCCTCCTCTGTCCACACACCTGGCCCAAGAAGGCGGAGACCGGCGTCAAAACTGTCCGACTGCAGAGTGGACTGCAGGTTGCCCATTAGGAGGACTTCTCAGTAAGAGAGGTTTCCACACTGAGCTCTGGGGAACCCTAGAACCCTTTTCCAGTGAGGACCCTTAGGGGCTGCCAAGGGGTGGGGGGCTTGGTAGATAGGGTCCCAGGTCATCCAGAGCCGTGGGACTTGTATTAGGCTTCTCGACCAGTCATTTCTAGACAAAGATTCTGATGCTGAAAAATAATAAAGTCTCAATGCTACCACCCTTGATCCATGGCACTCTCTTTTCCAGGACCCAAGCCGCCCCTGTTTTTCCAGAAGTTTTTTTTTTCTAGGAATAAACTCCAGTTGGATGCCTCTCGCTCTCACCCATTGGGAGTGCCAGCCTGTCACCCCGCACCCACACCCCACAAGCCTACCACCCTTCTTCCAAAGGGTGGATGGATGACAGTGATGGGGTACCGCCTTGAGACATTCCCAGACTTCCTAATCTTTCTACCTTTCTTCCTGGGAGCCCTGTTTCCAAACTCTAAATGGCAGCACCTTGCCCTTCATGCAGCCTCAGGTTCATTACCTGTGTCCCACCGCTGACCCGTGAGCCCAGCAAGTCAGAAGTGACAAAGCCACGGGCCTCTCTGTTAGGCTGAGCGTGTCTCCCCCTTTGCTGACCTTGCACTGTGCGCTGCTCACGCGGAGGCAGGACTTCCCCACGTAGCTGTGAGTGGTAGGCTTACACTGGCTTCATCCCCGTGGGGCCTGCAGAGAATGTTCTGGCTGCCGCTGGCTCAGCTGTAGGAGAGAACTGTTATGAAGCTCCTCAGCTAGATGGGCTGTCCTCCTTCCACAGGTCCCTGACCACAGCCTGGAGCTGGACAGAGACTTCCTCCCGGCTGACGTCCAGCCTGGAACTGGCCCCCTGGGAGTCACAGGGATAACGGTAAGCACTCACTACCTGCCTGCACCCTGCTGAGTACCTGCGGCAGCCTCTCACCTGGTCCTGATAGCTGCAGGAGGGAGGTACTACACCCATTTGATACATGAGAAAACTGAGGCACGGAGGGGCATGCGATACACCCAAGGTTACTCAGAACGTCGTGGGGCCAAACTCCAACTTGCTCGGTCTGATGCCCAACCTGTGCCCTTGGCCTCTGAACTCCACCTGTAGAAGCAAGGTGACGCCATAAAAGGACACATCCATTCACTGCACAGGTATCACAGAGCACTTGCCACATGAGAAAGACTGGATGGTGAGGCATCCAGCTCCCAGGGAAGGAGGGAACACCACTGCCCTGCCGTGGGGCAGCGCAGACTTGCTGGCCAAGTGTCTGCTGACTGGGTGACAGTGATGACCGTCACCCCACTGTGGGGATCCTGGGGGCCTTCATGGCAGAGGGAGAACTGATGGGGACAGGAGGTGCCCAGCTCCTTTACCCCCTGGAGACTCTCACTGTTCCACATTGATTGTTTTCTCTGATCCTACACCCAACCCGTCTGTCTGACCCCTGGAAGCCAGAAGCTGACCACTTCTTGCCTCCTCTGTGGCTGCCACTCTGGGCTCAGATCCCACGTCCCATCAGCTGGACCACAGCAATGGCCCAAACAGGTCTCCCTGCTTCGACCCTTGCCCCAATGCTCCTGCCCCTGCTAGCCTAGTCTCACCATAGCAGCCAGAGAGATCTTTGTAGAATGCGAGTCAGACCTTGCCACTGTGGACACAATATCCCAATGGCCCCCATTTTACCCAGAGTGAAATCTACAGTGTTCACCATGAGCACAGGGCCCTCCGTCCCCATCTGATCTGATGAGTTCCAGCTCTCTGCCCTCGGCCCTGCCCCTCCCAACCCAGCTCACTTATCTCGGGGCCTTCGGACCAGCTCTTCTCTGCTCTCTGCCCCATGTGGGCCCCTCCCCACAGCCTCTCTTCTTACAGGCTCTGCTCGAGTGTGGCTTTACCAGAGATGCCTTCCAGTAAAATACCCTTCTCCCCGACAGACACTCACTTCCCAACCGTATCCCTGCTTTTTATAAATGGTTCATTACTGGACTTTATTTTTTGGAGCAGTTTTAAGTTCACAACAAAACTGAGTAGAAGGTACAGAGATTTCTCACACAGCCCTGGCCCCCCCACATGCACAGCCTCCCCCAATATCAATATAAGCACCAGAGTTACAACTGACACATCGTCACCCCAAGTCCACAGTGCTCATTAGGGTTCACTCTGGGTGTTGTACGTCCTTAAGGTTTGGCCAGATGTGTCATGACACGTATCCACCATTGCAGAATCATACCGAGGCGTTTCACTGCCCTACAAATCCTCTGTGCTCTGTCTATTCCTCCCTCCTTTCCCGCAGTCCCTGGCAACCGCTGGTGTTTTCATTGTCTCCATAATTTGGCCTTTTGCAGAGTGTCATATACTAGCTGGAATCACACAGTATGGAGCCTTTTCAGATGGGCGTCTCTCACGTAGTCATATGAGTGTCAGTTTCCTCCATATCCTTTCATTGGCTTGATAGCTCATTTCCGTTTATCCCAGCACCTGAATGTTCCACAGTTCACTTATCCATTCACCTACTGAAGGGCGTGTTGGGTGCAAGTTTTGTCAATTCTGAATAAAGCTGCTGTACATGTCTGTGTGCATGGCCCTTGCCTTTTTACTTCCCAGATCTCTTTTCCGGTCGCTGAGACACACGTCTCCCTCTCTGTTGGGTGCCTCATGTGCCCGAGGCTAGAGGGCACCCCCTTAAGACCTGATACCACCGCCACCTGCCAAGAGCAGGTGTTCAGAAACCAAGTGTGACAACCGGGCTAAGTCCCCATCTCTTCCCTGGGTGTGATTCTTGTGAACTTTTTTGTTTCTGGGACCACTGGGAAAACCCTCCAGGAAACGGTCTCCAAAGCTGACTTGTACAGAAAGCGAACAACTTCTCTCTTCCAGCCAGAAACCCATGGGCTCATGTTTCTCCTCACAAATATTAACAGCCCAGGAGACTGGCCCAAGAGTTGGGCCTCCTTCCCTCTGCCCTCCGGCTGCACTTGGCAAAACAGGGGGCGGACGGCCCAGAGTCACTGGCTGAAGCCCCATGACCTGTGCCCCGGTTCCTCCCTCTGGACCTCCTGGTGGAGACCCCCAGGTGACCTAGAGCTGAGGGTGCAGAGGAGGGGTGAGGACAGCCCGCATTTACAAACCATTCTCTAGCACGGCGCACATCTTCAGTATTACTACCCTGAGAAATGGGACCCTAAGTCCAGCGCAAGGATGAGGCTCAGACAGGCTAAGTAACTCCACGGGCTGCACTATCAGAAGTTTCAAAGCAACACTTTGGAGTCCAGCTCCAAAGCCAAACTCCTTCACTACTGCTGGTCCTGCCTCCCTCCCTCGCTCGTATTTATTGGGTGGTGACTGTATGCCAGGCACTGTTGGAGGCCCAGGGATACAGAAAGTAAATTCATCACACTCTCCTGGAGTTTACATTCATGTGTGTATGTGGGGAGATGAGCGACACCCACACAAACTACATAATATATAAAGGTGGCCAAAAGTGCATGGAAGGTAAGGGAAGCTTCGTAGGGTGGGTAGATAGAGTGCTCATGGGCTGGGGGTGGTATTTAGATGGGGGCAAAGACAGGGAGAGCCTCTGACAAGGTAACATTTGGGCAGGGATTGGAGGGAAGTGAAAGCAGCAGCAATGCACACATTGCAGGCAGAGGAAACAGCCAGAGCAAAGGCCCTGGGGTGGGGAATGAGTTTAGTATATTGGGGGGCAGCAAGGAAGCCAAGTGGTTGAGCCAAGTGGGGGGCTGTCGCCATGGGGGCTGGGGGGCTTTGAAGTCTATTCCCAGTGATGGGAAGCCCTTCAGGATGGTGAACAGAGACATGACAGCCTTTGGAACAAGTTTTGAATGCTGAATTGGGGGTTTGGAATGGGGGTGGGAACCAGGGCAGTGGAGAGCTGCTGTACTGGCAGGCAGGTGTCAGATGTGATGGAGACGGGGCTGAGGCACTTGAGTGGAGGTGATACAAGAGGAGAGAGTCAGCATGGCTGCAGGGTTGGGCTGCCAGAGGAAGAGGACCCCAAAGGGTTTGGCCTGAGAACAGAAAAACGGGGATGCCATGTACTGAGTCCCTGAGCCTCCCTCTCCAGGGAAGGGCGGCTTTGGCAAGTCCCAGGTGTGGAGAAAAGACAAGACCCTGCCTTGGATCCCCAAGTCCTTCCAGCTTCCAGAACACTGGGTGTAAGCAGAAGGAGGGGGCGGGGTGGCCCTGAGTGAGGAAAGACTCCCAGGTGACCAGGGCACCCTCCCCAAACAGAGGTAGCTGGATGCAGGCCAAGCAGGCCAGCTGCCCACCTAGTGCCCTGGTAAACAGGCCAGTTTCCAATAACAGTGGCCACCCCAACCCTGCCCCGGACAGCAAGGAGGCAGAGGCCTGTTCCCTGCAGGGAGGCAGGTCTGCCGCTCACGTGACGGACGTGACGGGGTGAGGGGGTGGCAGGAGGAGCCTCTCCTGGAAAAACCTCAACGGGTCTAGCAGGAGGCTCCAGGAAGTCTTTCTGAAAGTGGGCCCGGGGGCAGGCAGAGGGTGGGGGCCTCGGGGGTCTCGGGAGGGAATGGGGCGGGGCGGGGCTGGAGACCTGGGTGGGGACTGGGCTGGGATCCCATTTGGCGGATTGGAAAATGATGGAAAGGGTAGGTAGATAGGGAGGAGGAGGGGTAGGGCATCTGGTAGGGGTGCGGAGGAGGAGGTGTGGGGGTAGGGGAGGGGGAAGGGTGGGGAGCAGGTCGGGTGGGGCTCACATGGGGAGGGGCGTAAGGAGGGGCGCTGCTGGGTTGGGGCTGGGGTTGGGGCTCAGATAGGGGGATACATATGGTAGGGGTGGGGGTTGAGGAGGAGGGCCGGGTTGGGGTACGGGGTGCACACAGGGGAGAGGGCGGGGTTGGGGTTGGGGTGTGCATGGGGGCTCCAGCGTGGATGGGGGGTGGGGGTACCCCTCCCGCAGCAGGGACCGCCCGCGCTTCCTCCCTCCAGCCGAGCAGTAAACAAACGCGGTGATGTCACGGGTGCCGCTGACCTGCGGCTGAACCCAGAGCTGTAAATGAGATGCAAGGTGCCAGCAGCCTCTGGGCCGCGCAGCCTGCAAGCCACACACGCTCCTCCACGCCGGCCTGAGGTTACCCCAGCTGCACACACGGACAGGATGCTGCAAACGCCACCAGACATTGCAACACGCAGCCAGTCTGCTGGCCGCAGCGTGACCCGTCCCACCGCCCCCCTGGCGGGCACCGGCCCAGCTGGAGCTCGGCCTCCATCCTCTGGGGTATCCTTGGGGGCTGGCAGCTGCCACCCACCTGGGGTCAGCCTCTCCAGGAAGGACCAGTGCTGTGCCTCCTCAGGGGGCCTCCAAACCCCAGCTTTGGGCTTTCTGCCCACCACACTGGGGTGCACTCAGCCTGACTGCACTCAGCTTCCTGGGAAGCTCATTTCTCCTAGCACTGGAGACCTTTCTCCAGGTGTAAACAGATGCCAGAGTCCCCAACAGCTGCTCCCCGCCTCCACCACGCAAGGCGCCACCCTTTATTCCAGGGAGCTGTCAGGCTGGCCCTGGACTGCAAACCCTTGGCAGCGGCCATTGTCTGAACTACCCTTAGTAATGGAAAGCAGCCTGGTTGGGGCCAGAACTCTGCTCTGGGTTTGATTTGCTGTGTGACTTTTGGATGAGTCACTTGGCGTCTCTGGGCTTTACCATCTCCCCCTGGGGAAGTGGACAGAATCCAAAGTGTCCTCCCCATGCTGGTGTGGGGAAGGTCACAAGTGCAAGTAACCGCAAGAAACCCTCACCAGGCTCCGAGGGTTCGCTGAAAGCCTTAGGTGCAGTACCTGGAATAGTGAGAACTTGGAGATGCACGGAGAAACCAACCCAGGCCCTCTCCTCACCCATTTGCCTCCCAAACTTGGCCTTCAGGGTTCACAGTGAGAAGCTGGGGCAGTGGAGACGTGAATAAATAGTCCCCTGGGCTCAAGGACCCCACACACTGCCTCCCCTGCTTGGACCTCACCCACTGAAGTCCTGGTGGGTCGAGGGGGAACCTAGAAATGACCCCGGGTCTTTAAAAAGCGCCCCAGGAATGCAGCAGGCAGAGTTTAACGCCAGAGCCAATTCTAGCCTCTCTTTCACTGAAGTTAATATTTAAATCCCTCTCCCTCACGCCACCCTGTTTTATTGTCTTTACAGCGTTTTGTCACTGCCTGAAATTTTAATAGTAATTTCTTTGCTTGTTTATTGTTGAGCCCCCTCCCCTGGCGCGTGCGCGCACGCGCGCGCGCGCGCGCACACACACACACACACACACACACACACACTTTAGAATGGAGGCTCTCACCCCAGCACCTGTCACGGTAATCAGGTGCCTGCTGAGTATGTGAACCAATGAATGAAATCATTTTGCCTCCCCTGTGAAACGGGGCTTCCCGTGAGGGGACCTCAGGAGGGTAAAAGTTGACCAGCCATGCGGCATAGCTGTCACCAGTACCAATCACATCATTTGCGTGGCGCCATGCAAAATGAAGATTCGAGGCCCGTAGTTCCAAAATTATTGAGACTTTCAAGACAGTAACATTAGGACATGAACAAGTGCAGGACCCTGCTGAGCGTAGGGTCCTGTGTGACTGCACAGGTCGCACACCCAGGAAGCTGGCCAGCGCGATGACGCAGAGGGTGCCCAATAGCAGGACCCGGGGGACCGAATGCCATGTCACGAGCCTGCCACCCCTTTCCTGGGCAGCAGGGCCACTTGGTGATGCAGGATGTGTAACACACCCCAAACAGGCAGCTGACAACAGCTAGCTAACTACGAGGGGCCTGCACACCCACGCTACCCAGGCAAAAAGGAGAAGCAGTCATCACGGAAGCATGTTAGAGTTAGGGTCAAAAGTTATAGAATAGTCATCGCCACAGTTAGATTTATAGTGAACCCACAACCCCTTAGCTTCGGTTCCACAATCCAAAACTCTAAATTTTTTTTTTCTTTCTTCATTTGACCCATACACCTAGGCAAGTCCTCAAAGGGCTGTGGACCTGAGCTATTGGCCCATTTTAGAGACGAGGCAGTGAGGTCCTGGAAATATTAAGGGTGCGGCCAGGAAGCAGCTGAGCTGGGACCCAAGCCTGGCAATAGTCTAGATGCTGCTGGCAGAGAAGAGAATATAGCTGTTGTTTTGGGAAAGGAAAGACATACTGTTATCAGGGGAACTCTTTCCCTGAAATTTGGAGGTCCCTGTGCTGGTGTGTCTTAGGGAGACCCTCAACTAATTAAGCATAATTTATGCACTGGCCTTCCAAGGACAAACTTTAAATTACTCGCAAGCTGTGCCAGGTAACTATCTATCCTACAGCTATTAATTAGGAATTGGTTGAATCTCTGCTAGACGAAGGTCAAACACCATGGAGTTGACCCTTCTGGCTGGCTGGGGCTGTCATCCAGCTATTGGGCTGAGGATCGAGCCCACAGGGCTGAGGGATTCAGGGGAAGCATGGGACATTAGGACAGGAAATGGCCTGGTCAGCACATCCCGCAAAGGCCAGGATGCTGGGAGCAAATCCGCATGGACCTCAGCCCAGGAAGCTAGGGGTGGTGAGGTTTCCCCTTAGCCCCAGCCCTGAAGACAGCGATTTCATTGGTCCACAGAGAGTCCCCCTCCCTCCCCCATCTCTCCACCATCAGGCTTCCCTCCCCTTCCATTCTACCGGTCTTCTCATACATCCTGTGGAAACCCTTCTTTGGCTCCCTAGTGCTTTCCCAGTCAAGTCCCAACTCCACCCCATGACCAACAAGCTCTGTGAGGTCTGGCCCTGCCCATTTCCCACCACTCCCCACTCATACTTTAGTTCTAGCCAGCCCAGACTCTCTGGGATTTCTCAAAGGGGCCAAACTCTCTCATCTCCCATCTTCCAGACACGCTCTTCCCGTCTGGGATATTTTCCTCTAGCCCTCACCTCATCCTTGATGCCTCACCCTAGCCCTCACCACTGCCAGCCTTCCTTCCCCAGAAGCTAGACGGCCTGGGTTCAAATTCCATGGCTCTGTGTGTGCTGTGTGACGTCAGGCAAGTATTTGACCTCTCTGAGCCTTAGTTGTCTCATTTTTTAAAAACGGGACCAGTTCCTACCTCATAGGGGTGCTCTGAGAAGCAAATCAGATTGTCTCTGTAAGTCACTTTGAATGTAGGAAGACCTTTGTTAACGATTCAAAGACTGGTTGGAAGCCATGCTATGTGCTCTTTGCTGCCTCCTGCCACGGTTTGCTCCATCAAAGCCCTCACCACACCATCGTGTCACTGAGGGCTACTGGTCCATCTTCCTAGCTAGATCGAGGATGGGACCTGGAACCGTGTGTGTTTTTCCCCTGCAATGCCCCCCTGGTCTCTGTGACCGAGGAGAGCCCCTCTGTATGCCCTTGCCTCCTGGGGCATCTACCCCCATAGGAAGCCCAGAGTTTCCGGATGGCCCACAGTTTTCTCTTCTGTGGAGCATATGCCCACCCAGTGCGGGGTCAAAGTCTCCCGTTCCTGTTTTGCTCTCCAAGGACAAACCTTCCCTGATGACGTTTTACTGCCTTAGTCACACTGCCAGCTGCTCTGCAGCAGGGACTGTGACATCTTCCATCCCTAGTCACTCTGGGTGGCACCTGAAATAGAGCTTTGTATTCAGCTGGTGCTCAGAGCAGATCCAAGTGTCATTTTCTGAGCCCCTGGCTGGCATAGTCAGCAATCTCCTGGATTCCTCCCGGGGGCCCTGGAGGTTGACCGTAGCACTGTCAGCTTCATAAATGAGAAAAGTGGGCTCAGAGAGAGTGGCTGGAAGAATAATGGCCTCCCCCAGGATACCTACTACATCCTAAGCCCCAAAACCTAGGAATATCTTACTTTACATGGGAAAGGGGGATTAAGGTTGCAGATGGAATGAAATTTGCTAATCAACTGACTTTAAAATAGAAAGATTATCCTGATTACCCAGGTGGGGCCTTAGCAGTGGAAGCAGACAGAGAAGGGAGAAGGAGATTTGATGGTGGATGGTCAGAGTGAAAGACAGTCTTGCTGTCTTTCAGATGGAGGAAGGGGCCGCGAGCCAAGGAAGGCAGTCAGCCTCTAGAAGCTGGAAAAGGCAAGGGAACGGATTCTCCCCGAGAGCCTGCAGAAGGAATGAGGCCCTGACACCTTGATTTTAACCCTGTGCGACCCGTGTTGGATTTCTGTCCTCCAGAACGGTAAGAGAATACATGTGTGCTGTTTTCAGCCACTGCATTTGTGGCAAGGTGTTAGAGCAGCCCAGGAAGCTCATACGGAGAGGTTGGGGGACTTGGTTAAGGCCTCGAGCCAGAGGAGCTGGGATTGAAACCAGAGTCTGTTGGCTCCAAAGTCTAAGGGCTCTCAGGGGCATAGCAGCCCCTCCCAATGCTAACCTATCGGTATTACTTAAGACGAATCCTTTGTCATAAAGAACGGCCCAGAGGCTGTTGGAGATTCCACCAGAGGCGTTGGAGTGGACAAACACGATCCATAATCTGACCATCATGGCCAACGCACACCAAGTACACATTTTGTGCTCAGGTCTTGTGATACATTATCTCCCAGAATCCCCATCTTACAGATGAGGAAACTGGCTCAGAGAGGTCTAGTAACTTGGCCTGAGCCACTCAGCAAGTGAGTGGAAGTCACCGAGCATACCAACTTTGGTTTGTTGACTCTTGGGCTCAAAATCGGAAATCATTATTCTATACTGGCTCCTTTAAGGAAAACAAACAAACAAGCATGGGTGCGTATGCTCACATGTGTGAGCGTATGTGCACACACACATATACACATCTGTCAACACAAAGGCTCCAGGGGGCCCCCCACTCAGGACAATGGATCTGCCAGCTGAGGAGGCGTGAGCCTCAGAGGGCGCAGTGTGCCCAGCCCACACTGGCCCTGTGCCCCTGGAGCGCCTGGAGAACCCGCCCCCTCAGTGTGTGTTCACAGAAGTTGCCTGGAGAGGTGAGGTGAGACTCCCCCTCTCTGCCAAGTGAGACGTGAGGACATGGGCTATGGGAGCCAAGGGTGGCCTGACTTCACATGGGTGTGTCTGGCAGGATTGCCTGCCTGCAGGAAGGTCATGCTGCCCTCTGTAGTCATGCTGGTCCCAGCTCCCCACGACGACCTGCTTCGGGGCCTGTGAGACGTCAGTCAGGGCCGGCTGGGCTGGACTGCGTCCCCCTGGTCCTGGGAGCTCTAAAGGACCCCAGAAACTCCTCCTCCCACTTTGGAAGGACCCGGTATCAGCTCCCTCTGCCTGCAGCCAGAAAGGAGGGAGAGCGGGCTTCTCACACCCGGGGAAATCTTACCATGAACAGGGACCCAGCAAAGGGGCTTCCTTGACTCTCCTATCACAGGGACCTTAAATCTAGAAAAAATGACAACGGGGGTCTGTTGACCACATGCTAGGCCACCTTGGGTGGCTGCTCATTTAGTCTCTTTGAACTATAAACTCCCTGAGGGCAGGGAGTTTTCAGTTCAACGCTGAAAAGTGCATCTGATCTTTATACCTGTGAGTGTCAGTAAATGACCTGAAAAGGTCTGCAGGACTACACCTGGGAGGACAGCTAAAAGGCAGGCCTGGATCTCCTGGAAGTTTCCCCTTGAGATGACTGACAGCTGGATTGATCCTTCCACAAGAAGGAGGACTGGACATCTGCTCCCAATCCCCTTGTTCCTGGTAACAGCACCCCAATTTCACCCACAGGAAACCACCTCCCTACTCTCAAACACCACGGTGTGGCTGGGGCTGGTACACCGCTGGTTCAGAGACAGCCTGTGACCCACAGCTGGCCAGTCAGTCATTGAACCATTATGAGCGATGACTTCAGGCTCAACCCAGTCACAGCCAGGGAGACTCAATTCCGGGACCCTTTGGAACGGCTGAGCAGAGGACACCAGTCTGTCTGTCTACTGGACTGGGAGCTCGGGGGATTTAAGGCAGCAAGGGCAGATGTGAACAGCCCCAGGACAGAGAGGCCCTGCCTGAGGAGAGAGAGTCCTGACAACACTGAGTCCCGGAAACCATGCCTGGAGTTAGACCTCCCCATGGACCTTCTGGTCGGTCACACGAGTCAATAAACCAATCTAAAGGACACCTCTAGACCCAGCATCAGAAAAGCTGTAGTTGACGGTATTTGACCCATTTAGACCACCTGGCTGCTGCAGGAGTGCACTGCACAGATTCCGCTAGGGGCTGTCAACGTGATCTATTCTGTTCCATAGAATGATTAACTGAGAGGCAACAAAATTCATTGGTTCAAGAGCAGATGCCCTGGGTTCAAATCCTACTTGGTTGCTTACTAGCTGTGTGATCTTGTTATTGACTCTCAGAGTCTTGACCAGTGAAAAGAAGTGGATAATAGTACCCACGAAGGCACTTACTATGGGGAGTAAATAACTTTATTATTTGTAAAGTGCTCAGAATGGTCCCTGGCACATAGTAGGTGCTTACTAAACATGGGCTCTAACTAGCTATGATGGGTCAGTCATGCATTTTCTCAGGCAATAAACATTTACTAAGCACCTACTGTGTGCCAGATACTGTGCCAGGTGCCTAGACTACTCGGTGAGTAAGAGGATGTGTCCCCTGTCCCCCGAGGAGCTTACAATCTTTTCGAGAAGACACATGGCAACAAGTAGCTGCAAAGCATGGTGAGTTGACATGTTAACCCATGACTTTGACCTCACCACAGCCCAACCCTGACCAGTTGAGCTACTTGGATGCAGAAATGAAAATGACTAATGCCTACGTAGGGGAAGTTGGGTGGTTGTAAGGGCAGCCGGGACCAGAGCAGATGCCCAGCCCTGGACCAGCCTCCACTCCTCAGCCACAGAAGGGCCTGCACTGGACCAGCCCCTGCCATGAAGAAAGGGCTGTTGTCACCCATCATCTCAACAGGCTCTGAGACCTCCCTATGGGGAGAGTGATTCCCGCCCATTGGCTTCCAGAAAGGGTCAAGAGCTGAAATTCCCGAGGGCTTCTGTGGCACAGGCAGAATTCTCCCCTTCCTTCCTGGGGAATCCCAGGACCAGGGTGAGTCGGTCAGCACGTTCCTTGCTTTTGCCCCTCTTGCCCAGCAGAACACCTGGTCCAATAAGCAAAAGGTCCAGAGCTGGGGCTAAGGGTTATCCAGTGTACCCCCCTCCCTGAATGGATGGAGCCATCACTGCTTGCAAATGTTCTCATGCTGAATTTGGAGGTTACGTATGGTTTTTCACTGAAATCGTCACACCTTCATTTTTCAGACGGGGGAACTGCAGCCCAGGGAGATAAGTTACTTGTCCAAGGTCACACAGCAGGTCGCTGGGAGGCCCCCTAGAATTTATGGGATCAGACACTGACTCCCAGCAGCCCTGGCTGGCACTACGAATGGCATACATGCTCTGGCTGGTGGGCTGGCTTCTACCGCTCAAAAGACCTTGGCAGCTGGGACACTGCCTCTGGACCAGCCCTTGACTTTGGGGCTGGAGTGGCTACGTCACATTTTCCAAAGGCTGGAAGCTGAATTTGGACTGGGTCCCTGTGGGGAGGCTAATTCTTGGTTGAGTAATTAGGGCTCCCTAGTGGTGGTGGAGGGGCCCTGGCTGAGGGGTGAGCAGGGCCTGGAGTTTCACACGCCTGGGATGGGAGCGGGAGGCCCTCTCCTGAGGGGCGAAGGCACAAACTAAGAGGAGGACCCTTTGTCCACAAGCTTCCTCACCTTGGAGTGAAGAGCCAAAGGTTGAGGACCAATGAGAAGACACTCAACAGAGCCAAGTAAGGAAGATTAAGTGGGGAGAGGAGGGTGCCCTGAGTAATTTCCTAGCACAGTTATTTTCAAGCCTATTCTTTTTTCTCTTTATAGCAATGCCACACACACACACACACACACACACACACACACACACACACACACACACACACACACCCCTTACGTGGATTTCTAACTATGAAACAGAAGTGAAGCTGATCTAGTTAAGGGGAGGTGGGGGCCCCTCAGAAGCCTATCTGCTCCACCTCCCACATGGTCACACCTTTGCGCAGCCCCTGGGGGCTCTGGGACCCATTTGGGAAATATGGGTCTAGAACCTCAACTGGTGTTTGGGGGCTGCCTTGGAGGCTGTCAGGGTTCAGATGGGTCAGAGGTCTTTAGAAGCGGGGACATGTAGACAAGAGACAACGATCTACAAACACCCCAGGAGTATGTTTCCGTGTGGACAAAAATGACCATAGGGTTCATCGATCCAAATGCTTTTCTACCTCCTTTCCTGAAAGGCTACTGAAATGGAATTCAGGTCACATTCCCCACAGCGGGGAATGGCCAACAGTCAGAAAGGCTTAGGCTGGGGGGCCTTTGCCAGGCTGACTGTATTGGCATTAAGCACCACCAGGCCACATATCTGCACTGTCCACCCTGGGCTTGCCCCTGGCTTCTAGGTCGCACGATACCAGAGGGTCTTCTGCCTGTGACTTGAGCCTCAGTCCTGGACCTGACTCCAAGCTTCAAGGAGTTAGATGGGTTTTGATCAGATCTAGTCCAAGCCTTCTTAACCTGGCGTCTGGGGCAGGCATGAGGGCATGGAAGGGGGGGGGGGGAGTGTCCGAAGACCCCTTAAAAGTATTAAATTATATATCGTTGTGCATTCTTCTTGGGACAGGGTTTATACTTTCTTCAGATCCTCGAAGGGCTCTACAACCAGCCAAAGATTAAAACTTACTGCAACCTCAGTGGCCACCCTCCTGCAAGAAGTCTCCTAAGATTTCCTTTAATTTATAGTGATCTCTCCTTTCTGTGTCAGACCTTTCAGTCACTTCAAAGGATCCAGCTTGGTGACCTCAGGTTTAGCTGGAAGGAGCCAGCACTCACTCATCCCTGAAAGCTGGCTCCCTGCATATTTGAGGTGCTACCCTGGTTGTCACATGGATGAAATATGGCTGTGCTGGTTTCCTGCTTATCAGTTAGTTGTTTAAAGCAAAGCCTGATAACCAATGACTACCTCAATCCTCTGGCAAGTATCCCAGTCATTGTATGCAAATATTGCTACTCGGTGCTTAAAAAAATGTTTTTGTAAAAGTAAATTTAACTACATCCTGGCCCCATCCTGTTGACTCCCGTAATGCTTATCAGTCCTCTCTCCAGAACCCTCTGTGTACTAGGCCCCATTATTTAACAGCTTGTCTCTTGACCTCTCCATAACCCTGAATGGGGTAGGCGGGCCAGGCTGAGGGGATTTATTCCTGCGGGAAAGGCCCTAGTTTTGAAGCTATGAATCCTGGGTTCAAAGTCCAACTCAGGCCTGGGCAGCTCACTTGACCTGCATCTTAGCAATGGGCTGCTGACCCCACCTTCCTCTGGGCATGGGCAAAACAGTGAATGTGCAACGCACTGTCCAGTCTTGCACAGTACCAGTCATGCACAGTACCAGGAAGTACCAGTCACGGCACCACAGTCATGCAGTGCCACATTCATGCACTGTACCAGTCATGTAGAGTACCGCCGTCTCGTTAGTACTATATTCAGGATAATACTATAGTCGCATGTAGTACCACTCATACAATATTATAGTCACGTACAGTACAACAGCCACGTGTTATACCGCCATTACATACGGTCACATACACTAACTTCTAGGAGCTCAAGGAAGCAGTCAGCACCCCTATCCTTAGACCACAGGGTCTAAGTTACAGCTGACGTTCAGAGCCAAGGATGTGAACGTAGGTCTGCCCTTCACCCTTCCATCTCCTCCTCCTGTCATCTCTCCAGCACCCTGACAAACCCGGACAAACAACTGACATAACCTGACATAACCGCTGAAGGACCCTGGTGAGCTCATGCTGAGAAGGGTTTCCTTCTTTTAATTTTTAAATGTTGGTAGATTAACGCTGGCGTCCTCCTCCTGGCCCCTGACCCTGGCTGGGTCAACGTCCTCACTGACGTCACTCCGGTAATGACTGTTCACAGAATCCAAGGGGTGAAGGGGCCTGGACAGTCACCCAGAGCCGAACTCCCCCGGCTGACCACAGCCTGCTCACCTGCAGAAGCTCCCAGAGCGAGAGCGGGAAGGGGATCCCAGGATGGGTGCCCCGCCTATTTCATGCTCAAGGACCTGTGGCCCTCCACGCGCCCTGGCCTAGGTCGCATGCCTCTGCGGTACGGGAGGCAGCCGATTCCGTCTCCAGCCCCCTAAAAATGCCCACAGGTTTACCATCCATCCTAAGTCATGGCCTCTGATCCTGGTCATTCCGAGCGTGCTCCTGACACCTGCCAGCCCCCGCTCACAGTGTTGACCCGTACTGACCACAACGCCGACCAGAAGTCCTTCGACAGAGAAGAAATCATCGCCTTCACTCCGGGTCCCAATACAGCCGCTTTCATTTTATTTTTAGGGCAATTAATCATTATTCCTTGCTGGAGTGCATTCTCATCGGTCCAAAGCATCAGAGCCTTTATCAATCTGGAGATGGTCATCGCACCAGGACGTCAGGGCCCCCTGGAGAGAACCTTGTTTATGGGGTTCCCTGCAGCAGCTCCAAGGCCTAGCTGGCTGAATTAAAGAACAAATCCAACATAGTCCCAATTCCCCAGAGCCATGTCACCCTCGAGTTGGGCGGCATTTTTCACCCAAGACATGAGCAAGAACAGATCAGGCCCAGGCTGACTGCAGGTCTCCCCAGCAGACTCCGAAGCCTGGGTCCTGGGTGACTCCCACCCACTCTCCCAGCGGCACATCAGCCTACCCCGATTCCCCCGCTGACCATACACTTCATTTGACTGTAAAGATACCGGAGGACATGTCAGCGTCAGCACCTTCTAAAACCAGTGTTCTGGAGATCACTGCTGGGCCCTGCATGCCTTAGCCAGCTCCCCCACCCCTGCTCTGTTTTCCCACCCCTGCCCTACTCTCCCAGCCCTTGCCCTGCTCTCCTACCCCTTGCTCTGCTTTCCTACTCCTGCTCTGCTCTCCTACCCTCTGCCCTGGTCCCCCACCCCTGCCCTGTCCCCTGCCCTGTTCTCTCACCCCTGCCCTCTCTCACCTCTACCCTACTCTGCTACCCTGCCTTGCTCCCCCACCCCTGCCCTGTTCCCCCTCCCCTCCACTGCCTCTCACTTAACTCTGCTTAGACCATACTGGCCTCCTTGCTGTTCCCCAAATACCCCAGGTACCTTCTCTCCTCAGAGCCCTTCATCTTCCCTCTGTATAGAATGCTGCTCCCTCCTTTCCTGCCGTGGCCTTTTCTGTCCGCCTTGCCTCATTTGTTTTCTCCTTCGTCCTTACTATGAACTAAGGTACTATCTCTTTTATGTATCTTGTTTATTATCCATCTGCCTGCCCCACTAAACTGTTGGCTTTACACAGTGGGGATGTTTGTCCGCTTTACTCACTGCTGTATCCTCAGTGCCTAGAATGGTACCCGGCACACAAAAGGGGCACCATAGTTTTATTGAATGAATGAATGAGTCCCATCAACCATTCGTCGGCTAACCTGTTCTGGTATTTCACACTCTCTTTGTGAGAATCCGACCTGTCCTCGTTTCCAGAACGCTAATACCACCCTCAGGAGCACACATTGGAGAATGCCACACCTACAGAGATTCACTTGTCTCCAGTTCAGTGGTTTCAACTGTTTCCTGGCCTGTGTGGTTCATCGGAATAATGTGTCAAACATTTCCTTTCAAATATCTCATACATTTGGTATATTTTCTTAGATTGTGTCTTCTGAAGGCAACAGGAGAACATCTTATAACATTCTAGGTGTGGTCCTGCTTTTGCCCAAAGACGAAGGAGAGGGTGTTGGGTCTGGAATCCGTCTTCAACTGGTGCCCAGAATATGCTGGACGGTAGCGGTGGCATGTTGGGACCAGGCCTTCAGGAACAAACGGCAGTGATTGCACAACCAGATATCTTTCCCGGAGAGAACAGGACGGCGAGGGGCAACCTCATGAATATGGCTGCGATGATTTTTCTCAAGTGACACCTCAACCAATAACAAGACGGAAACGGACCAGAGAGGTAAGCATGATGCCAAAGAAATCAGAAGGGCTCCGTGCAGGGGTCAACAAGTGCCCCGGGCTCTGAAAAGCTGGAGTTCCAGAGCACCTGGAGTCTGAACAAGAATTAGCAGATATGCTAATGAGAGGGACTTGTTGACTCAGGTTCTGTGTTACTGGATCTAGGGAGCATTCTCTGGAGCCCAAATACACAATTTGGTGATTTTAGGATGAAAAAGAAAAACAGGAAGTTCTGCTTGATATGCTGGTTGGGCAATTTGCCCCCCTTCTCCCTTCAAAGCAACAGGTTGAAAACATGAACATCTCCAAGAACTGAAATAAATCCACGGCAGATGGCTACCTGGGGTGGGGGTGGGGGAGTGGCCTACCCACCCAGGGCACATTTCCCAACTGAGAAGCGTCTTTTTCATTCAGTGGAATCTGATGACTAGCAAGAAAGGCTGAAATCAGCAGCACTTAGGACAAATGGGTTCTCTTGCAGAAGTCTCCTCTTCGCAACTCAGGGAGCTTTCCTGGGATGCTGATCTACAATACGAGGTTTTCAGAGCAGGCCAGGATCTTAGCAATTATTGTGTCCCGCCTCTCTCCATAGCTGTGCTTTTTAGCTGCAGCCTGGAGCAGGTAGCGACTTTCCCAGGGTCTCAGCAGAGCCCAGTCTAGAACCCAGTCTCTGGTCTCTTAGCTCCGGTGAACCAGGCCAGAGGTGGCAATGGCCCCAGATGTGGCCTGGCTTTGTTCCCCAGGGGAAGAAGGTGGGGCCATAACAGGGAGGTGTTTGTCTATTCACCAGACAGCCCAGATTATAAAGCCCATTGTCTGAAACCCAAGGGCCAGATGCTACAAGCAGAAAGACTTTCTCTAGACCCACAGGTAGGACAGGTAGTTTACCTTCCGACTCCCAGGCCAGGTCAAATGGGAGCCCAGTACATTTCCTGGAAATTCCCAACAAATGCTGTATTCAGGATGAGGATGGGAGAGACAGGCCACTGCTGTCCCCCAAGCCACCCCTACCTTTGGGACTTCCATCACACATCAGTTGTTTAATACAGATATTTTACTTTGGGATCCACAAGATTATCTACCTGAACCCCTCTGCTCTCTTTCTCCTTTTTCCTATTCATATCAACACTGGCCTAACTCAGAGTCTGAGCGCTTACCTTCCTAGCTCCCTAGCCCACCTTAACAGTATTTTCTTTATTTGCCTTCTGCCTCCCTCCCCCAATTTCAGCCAGGTATACAAGCCTTTGGTCAAGTGGTTTCTTGTACCTCAATCACCCTTCTCACATCCCTTCTGGTTGAAACTCTGGACCTTCTTCAAGGCTCACTCAAACGCCACCTCCTTCATGAAGCCTTCTGTGAGCTAGACTAACAGTTCCACTGGGCTTCCTCTGTGTAGTGTCCCCCCAAAATTCATGCCTACCTGGAAACTCACCTTGGGACCTTATTTGGAAACAGGGTCTTTGGAGGTATAATTGGTTAAGGATCTCAGATGAGGTCATACTGAATTTCGTGTGTGCCCTAAATCTAATGACTGGTGTCCTTATAAGAAGATGAGAGGACACAGAGACACACAGAGAGGCAGGGAAGAAGTCCTCGTGAAGATGGAGGCAGAGATCGGATGCTTCCACAAGCCAAGGAACACCAACCAGGAGCCACCAGAAACCGGAAGAGGCAAGAAGGGCAATTCTCCCCTAGAGTCTCTGGAGGTAGTGAGGCCAGCACCTTGATGTCAGATTTCTGGCCTCCAGAACTGGAAGAGAATACATTTCTATTGTTGTAAGCCACCAAGTTAGGGGAAACTTGTTATGGCGGCCACAGGAAGCTCACGGACACTGAATTTGTGCCTTGACTGTGTAAGCACCTGGCTACATCTCTGTCTTTATTCAGTTTTGTTGTACCCACCTCTCCTCTCTGGGTCCAGAGCGGGGCATCAAACACCAGACAGACACCTCAGGCAAGTTCGTTGAACTAAGTTCTCAAAGACCATTGTCAGGGATAGTTGGGCCTGGGCCTGCCCCAGTGCCAGAAATGGGAAGGATATGGGATTTGCTGAATGGATGTGATGAAGAATCGGAGTTGTCAATTTAGATAAAGGGTTGGTTCCTGGCTAGCTGCTTTAGGGATAGGGCCATAAACCCATGTACTGTAAATTCAATAATAGCAAGGCAGATGTAATTCTGATCCAGTTGTCATACTACCTCCATGAAAGGGGTCCCAGTCCCAGCTCTACCCCTCCTCGGTGGAGGGATTGGGCCGGCCGTGGAATGTGGCTTCTGCCTGCAATCATGGCCCAGGCCTCATATCCAGCCACTTCCTCATACTGGACCAAAGTCTGGAATAGCCACTGCAAATACTTACAAACAAACAGTCCACTTCTCCTCCCGAGGGCTCCTGCTAAAACCACGTCAAGGTCAAAGACTGGAGGCTGGGCCAGCTGACTAGCCAGGAGCCTTGGAAGGAAGAGGGATGGGCCCCAGCTCTATGAATGCTTTCGGGGAGGAATTGCAGGAGGACATAGAAAATAAAAAAGGAGTGTAGTGGCCAATATCCCAGCCAAAGCATTCCCCTTAAAGACCCCAAGCATAACTGGCCCTGCCGTGGCAACCTCAGTACGTGGTGGGGAAGGAGAACTGTCTCCAGGTGCGGAACTTTCTAATTCCTGGAGCCTTTGTGACCCTTTAAGAGAAACCCTCATTTGGGTCACCTTTGCAGCCTAAGGCACCCTACTGCCCACAAACACTGCCAAATCCTGTTTGACTCAAGGTCACTGGGCAAAACTGTCACTCCCCCGCAAAGTAAACAGACCTTTCCTGCACATGCCAGCTGCTTCCAGAGACTCAGGTCTCCCTCCTTTCTTTCTCTTTTGGGGGGCTTTCCCCTCCAGGGCCAATCTCACCCAAAGCCAGGCTGGAAGGGCTCAGATGCAGCCTCTATTTCGACCAAAGGGCGGAACGTCGTCTGTGGTTGACACCGTTGCCTGTCTAACACCACTGCAGGCTGCCTGGCGGCGCCGGCCTCCCCAGCTGTCTTCAGCCGTGTCAGGAGTCCACCGTTCACACAACCCACTCCAGCACTCCCTTGTAAAGTCCCCACCCCGCCACGCTTGGCACTTTGTCCCCAAGCCCACTGGACCTCCAAACACTCCTAGGTCTGGAGGTTGTTCCAAGACCCTCTCACTGGCCCCAGAGAGACTCAGACTTTGGCTGATAGCCCGGGTTCCAAATTCTCCACCGTGACAGCAAGAAGATGGCTCATTAAAAAGTAGCTCAAGTAATTGGTCAGATAATTATGAGTTCCAGGGAGCACTCTGGGAATCCCGACTGGTCCGATGACTGAACCGAGGGAGAATGGCATTGGAAATTTCATAGTTCCCCATGGATGCTGTGTCGGGTGACCTGATAACCAATTTAAGACATATTTCTAAGTGGCTTGGGTTTATTCCCTGGAAGACATGGTTTATTCCCTGGAAGGCGTGGCTCCCAGTGCATGAACTTGCAGGGCCCACTCTGCACTCTTCTACCCTCCTCCCTCAAAGCCATATACTTCTTTCCATTTAGGCTTGTTTATGGTCAGTCAAGTTTTTCCAGATTGACTAAAGGAGCTCTTCATATGCCTACTGCAGCCAGTTACAAGAGCAGTAAGAGACCTAGGACTTGGGCCAGCTGGAAGAGTCAGTAGAAAGTTTCGGTGGGATGCAGACAGCTAAGGAATGACAATCACACGCGATTGTCCCAAACTCCATATCCCCCTCATCAGCCATCCTGATTCCCTTCCACAAAGGACTTTGGGAGCCCTTCAATGGGGCATCACCCCAAGGAAATGAAACTGCTGAGAACAACTGTTACTTCTCCTTTTTCCATGTGTCCAAGGGTTAAAAACACTTCCGAACTCCCCTTCCAACTGCAAGGTCAAGCAGCTGTCCAAACCACCCAAGGAGAAGCAGGAGACCCGGACAGCTGACCCCCGCTAGCTGGGCCAGGACAGGCCCCTACCGCCGGTGCAGGAATAGTTAATGGGCGATCAGCTCTGGCTGATAGCTGAGGCTCCAAAGTTCAGTCCCAGTCTGCGCCACCCCGGAGGAATTGTAAATCTCAGGGCAGTATTTAACAAAACAAAAGCAACCTGGAATTACATGCAGGTTTGGTTTTCTACAGTACATATTTACTTAATCTCCTAGGTATGTGGCTCCCTGTCAGATCAGCTGGCTTTGCTGGCCCTTTCGTTCCCCCCCACCCCCCCTTGCTCTCAACAGTTTAAGTTTCAAACGAATTCCCTGTTTTTGCTCTTCCTCTTCACAGGGTTTGCTGGAGACACCCCGGCCGGCCCGCCTCAAATCTCTCTCCATTGCTCTAGTCACTGGGTGAGTCAGCCTGGCTTGGGTCAGAGTTGGGTGACAGCCGGCTCACCCTCCCCACTCTCGGGCACCAGGTCTGGGAAAACTGGAGGAAGAGGTGCTGGGGCTACCAAAAAGTTGAAAGCAGAACTTGGAGGGATCCCCTCTGGGGCTGTATTTGGGGGGAGGGGCAAGGTTGAAGGTGAGAACAAGGGCTCTTTATCAACTGCTGGTTACCCCTGTCCCCTTCTCTCCAGGTTTCCAGACACCTGGGCCTCCAAGTGCCTGTCAGGCCAGGCCAGACCATCCAAGACAGACCCCACCTTTTCAAACTCAAAGCAAGTATCTATCCCCTGTCTTTGAGCCTCCAGAGCGGCAGCAGCCCAGGTTGGGGCTGGCAAACGGGTTGCCAAGGAAAATATGAAGCGCCAGCTAGCAGGCAGCTCCCAGCTCTACCCAGGAGCGCACACACCCTGCACTCAGCAGGGTGGTGGCAAAGAGGGGCAGACGAGAGGGGGAACACAACACCTTCCTCCGGGAGGAAGCAATGTGGGACATGGGTGGGTCTCCTAAGTTTCGGGGTGGGGGGGTGAACAGCCCGCCAGTCCGTCCCGGATCCCCAAGGAGTGGATCTTCTGACTTGACAAAAAAGACAGTCCGGTACCCGGGAAATTTACAATGTGAAACTGACTAGCTCAGCATTTGCGGGTGGCGCAGAGAAGTCGGGGGGCCGGCGACCCTGAGCCCCCGGGCGCGGGTGCGGGCGGCGGCAGCAGGTGGGCGCCCGCCCGCACCGTCAGCCCCCACCCCCGGGACTCGCAGCTGCCCCCGTACCTTTCGGGCGCCGCGTTCTGCGAACTCGCGAGCGAGCTGGCGCCCGATGCCTCTGCCGCCGCCGGTGATGAGGACGTTCTCCCGCGACAGGTCCCGCAGCTTGGCGGGCACCACCAGTCCGAAGGCTGCTTTCGCCACCAGATAGACCATCTGCAGAGGGAACACCACCAAGGCGCCCAGCCATTTCCACACCATCCTCCGCGCCGCGGAGCCGGGCAGGGCGGGGGGCGAAACTCCCCGGGCCGAACAAAACAGGAATTGAAAAAGAAAACACCGCCGACAATAATAAACCGAATCAGGGGAGAGAGGCGTCCCACCTGGCCACTCTTGAAATCACCTCTTCCCAAATGCAAAGCACCGGGTGAGAAAAAGAGGGGGGGAAAAAAAAATAAAAGATAAATTCTCCTCGGGAGGAGACACAGCGTCTCAGAAGGTTGGGACAGTGAGAGGGGTGGAGGGAAAGCCGGAGGTGGGAAGTTCTAACAAGAAGTTTCTTGCCCCGGCCGCCTTTTCGGCTGGGGAATTCTCAGGTAATGTTTACAGGCTGACAGAGGAGTTTAGGCAGGGGAAGGAAAAAAAAAAAAAAAAAAGGCACCAACCACACGCGCGCACCCAGCTACAGTCCCGCGGTTTCAAAGTGCAAGATACAAAAAAAAAAAAAAAAAAAAAGCTGTTTCCAAATTGTAGCGCCCCCCCCACCCCTTCTCCAAGAAAAAAAAAAAAGTGGGGGGGGGGAGTGATTGGAGCTCCCAATTTCAGCCCGCGAACGTCTCCCGACTCATTGCTATGCTCGGGCTCAGGAAATTGCTTAAAGGCGCTCTGATTGCCAGCAACGTGCAGGAGAAGTGGGGGGTCCGGGTGTCAGTTTCTTTACGTGCAGGGCTCGCCCTCGCGCGCGCCCGCTCGCTCCGGCTCCCTCCCTCGCGCTCCCCGCAGAGGCTGGGAGTTGCCGCTCGGTCCTGCTCCCTCTCCCTCCCTTGTTAGCATTTATTGCCTCCTTTTTGTCCTTTCCAACTTGGAGAGGGCCCGGGTGCGGAGCGCGCGTGGATGGGACGCCCGAGGCTGCGCCGCCTTATTCATTCGCTCCCGGGGCAGCAGCGGCGCAGAGCTAGAGGGCGGCCCGTTTCCCCCCCCCCCATTTTTTTTTAATACCCAATTAAGTCTGATTGACAGTTAAAGTTGGTCCGAGGCTTCACTCGGGTTCCTCTGAGTGGCGGCGGCGGCCTCCCCTCCCCCTGCGCTGTCGCGGGGTGCGCGCGCGGGCGCGCACTCGGCCTCGCTCCGGCTCGCGCTCTCCCGGGGGTGGCTCCCCTCTTTGCAAGCCGGGACTTGCCGGCTGTGCCTCTGAGGGCTGGCAGCGGTAACTCGAACACTCTGGAACCGACTTCTGCGAGCCGGCTCCCTGCTCAGGACATTTCTCCTAGCCCGGGACGCGGTCTCCCCGAGTTGGGGCGCCCCGGGACCAGGTGACCGCCCCTGTGTTCGGGGCAGGCCCGGGGGTGGGGGCGGGGGTGGGAGCACGCGCTTGCCTTGATCCCGCCTGGTCGCCCAGGGTTTATTTTAGGTCATTTGGTCACCCCCTGCCTGCAGGTAGGACCAGGAAGCCACTTTCGACCTTTGCCCAGACGTCTTCTGTCTTCACTTAGAGTGCACTTTCTAAAGCTGCTCCGAGTTCCTCACGTTGACGGGGGAACAGCTGGGGAGCAGGATTTTGCTTTGAGGGAAAAGGGTGGGCAGGGTAAAGGAACCTCTGCCCCCAAGGTGCCAATAAAATCCCCATAAGATTAGCTGGGAGCATATTTATTACTCATCTGGGCTAGAATTACCTTGACTGACAGCAATTTCCTTAATAACAAAAGCCTGTAAACAAACGTCCTAAACCTGTGCCCCTGTGCTGTGCAGGGAGCCACTTCTCTCCTTAGGTCTCCTTGGGCTCCCTAGCAGGGCACCCACCTTGTAACCTTCTGCCCTCCCCCAACAAGCACGTCTCCCCTGCTGGAGGGTGGGACCCAGCTATTTAGAGCTGTCTGTTGCAGGAAGTCTGGGAGGTGAGTCACTGAAAAGCAGCCCCACTCAAAAGTGCTGATGGGACTTGTCTCCTGCTACCCCTGATGGTCCCAGGCCAGGAGAGAGGGTGAGCCAGGGAGCTGCCCTGTAATCCTGGGCAGCGGCTCTCCGGCAGGAGACTTGTTCAGCTGGGGAGTGCTGGGCCTCACCCCCAAACATTCTCATTCAGCAGGGGCAGCTTCGCTGGAATTGGCATGTCTTACGTTCCCCCTGATAGTTCTGCTGAGGATCCAGTGACAAAGTCGCTTGAGAAATACTAATTTGAGAGTGGATGGCTGGATTTTACCTCATTCTGGGCTGCAAAGACCTTTTAGTTCTGGGAGATGTTCTGCAGGGAGGCTCTTCCTTCCAGATGATTTGGGAAACTTTTTATCTGGAGAGCCTCTGGAAGAGCAAACAGGGTTTGGAAGAGGGGTTTGGACAAGAGAGACCCTGCACTGAAAGTTTATATTGTGACATTTAATCCTCCCACTGACCTTGCAATGGGGATATCATTATCCCCATTTGCCAGGTTATCCTGCCAGAAGGTGCAGAAGGGAGGGACCCACGTCCAAACCTGATTACTCTTCTCACCGCACCCCATTTGGGCAGGAGAGGAGGAGAGGGGTGCAGGATGAGGTGCTCTCCTGTCTCCGTCTAACCCTTCAGAAGGGTGGCGGAAAGGCAGGCCATTGCCTTCATCTGACTCCCACGCCACGACTAAAGGCAGGACTCTGGCAGAGTGACTACCTCCTCTTACCTTGGAGGTCCGTAAAAATGGAAAAGAAATCCTAACCCTGGAAAGATAGGCCCTTCCCCATCCAGTGGTGCTTGGTGTCTGCCAGGCCCGCCAAAAAGATAACTGGGAAAGTCTAGAGCTGGAACCCGGGGCGCGCAGGCTGTTCTCATCTGTTATCCTTGAGGCCGCCTAGTGGCTGGATGCGAAACTGCGCCTCCAAGCGGACCCAGCCTCCAGCCTCCTATGTTCCTGCTAACCCCCCAGCCGTCCTTTTTCTTTCAGGCCTAAAAAGGCTGGCAAAGGTCATAGCCTCATTTCCCCACACACCTACTGCTTTATGGGGAGACTGGAGGACATGTTAGGCAACTCGTATACGCAGCCGCATGGTCACCTAAGTCCTCTGGTCCTAAGCAGGTACCCTACACCTAAGCAGGTACCCTACACTGCCCAGATGCCAGGCCAGCTGGGTAACCACTAGGTCCTACTTACATTTTCGATGGGTGTGTGTTTGAGTGGGCAGGAGGCTGAGAACCCAAACTGACCTTCAGCATATCAGGCCCTTTACACACGTTCTCACTTAACCTCACACAGCCGAGGAGGTAGATATCACAGTGCCCATTTAATGCAGGAGGAAACAGAGGCTCAGCAAATCTAAGTAAGTCACGCAAGGCCACACAGGGGGCTACTTTTACCTCTCCCACCCATCAGGTTTGGGGTAAAATCAGGAAAAAGGAACATGTCAGACAATCCTAAAAGGAATTGGGGTTGGACCGTGGCCAGGAATCAGACACCTTTTTTCTCCTCGTTCTACCTTCAGGATGTGGGTTTTGTGGGCCTGGCATCCCTCTGAGCCCCAGGCCTCGTCCATCATCAGCTGCCTGGAGAGGTGCTGTCACCTTCTCTGTGCCCCAACCCCCAAGTTCCACGTGAAGATGAGGGTGAGGGGTGCTGGGCCGGGGGGTGCCCAGCTCAGCAGGCTGGCACCGAGGGTCCCTGTGGCCTGGCTTCAGTGAGAACACATGGGACACGATCCTGCTTCCTTCTCTCCCTCCTCCCCCACGTCGCATGTCCTTCCCTCTTGGTACCCCCTCCTCCCTTAGTTTCCTTTGAGGCAAGGGCTGGGGAATTTAACGCCAAGGCAAAGTTTGAAATTTCACATCCCAGCCTGGGGAGAGGGCCCCACAGTCGCCACCCCCCGCCCCCCAAATGTGAAAGGAGCCTTTGTGGACTTGATGGAGGAGGGGGGCAAGCTGCAGCCTGAAGAACTAACTTTTTCCATGACTCAGCCTTCCTGGCCCAGGCGGCATGGGAGGTGCAAGGACCCAACAGGGCAGGCAGGAGCCACCTTCTCGCCCAGGCAGCCAGTCCCAGGGTTACAGGTGGGCCCCCAAGAGAGCCTTCCCTGTGACCTACTTGCTGGCCCCGAATGGGCCACCAGGCTGTAAGCAGTCTCCAGCCCTACCCCGGGGCCAAGTCCCATCTTTTTTTAACTTACTATTGCACCCTCAGTGCCAAACAAACGAATGCTCATGTGTGGTCCTTTACTGGGCACTTTTCTTGTCATCATCTCAGCTGAGAGCTGGAAAAATAAAGGGGTCTCAAGCCTTGCCTTCTACTTCTCTGAGGCTTAGAGAAGTTAAGAAAGTCATGCAGCTAAGAGGTGGAGGTGGGATTTGAACTCTGGTCAAATGCTCAGCTCTGTCTGCTTTACCCATGAGCGTCTCAGAACCCGGGGAGCTGCCAACGTGCAGGTTCCTGGGCTCCCAGCCTAGACATCTGGAACCAGCATGCTGGGTAGGGGGACAGGAATCTGCGAGCAGGCAATTGTTCTAGAACCTCCCTGTGCTGCCTGTCCGTGGCACCTCCTATTTCCAGCCCTGCATGAAGGCTTCCTTGCTCCTTTCACCCCAGTGTAAGCCCCTCTGTCCTTTGCACTTGGATGTGTCCTGACAATGAACCCTCACTCAAGGGCTCTTGGTGGGTAGTTAGTTCTCCTCAGCTTCACAGATACCTAACAGGCAAGAAAACAAGACAGAGGAGCAGAGCTGCCTTCACTCACGCATTCAATGTGTCAGTCAGTCAACTGAGGCATCTACCTGAGCAGCCCCCATAGGGGCTGGGGGCCATCGAGGGGGGAAGGCAGGATGGGTCAGAGCGGAGAGTATGGCGGTGATTCTGGCTTTGGGGTCGGGGCAGCTCTGGTTCAAATCCCAGCTCTGCCACTTCTCCGCTCTGATTTCCAGCTCCCTCATTGTAAAGGGAGGATAGTAATAACGATATGATTAGATACTTGTAGAATCCCATGCCAGAGCTCAGTAAATACCTGCTGTCATTTTTATGGTGGCGTGGTCCCTGCTGGCCAGGGCCCGTTCATCTTGCTGAGGAGCCAGTCTCCTCACCTTCATTGGTGTTCCTGGGCCGCCCCAGGGCAGGTCAGGACTCACTGGACCCACCAGCCGGGCTGGGCACTCCTCATTCTCCCCCACCCCCGCCTTCCACCCCACTTCTGCCAGCACACTTTCTCCAGGACCTTTTCTTGTTGTCTGAGTAAACCCCTATTCATCTTGTAGGGTTTCTTTTAGCTCATTGGTATTTTATTCCAGGAAGCTCTTCCCAGCTGCCCCCTCAGTCCCCAGCGTTCCTGTCCCCAGCCGAGGCTGGCTCAGGGGTCCCTTCTCTGGGCTCCTGTATTTCCTTCCCTCCCAACGTGATCAAACTGTACTGTTCCTGCTGGTTTTCTCATGGAATTTCACATCATGTTGGGAGCTTCTCAAGGGTAGGGGCTGGGGGAGGTGTGTGACCGTGTAGTGGCACAGCCCGGCGCTGTGTGAGTGGATTGATGCTCCGTGTCATCATCTTGTAATTGGTGTTTTGTCTTTAACTTGTGTTAAGGTGAAGTCGGACCCGTTATACCCCAGTGAAGAAACTGAGTCATGGACACAAAACCCAGGGAGCAGTGGTAGTGAAATCTTACAAATGTGTATCTCCCTTCAGTCACTTACTCATTTGCCAAATATTTACTGAGCAATTACTGTGTGCCAGGCCCTGTGCTGTATGTTGGAGAGACAGTTAAGTCCCTGCCCTCCTGGGGTGGCATTGCCAGGAGGTGAAGAGTGCCAGGAAGAATACAGGCAGGGTGGGGGGGCAAAGAAAGATGGGGGTCATGGGGGACCACAGTGATGGGGGTAGGGGACAGTGGTGGGGGTGGTTGGGGGACAGAGATATGAAAGTGGGTGGGGGTCAGAGTGGTGGCGATGGGTTGGGCAGCTGTTTTCATCAGGTGACCAGGGAAGGCCTCTCTGAGGTGACTGACACTGGGGCAAAGACCTGAATGGAGAGGAGATTGAAACCCGAAGCAAGCTGGGTGAAGAAACCAGATGGAGGGACAGGAAGTACCACGACAGGAGTGGGGGGGATGCTCCGTGGGCTGGAGCAGCCAGTGGGGGAGGGGTGGGAGTAGGAGGAGGGTGTGGCTAACTCACTGGGGCCTCCATGCTGCCTGAGCTCCTGGACCAGTAGCATCAGAGTCACCTGGGTACCTGTGAGAAATGCAGAATCCCATGCGCCACACCAGACCGTCTGAGTCAGATTCTGCGTTTTATTTAACAGGAACTCCAGGTGCTTTTTGTGCACACTGCAGTTTGAGAAGTGCTAAGGTAAGGTCCCACAGGTCACGAGGCTGTAGGTTTCATTTTCAGTGTGACAGGAGCAGAGGGGAGATGGATGGGATCTGTGTTCTAGAAGCAGCTCTCAGCTGCTGGGCTGAGAACAGCCTGTAGGAAACCAAGAGTGGACACGGGGACCGTGGTGAGGAGGCCCTGTGGGACATTCAGGGAGAGATGGCTACAGCTCCTAGGCAAACCACGGGTGGACAGTGACCTGGAGGCCCTGCTGCCTTGAGCACCCAGCTCAGGGACATCCCAGGAGGTCCCTTCCCTAAGAGACTGATACTTGGCATCACACACACACACACACACACACACACACACACACACACACACACCTTGGCTGTCTTGGACAATTGGTTACTTTGCCCTGAGCAGAACAAGCCGGCAGTGTTGAATGAGGGGGTTGGATTTGGAGAGCCTCCTGGTCTAGTGGAAATCAGTGTTCCATGAAGTTTGAAATGGGCTGCCGGGGGGAGGGGTCTTTGTGGAGATGGACTCCTGGGGGGACATAAGCTGTGTGAGATGGCCAACCTGGGGTGCCAACCCGGCTAAAGGAAACAGAGAGGGGAAAATAGGCTTCAGACGGGTGGAAAATCCCCGTGGGAAGGAGACACTGGTCTGCAAAGGCTGGAGGTGTTTCAAAGCCTCATAAAACACCTTCCCTTTGTAACACAGAACGTTTGCCAGGAGAGTCCCTTTTCTCCTTGGAGAGGCCTGGCTAATAGGATTGGAGACATTAAAACAAAAAAGGAAGAAAACCAAAGCAGGTAAAATGGCTCCATTCCCTCCATGAAAACCTCCCCACACAGCTGAGTATGCTCCATGGAACTACGTCTCTGGTCCTCTCCAGGCCAGTGTACGTGTACAGGCAGGCTTCCTTTTCATTACTGTCCCCAGTCCCAGGCTGTGGCAGCAGGGAGGTGGGTCCTGCAGGCTCGGTGTGAGTGGATGCTGGGGTAGGCCGTGTTTATTCTGGCTGCTCAGGTCGGATGGAAATGTAGGCCAGCGCCAAGGCTGGGAACGTGGCAGGAACACAGACAGGGGGTGGAAGGGAATGCGGGGGGTGGGAGTGTAATCTGAGAAACTCTGGGCCAAGGCCAGGAGGGCACCCAGGGCCTCCTGGTTGTCAAATCTTCTAAATCGGGTGTGGAATCTCCGTGTGAGATGGTTCTGGGGTTGGAAAGGCTGGGGTCAAATACAAGCTCTGCCATGTAGTAGCTTGAGCAGGTTATTGGCCTTTCTGAACCTCAGTTTTCTCATCCCTAAAATGGGAATTTTACCACATACTGAGATGCTGTCTTTGAAGGGCGCGGTGTCTGGCAGGGAGAAGATGCCCAGTGGGCGTTCTTTGTCTTCCTCCTGGCTTCCTGTCCTCAAGGAATGCACTATCTGGGATGGGGTGGGGGCAGGTAGGGAGCCTCAGTGACAGGCCACTGTCTAGGGGGTAGGAAAGCGTAGGGAAACTTGAGTGGAGGGGTGTGCAAAGCCTTCCCTGGAACGGGAACTGGCCTAGAACTGAGGCCAGAGGAATGCTGAGTACTTACCCTGGGCCAGAAGTCAGCAAAGCTTTTCTATAAAGGGCTCTTCTGGCCATACAGACTCAATAGACAATATGTAAATAGATGATACGTACATAGACAATATGTAAAACGTATAGATAGGCCCTCTCTAATGAGCATGGCTGTTTGCCAATGAAACTTTATTTATGGACACTGACATTTGAATTTCACAAGTCACAACATATCATTCTGTTTTGATTACTTTTCAACCATTTAAACATGGAAGAACCATGCTTAGACTCGCAGACTCTGCATAAATAAGCCGTGGACCAGACTTGGCCTGTAGACTGTAGTTTGCCAACTTCTGCCCTAGACCACCACTGTCAAGGCAGGAAAGGCCAGTCTTTCAAGACCTAAGACATCAATGAAGCATGAGCCTCAGAAAAGCAGAATCTGTTTTCTTGCCCTTTCTGGAAAAGGATTCATAGGGACGGACCCAAGATCACCTCCATTGTAAGAAGGGGAGGATCAATGGGGAGACCGATTTCGTTGAAAAGTTATAAAACAACAAAAAGCAGTATGACCCGAGTCTAATGATGGGCTTACGTCATCACAATTAGCGAACGTACCGCATGTTCACCACACCCCGAGTGCTGTTTCTAGCTCCTCAAATGTAATATCTTAATCAGTCCTACCAGGTGAGGACACAAACTTCCAAATGTTGAGTCAGTGGCCTGCAACCACAGGCCTGAACACTTTCAAGCAGGAGGTAGAACCCTCGGGGTCTAACTTGAGACCCTGGTGTCTCCCCTTCATTGTCTCTCAACAGCGGACCTCCCCTAAGACCTGCTGCGTCTCTGCCAGTTAGTATGAGGGCTCTCAGAGACTGCAGGGAAGGCCCAGTCTCTGTCTTCAGGTGCGGAGACAGACGTGAGGCCCTTGGCTTTGCACTGCATCCCAGACACTCTGGACTCATGTTTCCTTGGCCACAGCTGGCCTGCTCTCTTAGCGCCTGCCAGCTCTGGCGCCATTGTTATAAAATAAAAGCCCCATTAGGGCAATTATTTCTGTGTCTTAGTGCATATTGCACTCATCAGTTTATAAAAAACAAGTAGGAGACAAACAGAAGTGCATGTATTTGTAATGTGAAGATGATATCTCTTAAATGTAAGAAATTTAATTATTATTTTACTTTTTACTGAGCACTTACTAGGCACCAGGTCCTGTGCTTCACGTGAATGATGAGCCATCGCAGCCACCTGCTGAGGGGCACTTGTGCCATCCCCATTTAACAGATGAGGAAACTGAGGCCCAGAGAGGAGGAGTAACTTGTCCAAACAATGCGGTTTTAAGTGGTGGTGCTGGGACATGGGTGAAATAATCAGATCTGGATGTCGTGATGTAGCCTGTCAGGTGTCTTGAGCTTATGTTGGGGCAGTCAATTCCAAGGAAAAGAATAACAACCCCCCAAACATGCACAGCAGTGACAGTGTTACACCATTAAAAATTTAGTCTAAAGAGCAGGGTGTAATTGGGGATTTTATACAGTTTTTTTTTTTTTTTTAAGTTCCTGGGAATAGAAATCTGTTTTCCCACAGTTATAAGAGTCAAAACCCTTGAAGTGTTAGGATACAAATTTGTATGGCCAGTACGATCCCACTTTTGGAAAGAAAAAGCTTAAAGTACGTGTTCATATTTATTTAGTTACCCTTTGGTTGGGATTTACTGTGTGTCAGGCAGTAGTGCATGAAATGCTTCAGATTCATTTCATTTAATCTCAGTTAATCAAAACAGTTCCCTTGAGGTGGGATCTGGATTCCCTGGTTACATCTGTGGAATTGGGGGTCAAGCAGCTTGGCCAAGGTCATGGGGCCAATGAATGGCAGGTATGAAATTCAAAGTTAGCCCAGTTTTACTGCAAAGCCCCATTCTCTCTGCTTCTTTCTCTTCCTGCTCTGGAGCTCTCTCTCTCTTTCTCTCTCTCTCTGTCTCTACATGAACGCCTCACATGCACACATGCTCACAGGCACAGATGCATGCACTCAGGGGTGCGCACGTCCACACACAGAAGACAGAGGACACACGTCAGCATGTTCACCGTGGCTATGTCTGTATGATAGCAGTACATGTGATGTTTAATCTTTTTTTCCATATTCTCAGTGTTCCATAATGAGTTTATATTACGAAAAACCCAGTCAGTGATCTTTTTGTACAAGTATGCTTGTTTTAGAGTCAGCGAGATACAGAGGTTCTGGTGCTGGGGCCACAGAGCCCCTGACCACGGGCCTCTTAAAAAAATCTGCTGAAAAATCAGACAGGGGAGCCAGAACCTTTGCTTCTTGGAATTGCCTAATCCGTCCTATAATACCTTGCTTTGTAGGAAAGTTCTGTGCACAAATCCTGTAAAATCCCATATTGTAGAGCTGACACTGAGCCTACCCAGAAGAAAATCTGCTAATGATCACTGCTTTCCAGGAGCCTGCAGAAATGATCAGACATGTCACAACCCCCACGCCTGCCTCCTGTCTAAGCCCTTTCTAATAAGGACTCTTTTCATGAGTTTATAAAAACACTTTGTTTGGATCATGTTGGGTCTTTATTTCATCTTACTTGAATGCTGTACGTCTGTGGGGCCAGGAGGGGCTGAGGCTGCCTCTGAAGTTTTGGGACCCAGAGGAAACCACAGATTTGTAAATCCAGCAGTGGTTACCCCCCTCCCCCAACTGGCCCCTCCCTAGGGGCTGGGCCCTCTCTGCGGCTGCTTTGGGGGATGGTGGAAAAAGTGGGACAGAGTTGAGTACAAATATTGGCTGCCACATCTGGAAGTGGTGCTACCTGGGAGTGGGTGCTGCCCAAACAAAACCCCAAATGACTTTGGGCAAGATAGGTAAGCATGCTGTGCTTCCATTTCCTCAGACTGAAAATGAGGGTTGTATTAATTACCTTGCTGGGCTGTTGTAAGACCCTAGAGGCTGTTTGACACCCCATAGGTGTCCTTTCCTTCCTCCCCTGCCCCCACCATATTGCCCCTGGATGGTTGCCTACTGCCTTGGTTTTTATAGCTCAGTGTTTAAAAGTTTTTAAACTGTAGGTCTGAAAAAACTTACAGACAAGTTGCAAAAATGGAATAAGAATTTCTGTGTCCTCTTCACTCATGTGTTAGTTAGTATTTTACATTTGCTTTACCTATCCATCCATCCATTTATCCATCCATCCATCCATCCATCCATCCATCCAGCCATCCATCCATCCATCCAGCCATCCATCCATCCATATTCTTTTGAAAGTACGTTGCAGACCTGATTGACCCATAGTCCCAAATACTTGAACGTATGTCTTAAAAACAAGAACTTTATGTTACATAACTACAGTACTTTTTAAAAAAATCAGAATCAGGATGTTGACATTGACAAAATACTATTATGCAATCCACAGGCCTTATTCAGATTCTGCCAATTGTGTCACTAACATCCTTTATAACAAAAGACAAACAATTTTTTTCTGGTCTGGGATGCAGTCCAGAAGAACATGTGGGACATAGTCGTCATGCCTCTTTTGACTCCATTAATCTGGTCTTCTACCTTTTTTTGTTTCTCATGACCTTGACATTTTTGAAAAGCACAGGTTGTTATGGGCTGAATTGTGTTCCCCCTTAAATTCACATGTTGGAGCCCTGACCCCAGTACCTGGGAATTTGATTATATTTGGAGGCAGGACCTTTAAAAGGGTGACTAAGTTAAAATGAAGCTCTTAGGGTGGTGCTAATCCAACCTGACTGGTGTCCTTATAAGAAGAGAAAATTTGGACACAGACCCCAGGGATGAGCATGCACAGGGGAAGACCTTGTGAGGACACAAGGAGAAGGCGGCCATCTGCAGCCTTCTGCAGGACAGAGGGAAACACCAAACCTTTATCTAGAACTTTCCATATCCAGACTGTGAGAACATAAGTTTGTGTTGTTTAAACCGTCTTGTCTATGATATTTTGTAATGGCAGCCCGAGCAAAGTAACACACACTTGTGATTTTGTAAACCGTCCCTCAGCTTGGTCTCAGCTTATTCTTGCCATCTCAGATACTTCTAGATGCTTCCTCCAACTAAAATAAAGAGCTCTTTCTATGTCCCAGCTGTGCTAAGGGTATTATGTGCACAATCCTCAGAACAACATATTGAGGTATATACTAGTGTTACACCCATTTTACAGATAATAAAAACTGAGCACGGAGGGGTTAAGGTTACACAGCTAGGATGTGGAGGAGCCAGGTGGGTCTAGGGAAGGTAAACTAATTTGAATAAATACACAAAACACAACAAAGGAGTCTACTACCATAACTAGTGTACACTCGTAAATCAGGTGCAAATGTCATATAGTTTGTCTCTATGGAGACATATATCTATATTTCAAGGCTCAGTCGACTCAACACCACTTCTAACAAAGCTACTCTTGGAACTGCCCCCCCCACCCACCGACCCATTGGCCCTTCTCCCCCTTTTTTGAATGTGTTAGAATAATAACTATCACTTATTGGGGGTATGCTAGTTTCTGTTTTAGTAGATTTATCAATAGAGTTCATCTATGCTCACAACAACCCAATATAACAGGCAGGTACAAACCCAATTTACAGATAAAGAAACTGAAGACAGAGGTGAAATTCACTTGTCCAAATCTTGCATCAGATTGGGAGCTTCTGGAAGGTATGGGCCGGGCAGGCTTTATGGGTGTGTGACCTACGCAGTCACACAGGCCCCACACTGAGAAGGCCCCACACAGGGTTAAAGCTCTACTGTTGCCATCTTGAAGTCCTTCATGATTTTTGAACAAGGGGAACGCATTTTCACTTTGTGCTGGGCTTCAGGGCAGTAGCCAATGTCTGGCTCCCAAGACCTCACACTACTCGTACTTTGGCTCTGCACCCAATGATGATGGCTATCAGAGCGCCAGGGACATTTTGTTGCACATGTTTATTTACATGTTGGTCTCCCTCCCCAACGAGAGGGCCAGAATGGTAGTCTGAGTCATCTATTGTCCTCAGCATCCAGCACAGAGCCTGGCACAGTGGAGAAGTACAGGAAATGTTTGGTGAATGAACGGACTGGTGAATGAACCAACTACTGATTCAACCAAGACAAAGTAGGGCCAGGCCCCAGGATGGAGGTTTTCCCCACGGATGGCCTGGGAGCAAAGCAGTCACTTGCCACTTTTTGCCTCTCTCCTGCCCTGGATTCAGACTCAAATTAACCCCTGGTCCACAGGTGTGACAGCTTAGGGAGAAGGGAGAGAAGAAGGATGTGGAAAGGAAGGCTGCCCCTATAGAGGAAACAAAGCCTTCTGTTGTGGACAGGGAAGTGCCCGCTACTTTGCATAAAAACAGGAGCTGCCCTGGACACACCAAGCTTCAGGCACTCCCCAAAGGCAGCCTGGCTTCAGCAAGCATGGTCAGCTTCCTTGCTGGACTCAGACAGATGCTCCTTTAAGAAGGTGCTGAAGCCACCCGGAGAGCCCCTGATGGTCAGAGGCTGCAGAGTCAGCCAGTCCCTCCTCATTTCTACCTATCCTCCTGGCCCAGGTTGAATGTCACCTCCTCCCAGAGGCCTCCCAGATTTCCCCAAGGTAGAGTGATTCATCTCATCCTGTGTGTTCACCATCCTGGGTTTCTAATGAGTTTAAATGATGGTTTTCAGCTCCCTTCACAGGAATTATACCCAAGATGGTGAGGACACAAATAATCAACGTGTATATTAGATTCTGGCAAAGATCCCGCAAGTAAGAATGAGTGTAATCTACCTAACCCCCGCAAGCCTCCAACACTCCGTCTCTACAAGCCTCACTCGCTTGCCTCTTCTGAGTCTTTGCTCAATGTCACCTCCTCAGTGAGGCCCTCCTGGCAACCCCATTAACCCCATGATACCACCTGGCCCCCATTCTGCACCCCACACTCTCTATATCCTTCTCTGTCTTATTTTTCTCGGTAGCACTTCTCATCTGACGTACTGTATTTAAATGGTTGTCTATTTTTATTCGGATGTCAGCTCCCAAGGGCAGGAATTTGCCTGCTGTGATCACTGTTGTTTCCCAGCACCTAGAATGTGGCTCAGTCTATGGTAGGCGTTCAATAAATACTTAGTGGGCAAGTCAATTCCCATTATACAGGTAAGGAAACTAAGGCTTGGGAAGACCAAGTCACCAGGTCAAAGTCACGTGGCTGGTGAGGGTCAGTCAGTCTTTCATTAAAAACCCATGAGGGCCTCAAAAGGTTAAACATGGAGTTCCCACATGACCCAGCAATTCCACACCGGGGCAAAGACCCAAGAGAAACGAAAAGATACATTCACACAAAACGCTTTACATAAATGTCCATAGCAGCAGTATTCACAACAGCCAAAAAGTGGAAACAACCCAAATGTCCATCAACTGATGAATGGATGAAAGACAAGTGGGACATCCATACAATGGAATATTCAACCATACAAAGAAATGAAGTACTGATGTATAATTCTACAACAAGGATGAATCTTGAAAACATTATGCCAAGTGGAAAAAGCCAGACACTAAAGACCACATGTAGTATGATTTCATTTATATTCAATGTCCCAAATTGGCAAATCCATAAAGAGAGAACACAGACTAGTGGTTGCCTGAATCGGGGAAAATGGCAGAGTGACTGCTAATGGGTGTAGGTTTCTTTTTGGGGTGATAAAATGTACTCAAGTTGGTGGTGATGGTTGTAAAACTGCCTGCACTAACCACCATTGAATTGGACCCTCTAAGCGGGTGAATTGTATGGCACGTGAGTTGAGTTATGTCTCAATAAAGCTATAAGAAAACCAAACAAACCCCAGGCGCCCCACACTGGATGTTGGAAGGATAAGATGTCCAGCAAAAGTAGGTACAGACACTGCTGCCCCCTTCCTTGCATACTGGAAAGACACATAGAAATCATTGGTCACAAAAGCAAATTCACCCTATGGGGTTGTCCCAAGGGAAAAGGCAGGGTTCGGCGTGTGCCTCAGATAGGTGGAATATATCCAGAGCAGAGTAGGTGGGTTTGGGGAAGCTTTACTGGAGGTGAAAAGATGACCCAGGCTTCCTGTCCCCAATACTTAGGAGCCCCAGGCTATACTGTCCCCACATGACCAGGCATCTTGAGGAAGTGGGTCTTATTTGTTTTAAGATCCACTTCAGGTAGGCAGGAGCCCCAGGGGCGGGCATCCTAGGCACATGTGGCGATGCCTTATGCCTTTAAAAAGCCTGGGTGGCAGCCACAATGCTTCAAATCCTGCCGCAGTGAGTTGCAAGGGGGCCCCTCAAAGATACGTCCATGTCCTAATCTCCAGAATGCGACTAGTTTGGAAAAAGGTTTTTGCAGATGTGATGAAGCTAAGAATCTAGATCATCCTAGATTATCCGAATGGACTTTAGATCCAATGACCTGTGTCATCATGAGAGGAGAGGGACACACAGTGACCAGGAGAAGGGTATGTGACGACAGAGGCCGAGAGACTGGATGACGGCATCACGAGCCAAGGAACCCGCCAGAAGCTGGCAGAGGCCAGGAATGCTTCTCTTGCAGAGCCTTTAGAGGGAGCGTGGCCCTGCCCACACCTTGACTTTTGGACTTCTGGCCTCTAGAATTGTGAGAGAAGAAATTCTTGTTGTTTTAAGCCAAGTTGGTGATAATTTGTTACAGCAGTCCTAGGAAATTAGCATATGTGCCTTCTCCACCAGCTGCTTTTCCTGGGACACGTTTCTTGGTGCTCCTGAGCCTTGGCTCCCACACCCATGTAACGGGGACGCCCGCAGGGCCTGGGGCAGGGAGTAGATGAGCCCTTGAGAGGATGTGGTAAAGCTGCTAGAGAAAGGCCTGGTCCTCCCCAAGTACCCCTCACCTGAGGTGAGCGTTTCAGGTTCTGTTCCCAAACAGTTCTGGCCATGACCAATTGGCTCCCTGCGGGGGCACCAGGGAAGGTCAGAAGCCTCCACGCCAGCCTCTACTATGGCTTGTCATACCTCAGATGAGACCCTGGCTCATATCAGGGGCTGCCAAGACTGTGTTGGAGGAAATGGTGCCAATGAATCCTTGCCATGTCATTTTGAACGCTGGTCAAAGGGATGGCAGGATCTCACAATGGCCAGAGCACAGACTCTGGGTCACGCTCCTTGGATTTAGATTCCTGCTTTGGTTCACTTGCTGTGTGACCTTGTGCAGGTTAATGAACCTCTCTGTGCGTCAGTTTCCTTGACCTGTAAAATGAACACGATGTCCATTATGCTATCATTCCTTAGTGTTTGTAAATACTTAGAACAGGCAGCGTGGTTGTTCAATAAAGGTCAGACTCAGTAAGGAGGACGTTCCTGTGAGTCTGAAACCTAACCAAGTTTCCACTCTTCACTGCGTCTTCACTGCTTGCCCCTCCCAGCCTCCAAAGGGCAAGAAAATTCTCGGCTGCACATTGCTCAGGATTTTCCCAGCCAGCACTGTGGAAGCCTGGGAGGAGCGCCTGGCCCTTGCCTCCTGGCGCCTGGTTTCTCCCTCTGGAAGATGCAGCCAGCTTCCTGGTGTGAGTCCTCCCAGCCCAGGGATGGAAATGCTGCAGTTGGCCCAAACAGCAAGTCACAGGTCTGTTTTTCCAAGGGTCCTGCCCCCTGAATTCTTGGAAGTCTTGGCTAAGGGGAGTGTCCCCAGGGGGTCTTTTCCAGGGCTGGGTCAGCTGGGCTGATTTACATGGCAGGGGGCTTGGGCTGCAGCCCAGGCAGTGGGATGGGGCGGGAGGGGTCACCCAGAGCCAGGATTCCCACTGGCCCATGAGGCCAGGGCGTCCTGGGGTGCTCAGTCCCCCGCCTCGTCTTCTCCAGTAGTTGGTATCCCTGAATTTCTCCCTGCACAGGGAGCGGGTCCAGGAGCAACCACACAGCCCGGGCACACCCCAATGAAGCCAGCACTGCCCTGAGGGACCCAGCCTGGGAGGGAGGGGCCCCGGGCCCTTCAAAGGGGAGCAAGTCCTAGGACTGCTGCCGGCTGCCTTGTGTGAACCTGGGGTAGATTTCAATCTCCCTGAACTCCAATTTTCTCACCGGTAAAATGAGGTTCAAATCATTACCCCCTAACACGGGGTGGAATTCTGAGGCACCACCTTGCTGTGCCTGGAGTCTCCAGGAGAATCTGAGGGTGTTGGGAAGAGACAGGTGAGGCCCGAGTTGGCCAGGACGTCTTATCCTCAAGGTAACTCGGCTGGCTGTGTGCGGGGAGGCACTGATGCCACCCAGAATGTCCGCTGTTGTTTTCTCCTCTGGAGTCCGGGTTTTGGAACCTTGGTTCCAAACCCTGCTGTGATCAGTGATGCTCCATGTGTCTCTCAATGTCTAATTCCAGAAAGGTACCCACCCACCCGTACAGGTGTGTTGAGCCAGCTTCAGAGAATACCTCTTTGTGGGGCGCTGGCCTCGGAAGTCCTGGAAGGTGAGCCTCCATCCACCTATCCGTCCACAAGTCATCTGCCCATCCGTCTGTCTGGTCATCAGGGATTCGATGGGCTGAGTCCTTTTACTTCCCGGCAAGTTAGGCAATCTGGGCCTCGGTGTCCTCATCTGTAAAGTGGGGATGACGTCAGTACCTACTTCCTGGGGTGGTTTTGGACATATGAGGTCTGACAATTATGTTCGGGAACTAATCCTAGAAAAAGTGCTACATCCCTCATTACTGAATATCACTAGGGTCACCTTCGAAAGACTCCCCTTGGGAAGCTATGCACTGATGCCAGCGCCTAGTCCACCCTTCAAAGCAATTTTGGAACTCTTTTTCTGGAATGGCCGTCAGAGCTGTCGTCGTATTACACTTGATGTCCTGAATGTCATCAAAATGTCTTCCTTTCAATATTACCTTTATCTTCGGGTAAAGAAAGAAGTCATTGGGGGCCAGATCAGGTGAGTAGGGAGGGTGTTCCAATACAGTTATTTGTTTACTGGCTAAAAACTGTGTGAGCTGGTGCATTGTCGTGATACAAAAGCCACGGATTGTTGGCGAAAAGTTCAGGTCATCTAACTTGTTCACGCAGCCTTTTCAGCACTTCCAAATAATAAAATTGGTAAACTGTTTGTGCAGTTGGTACAAATTCATAATGAATAATCCCTCTGATATGGAAAAAGATTAGCAATATCATTGCAACAAGTTCATGAACTTAATTGTCAGATTTTATCAATCATACAGGTAAGACAATGACCAGCTGTGCCTGGCTCATAGTAGGCACCCAACCAAAGTTGGACCTTATTTATTATTATTGTTGTTGTTACTGTTGCTGTTATTATGTTGCTATGGGAACCTGCATGAAATTAACACATAGTCTCACACACTTGAAGGAAACCACCTTTGTGGGCAGTCTTAGGAAGCTGATACAAACTTGCCACCAATCTTGCAGAGTCTGTTTCCTATCTGTGGACTCATCTCCAGAGGCTCTTGGTAGGACAGGTGCCTGATGGTCCTCAGTAAATGGCGACTATTTGTTAGTTGCATTACTGCCTTGAGCACCTGCGATTCCAGCCAGGGGCAGTCCTACCGCATGTACCAAAATGGCCTGTGCTTCCTTCTCTCCTCTGGCTTTGGAAATTTCAGGAGGACATTGTATATGCCCACTGCTGGCCTCACAGCTCTCTGAGATCTGAAGTTTTCCACTTAAGCTAAATCCGTAGTCTCAGTGAAGACACATGGGGTGGAGGTCATGGGAACAGAATAGTCTGGGAGTCAAAACACCAGAGCCCTGAGCTCTCATTGTCCTGTTTGTCCTCTAGGGACCCCATGTTGGGAGAAAGAATGTTGATTTAGATTGTGGACTCAGGCTGAAACCCCTTAAAACAAATCCCTACTCCAATACTTATTAGTCCAGGGCTTTTGCTCTTTGAGCCTCAGTTTCCTCATCTGTCAAGTGGGAATAATGATAACAAATACCTTATGGGCTTCTAATGAAGAGTAAATGAGAGGATAGTCTTAAAATACTTGTCACTTGGCCTGTATTAGATGCTCAGCAAATATTATTCTCCAGTAGGTTCAACCCTTTTCCTTTCCTCTCCAGAATACAATACGGCAGAAGGTTTGCTGACCTCTCTGAATCCAGCTTCTTCCCCCCTGCATTTCCTGGCTTTTCCTCCCTAGAAGGGAGCCCTGCTATGTCCTGGACACCCAGGGAGACCTTGCCAGAAGGCAACCACAACACAAGGTAGTGTTTCTAAGACAGAGTTCCACTTCCATGCCTGTCCCACTCCTCTCACCACCTGCAACAGGCTCAACTCCTCTACTTACAAACTGGAAATTATTCGCTCATCTGACTAGTTACTCAAACTCACACGATAGAGGTGCTCAGAAAAGCAGGGTATATAAACCACAAAGTCTACCACTGGGTGTTGCCTTATTGAATACAAGGAGGCACCATTATCCCCACTGTACAGATGAGGAAACGGAGGCACAGAGGGGTTATGCACCTTGCTCAAGGAGGAGCCTGGTGCAAAATCCAGTGGTCTGTCCCAGAGCCCACGTTCTTTAGCACCAGGTCCTACCAGGTGGCCTCTCTTCCCTGCCAGTTGCACTGTGGGTTATTATGAGGATTGACTGAGGACTAACTAACATATTGTGGGTGATCACAGAAGGTGCTCACTTCCTCCCTCCCTTCTGTCGTCTTTTCCCACCCAGCTGAGTCAATAGTAAAAGGCCGGGGTAATGGGCAGACCTGATGGTAACACAGAAATGCAGATTCCCATCAAACTTAGGAAAGTGATACAATTCTTTCTTGATTATAAAGGTAATCAAATACCATGTGGTTATGGGAGAACGGGGAAAACCCCCATGCCATGAGATGGAGCCCATCTATGCACCAGGGTTTCAGGGGCTGGGTGGTCAGCCCCACCTGGCTGTTCTGGATTGGGCAGGAGAAGCCCCCTGAGTGGGCGGTGGAGGCTGGGCATAGAGTAGGTGTGTGGAAGGTACCCCGGTGAGGTGGATCCTGGGAGGTGGGAGCAGCACGACTCTCCGTCTCATTCCCCCACACTCCAGAGAAGTTTCTGAATGCACAAGAAGCCCACAGTGACTGGGTTTCCTACAGCGGAAGTCGACAGGGCTGAGGTGAGGCAGAGCTGGGCCTCGACAGCACAGCCCAAGGCGGGCAGGAGGATTAGAAAGAAGCCGGGGTGAAGTGCTGTGGTTTAAGGCAGGGGGGCTTTACTCTGAATTGGGTGCTGTCAGGATGCAGGGTGATTCTTAGTCAATCTTATTTAGAAGCAGGGAGTCTAGACAGAGGCTAAACCTATAAATGGCACACACAAAAAAGCAGCAGTCAGAGTAGCCGTTTTTGGTCATTATTATGGCTTAGACCATGTCGGTGTTTTGTCTGGGTTCAGACATGGTTCCAGAGGGCTCGTTTTTGTATTCCACCACAGTCACCGAGTGGCCTTATCTGAGGTTGACGTGCTGTGGCAGGATTCAAAGCCAGGCAGGCTGGCATCTGAGTGGGTCCTCTTAGCCCTCGGCTACGCTGCCTCTCCCCGTGACCTGGATTGGAGCAGAGTGGGGTCAGGGAAGCTAACTGGAACGAGAGGGGCTTTGCTCATCCCAACCAGACGCCGGTGAGGAGCGCGGGCCTTGTGTCTCCTATTTTACAATAGAAAACCAGGCTACAGAGGCCTGTGCAATCACGCAGGTTGCAGGTGTCAACAGAGACTGCGCTCAGGCCAGCTTTTGGGAAGCCCAGCTCTTAAGACTCCCCCTGATGGCAGGATTCCTTTTCCCGGCCCCCGGCATCCCTTGGGGAAGTAGGTCCCCTGCAGCTCCCACGGGCCTTGTTGGGTTAATGTGTAAGAAGCCAGGCTAGGTCAAGGCTAGCCCAAAGAGTGGGCGGGAGGAGTCAGTCCACGTTCCCCAGCTGGTTCCCCAGGGCGGTGGCCCCTCACAGTCTCGGGAACCAATCCTGTGACTGGTGCGGCTGGTGGCACTGTCTACCTTCTCCCTGGGAGTCTGCTGGGGCCATCTTTCAGCGCTTCCTCACCACAGATGGCCCCACCAACCTGCATACTCCTGCCAAGTTCAGATTTCTGCATGGCGTCCCTGCTTGTGGTCACTGGGGGAGTTTGCGCTCAGGCCCCGTCATGGGTTAGGATTCTCTCTCTGTCTCCTCTCTCTGTCTCTCTCTGTCTCTCTCTGTCTCTCTCTGTCTCTCTCTCTCGCTCTCTCGCTCTCTCTCGCTCTCCCTCCTTTTCCTCTTTCACTTGCCTCTTTATCTCTGACCCACCACCCTTCTCCCCTGCACCCCAGCAATGGCTCTCTCGCTTCACCTCTCATCCCTCACAGTCTATTCCTCACCCAGCAGCCAGAAAGCTCTTTAGAAAGTCAAGTCAGAGCGTGTCAGTCCTGTGTGTAAAGCCCTCCGGTGGCGTGCCAGTGTCCTTAGATGAAATCCAAGGCGCTCCCCACAGCCTGTGAGGCCCTGACCGAGCTGGCCCTGCCAACCTCCCACCCTGTCACCTGGGTCTCCCTGTTCTCAGAGCCATTCACTCCGCTGCTGCCACGCTGCCCGTCTCTGTGCCTCAGACACCCCAGGCGCCTTTCCACTCTGGATTTCTGCACTTGCTCTTCCTACGGCCTCAAAAGAGGGGTCCCGGCCCCTGACTTTTCATGACTGGTGACCCCATGTTTGTTCTTCCAGTCTGGTCTCAGATGTCCCTCCCCAGGGTGGCCTCCCTGGACAGCTTATCTGAAGAACTAACTCCCTGCCTACCTGCCGCCTCACCCTGTCCCCTCATCTCCGTCCCTGACGTCATCCTGCTAAATTCTCTTCATGGCACTTCTCACCGTCTGAGCTTAATCTCTTCCTTCATGTGTTTCCTTATGTACTGTCTGTCTTCCCCCAACTGAAAATGGAAACTCTGAGCCTGCAGGGAAGACTTCTGATTTGTTTGTTGTCGTATCCCCAGTGCCTGGCCTGTGGTTTTAATTTTTGAATAAATGTATGAGTGTGTGGATACATAGATATAGGAATGGGTGAATAATTGGATGACAGGATATGTTCATGAATGAACAAATGCATGGATAGCTGGATGGATGGATGGCCGGACCTATGTGAGAAAATTTGCCGGGGTAAAGAGGTGGGCTTCTCCCAATATATATATATCGTCCCTGAGATTAGGGTGTACTGCCACCTGGTGGTGGAAATAACATCTGCATGTGCTGCCCTGATGCTCTCCCTGTTTTAGAAGTTAACTGTGAGTATCTCCCATCTCCTGGCCTCACCCCTGTCCGAGACCACACGTCCCTTTCAGAGGTCCCGGGAGCACCCTGTTTGTTGGCTGCGACTGTTACTCTTCCTCTGTAGTGGTGTTATTTCCAAAAGTAAAACCAGGGCTTAGTCAGCAAATATTTACTGAGCACCTACTTTGTGTCAGATCCTCTTCTGGGAACCGGGGACACAGTGGAGAGCAAGAAGGGCCCCCATGGAGCTGACTCAAATGAAGGGGCTACACAATGAAAAAGAAAACAAATATGTAGGGTAATTTCACATCGTGATAGCACAGGGCAATGGAATAGAGAATGACTCGGGGTGCTTCTTTTGTTTTTCCAATCAGAGAAAGCCTCTCCAAGAAGGTAAAATTTGAGCCTAGGCCCAATCCACATATGGGATGAGCCGGCCCTACGGAGGCCAGGCAAGAGCATTCGAAGCTGGGCCTGGAATAGGGTGAGGCAGGTAAGGCACTTGCCTGGGGACCCATATTTAAAGGGCTGCCCCAAGAAATGCAGTGATCAAGATCAATTATATTTGTATGCAATATTGAAAAAATCAATATTAATGCAAAAAAAACCTATGATGAACAACATATCAACATTTACATAAAGGCAGGATCCCATAGGGCCCCGTGAGCTGTACAAATGCAAAGTAGGATCCTGTCTATTTAAAATTTTGATCTGTTGTTCGTCTCAGATACTTATGGCATTCATTTTGATTCTTAGAACTTCGCACCCCAGTATTAGGTGTCTTAGTTGACGAGCGTGTTGGTGACCCCCTAAATCTGCTCCTAAGGCCAGTGCCCCACTTGCCTTACCCTAGTCCCAGCCCTGTTCGATCTAAGCAGAAGGGACAGCAAGCACAGAGCCTGAGACAGGTGCTTGAGGGAAAGAAAGGACTGTCAGGGCAACAGGGCAGGGAGACGAAGCGGGAAAGGTCGGCAGGACTCAGCATGGTCTCCACATAGGAGACAATTCTGTAATACATCATCTGTACATCACATTGTGTGTTCATCACTGAGAGTCAGGTGCCCTTCCATCACCATACATTATATGTGATCCTCTTTACCCTCTTCTTCCACCCCCACCCCTTACCTTCTGGTAACCACTAAACTATTGTCTATTGCCATCAGTTTTTGTTTCTTTGTTTGTCTTGTTCCTTTGCTGCTTTCAGTTTTCTATCTCACAGATCAGTGAAATCATATGGTTCTCGACTTTTTCTGTCTGACTTATTTTGCTTAGCATAATAATCTCAAGGTCCATCCATGTTGTTGCAAATGACATTATTTCCTCTTTTCTTATGGCAGAATAGTATTCCATTGTGTATATACACCACATCTTCTTTATCCAATCATCTACCGATCAAATGGCCATATTACCCAAAGCAATATACAGATTTAACGCAATCCCCATCAAATCACAATGGCATTTTTAAAAGAAATAGAACAATAAATCATCGGATTTGTAAGGAACCACAAAAGACCTCAAATAGCCAAAGAAATCCTAAGAAACAAGACCAATGCTGGAGGTATCATACTCCCTGACTTCAGCTTGTACTACAGGGCAACTATAATCAAAACAGTATGGTATTGGCAGAAAAACAGACACCCAGATCAATGGAATAGAATTTAGAACCTAGAAATAAACCCACGTAAATGTGGTTTCCACTTTTACTGTGCTTTAAAATCACGTTGGGGCTTTAAAGTCACACTTGCACCCAGGTCGCACCCCAGGCTGATTGTCAGTCTCTAGAGATGGAGCCCAAGCCTCAGTGTTTTTAAAATGCTCCCCAGTAACTAACCCAAAGGCAGAACTGAGCCCTACTTAAGAGCTGCCCATTCTGACTCCATGTTGATGCTTCTTCTGTTACCTCCCTTCATTAATGGCGTTAATAAAACCTGTATCCCCTGTCACTTCTTTCCATCAGATCAGTCATTCACAACTTCTCCAGACCTCGGAATTAGCAGGCGTGATTTGGGGAATCCTGCCACCTGTGCCCCCACCCCAGAGATTCTGATTCAGTTGGTTTGGGGTTCAGCCTGGGAATCGGGACTTGTAAAATGTCCCTCATACTTCTATATACAGCCAAGGTTGAGTTAGACAAAGGTTGATCTGGAAGAGATGCCACGTTTGGCTGTGTGCCAGGAGGATCAAGGTGCTGATGTTAATGGACCTGCTTTCTGAGAACCTCAAAGGTACCGCTCAACTAATAGAAATGGCCCATCCAACCATCACTTCTTAATAACATGTGCATGTGTCTATAATCATTATGAACATTCCAGGGCAAGCATGCCTACCTTCCCTAGTCTTGGCTTTGTCGGTTGCAAGACCACCTTGGTGGGGCCCTTGGTGAGGGCCTTCTTGGTCCTCAGTGTCCCCCGCTGTAAAAGAAAACATTGCAACAGCTGAGCCCCAAGATGCATCTAAGCCCTGACATCAAGGAGACTGGGACAGATAGCAAGTATCTGACTTGGCCGGGCATTTGGCTTTGCCCACACAGAGCTGGCCAGAGTCGCTTCAGAGGAGGCAAGAACAGGAGCCAAGGGGGGACATCACATCCAGTGCCAGGCATTGTCGGCGGGCTCTTGCTGGGGGCTGGGGTCGGCAGTGGGGCTGGGGTCGGCAGTGCCAGCCCCACATCTTCTCGGGCTCCTGCTGCTGTACTGTAACTTGCCTTGTCTTGCAGCACTCTACCCCAACGTGTGCACTTTTCTGGCCTGGGGGACCAGCTCTGTGCTGCTGTCGGTCGGGTGAGTTTCTGGAGAAGGTCAGAGGGTGTTACCTGGATAGGAGGAGGTAGGGGTGAGCACATGGGTGATTTGGAGAACAGAGAGAGGCCCTAACCCCCAAGAGGCACTCTTGCACATGGGCCCACAGAGACAGACACCGTAGTGTTCAAAATAGTAAAATCCCAAAACATCCCAAATGCTGATCAGCAGAGGAGTGACTGAATATACTGTCGCATAGTGAATATTACATTACACAGCCGTTAGGTGTTAGGAACTAGGGAGTAGCCATTTTAATAAATGAACCGGAAGAACACGCCATAATGTGAATGAATCTTAGCAGCATAAAATAAAGTGAAAAAAAAAGTTTTTTAATTACATAAAGTCTGATACTCTTTTTTAGAAAGCTAAAAATAATTAAAATCAAAAGAATACTTTTAAGGAATATGCATAGACACACTAAAACTATGTAAAAAGGAGAGAAAAAGGAATGATGGATACAGGAATCAGGGTAACCGTTCCCTCAGATGGGGGAGGCAGTGAGATGAGATGGTGGTACAGGTGTTTCAGGGTTGGCTGAAGGTCATGGTCAAGGTCCTGGCTGTTGTTTGGGACGATGGTTCTGCATTGTTAAAACGATGATTGCATTGTTAAAACTAACAGCTAACTAACCAACCAACTAGCTAACTGCTGGCCATGCAGTGACCAATGTTGGGAGCATCTCAGGACACAACTCTGGGCACCCGAGGTCTTCTGAAAACACCAAGCGGGGGGGGGGGGGGGTTGAGAGGATGGAGGGGCAAATCTGACATTATCGAAGAAATAACAAACATTATGCTTTTTATGAGCAGAATCCCTGACCTGTTAGAAAGGCAGGAATGCCCACCTGGCTTCCTGTACTCTCTCTTGCCCACCCAGGGCAGGGGTAAAGGCTTTGCAGAAGGGGCCGCAGACTGACCTCCAGGAGCTTAGGTGGGGAGTCCCCTTGAGGAACCAGGAAGCACCCAGACCCTGAGCATCTCCCTTTTCTCAGCGCCTGTCAGAGCGTTGTTTCCCAGGCACCATCCACCTGCAGCCCCCTGGCAGCCTGAAGAACCTTAGCTGTCTTTCTACCTCCACCAGCCACTCCATCAAAATTGGTCCAACCCACGCACTGGGTCTTTTCAGCTTTCTAGAATAATGACATCCTGAGCAATTCCCTACAATGAATTAAATGTGAATGCTTATTAACACCGTTATGTGCCACCTGTTCAAGGAATATTTATATTATCACAAAGGCCTTTGGAGATGTACAGTCTGACGGAAACTCTAATGCAATTTCAGACACAGCGCTAAGTTGGTCGGGAAGTACGCATATGTCAATGAGTTCTGGAAAGGTATTGCCTTGCTCAATCTCACTGAGAAGACCAGAGATGCCAAGTAAGTTGCTTTAAGTCACACAGCTGTCTACCCCACTTAGGGGCAGCCAAGGTGTGAAGGGGCTTGTTGTAGATGTCGAATCTAAAAGGGAAGTCTTTAGTTTCTCTTACTTGCCTTCTCTAAACTGTTTCCTGGTGACTTGTGATTTCTTGGAGCAAGAACCAGACCCGAGGGCAAGGATATACACATGTCGTTCTCACGGGGCGCCTGGAGACAAGGGCAGGCAGGCATCATGACCCATGTGTTACATGCAAACAGCTTTGATGGAAGCGTGTCTTATGCTTTCGCTGTGAAACATTGCCACGAACTTAGTAGCTTAAAGCAACACACATTATTATGTCACAGTTTCTGTGGCAGAAGTCTGGGAACAGTTTAGCTACCGCCAAGGTGTTAGGCTTTGGCTTCACCTGAGGTTTGATTCAGGAAGGATCTACTTCCAAGCTTAGTCAGGTCGTCGGCAGCACCCAGTTCCTTGGATTTGTAGATGGAGGGCTTCGGTTTCTTGCCAGCTTTTGGCCAGTTGGCCACTCTTAGCTTCCAGAGGCCACTCACAGTTTCTTGTCGCATGAGGTTCCCCAAATGGCTGTTTGCTTCCGGAAAGCCAGCAAGGGAGAGACACTCCAGCAAGATGAGCACTAGAGTCTAATGTAATCACATACATGCCGTCACCTTTGCCATATTCGATTAGAAGCAAATCACAGGTCTTGCCCACAGGAGGGGATCACACAAGCGTGGGAATGCCAGGGGGTGAAGAACATGAGGCCACCTTAGAGTCTGTCCACCACAACAGGTCTCAGCGGAAGGTGATGGGACGAATAGTCAACACAACTTCTCTTCCTAAGCAACACAGGTTGGTCTTCAGCCACTAGCTTGACCTCCTGGAACTAGTGACAGATGGTTCTGGGCTCTATCTTGAGGCTCCTCCCCGGGGGGGTCCCCCAGAAGAGGCCCAATCCGGAAAAATATATCACACCAGTAGTGTTCTTGTTTTCTCTTGAAAGTCTTTCTCAGCCTCAAAGTACAATAAAATCTTCTTCAGACATTTCCTGCCTTCAAAGACCGACCTAAATCTTACAGCCAGGAACTTATGAGAAATTTTAAGCACACAAGAAGATCCTGACAGCTAAATGTATCACGATGGAAGAGTTGATAAGTAAAGTGTCAGGGTCATGGATCTTTTGAAGGGCTGGGCAAAGACATAGGGCCCCTCTAGTCCAACCCCTTCACTTGGTGGTTGGGGAAACAGCCGCTCTGACAGTGAGTTGGATATAGGAGGTGTACATGGAGCAGAGGCAAGAGGGTCTGAAAAATCAGGGAAAGGACAGCGCACACAGGCTTTGTCGGCCATGTAAAGAAGTTTAGAGTTTAACTTAAAGCCTTTGGGGAACTATTTAATGCTTTTCATCAGGGAAGCAACATGATTTGATTTATATTTTAGAATAATTATTCTAGAGGAAGTTGGGAAACACGTTGCAAAGGACTAGATGCTTTGTTAAAATGCTTTAACCATCTTCCCGTCCCTTCCCTGCTCTCCCCACCCCCCAACAGGCAAAAGCAAAAGCAAAAATCCAAAAACACACGAAACAAAACCAGAAACAACCCACTAGGATGAAACTAAGGATGGAGGAGTAGGACGACAGCAGTGGCTGTGGGGACAGAGTAGACAGAACAGAGTTGCAATTTGTTAGGGAGGCAGAGGGAGCGTCAACAGCAGTTTGTGACCAGATTAGAAGGGCGCCGATGGGGAGGGACGTGTCCAAGGTGAGCGTGGTGTGTAGTGGGAACTGGCCAACCACATGGACGCTGGGTCCAGACAGCGAGTTAAGTTTCTACATCTATGAAAAGCGCCCACCTCATAGATTGTCACCAGGATGAAAAGAATTAAAATGTGTAAAGAATTAAACGCCGGGGCCAGCCCGGTGGCTCAGGCGGTTAGAGCTCCATGCACCCAACTCCAAAGGCTGCCGGTTCGATTCCCACATGAGCCAGTGGGCTCTCAACCACAAGGTTGCCGGTTCAACCCTCGAGTCCCTGCAAGGGATGGTGGGCTCTGCCCCCTGCAACTAAGATTGAACATGACACCTTGAGCTGAGCTCCCGGATGGCTCAGTTGGTTGGAGCACGTCCTCTCAACCACAAGGTTGCCAGTTTGACTCCTGCAAGGGATGGTGGGCTGCGCCCCCTGCAACTAGAAAATGGCAACTGGACCTGGAGCTGAGCTGCGCCCTCCACAACTAAGACTGAAAGGACAACAACTTGACTTGGAAAAAAGTCCTGGAAGTACACACTGTTCCCCAATAAAGTCCTGTTCCCCTTCCCAATAAAATCTTTTTTTTTTTTTTAAAAAGAGAGAATTAAAACCAGTGCTGGTCGGGCACATAGTAAACATTATGTAAGACACCAGTAATTGTGAAAGGGCAAATGAATTTAACTAATAAGTAATAAACGGTGGTTAACTACTCAAAGTGGGTTAAAAAGGACCCTAAAGAATTTAGGAATCACAAATACAGGAGCAGCCACCCTCTGGGAATGAGGGCGAGGGCTAAGGCTGAGAGTCAGTCTCTGTTCATTAGCAGGTGGCTGTGACAGGCCTGCGGATGGCGTAGGGTACAGTGGGCCAAAGCTCGTCCATACGGAGATGCCTGGTGGGCTGCTCTATGCTGGGTCTGGTGCATAGAAACCTGGCTCTGGGTGCCCTTCTTTAGTCTGGTTGTAAGGACCTCTCCATGAGGCCATAAGCATGGATTGAGGAAGTGGAGGCAATGATGTAGGCGTTGATATTGAAGGTGTCTGAGCTGTGTGCTCATGCAACTTACCTGTACTCTCTGGACCAGACCGGCCCCAGTCTCTGATGTGCTATTTTCACTTGATGGTAGATGGCTGCTGCACACACCCAGCTGTACAGCTAGGTGTATCAGACAACACCCAGTTCACAATCACGGTCGTCTGATAGTCCCATAGTCAAGCGTTTGGTATCTACCAAGGCCCCATAGCAAGCCACAGCTGTTCCTCAAAAGGAGAGTATTTCTCTGTAGAAGAGGGCATATATTCGCTTCCAAATCCTGGAGGTCTGCATGGTGATTCTTCTATTGTGTATATCATTGGGTCTGCTGAATCTTGAAGTTCAAGTCCAAGAGCAGCTCTCACTCCAACTCAGATGATCTTCGGGACCTTCTCTTGCTCTGGCCCACATTTGAAACTGGAAGCCTTGGACTTGGCTTTACAGTTCGGTTGAAATACCACACTCAAACGTGGTATAGTCAATCCTCGTTATTTGCAGAATCCATTATTTGTGAATTCATCTACTGGCTAAAGTTTGTTTGTAACCCCAACTCAATATTCACGGGGCTTCCATGATCATTTGCAGACAAGGACATGCACCGATTGGCAAACGTTGGGAGTTGCCTGACATGTTCCCATCGGAGGTTGAAAAAGGTAATGCTCCGCCTTTTTCTTTGTTCTCTCGTACCGTACCGTAAACAAGTCTCTGTAGGGCCACGTTTTGGGCAGCTTTGCAGTTTGGGTTGATGATTTCATTGTTTAAAATGACCCCCAAACGTAGCGCTGAAGTGCTGTCTCGTGCTCCGAAGTGTAGAAGGCTGTGATGTGCCTTCCGGAGAAAACCCATGGGTTCCTTCAGGCCTGACAGTGATGCAGGCTGTGAGTTCAGTGTTAATGAAGCAACAATATATATTCAATAAGGTGTCTTTAAACAGAAACACACATCACAGAAAGTTATGTGTTCATTGGTTGTTGGAAAATGTGGCCGGAGGCTCACAGGAACCTAATTCTGTATTTCCCTGAGGGACAATGATTCGGCCTCACTTACTGCAGTGTTTGTGGTGACGTTTTAGAACGTAACTACCATGAATAGTAAGAAACAATGGCATGCTATGTTGAAAATCCTCCCAAAAAACCTGCCACACATTGTGCCTATTTTTTATAGTAAGTAGTATGAGGTTCAGCAACTTGCCCCTCACCTTGCAGGGAATATTTCAACATGTGCCAGACCACTGAACTCCCAGGAATTCTGCTGAGGGAACGGGTTCCTGGATTTTTGCGGTAGTCATCTCCGAATTTCTACTTTGCGTGTATCTCACACAGGTTTCTGTGCCAGTTATCCATCTATTGCCTCTAGGCTGAAAATCTGCTCTTTGTTGCATGCCATATGAAAACAGAGATGGGCCTTTTCAATCTCTTTCCTTTGGCAGCGGGCACAGCTTCAGCTCTGTAAATAGAGGGCACTGGAAGGACACTAGAGGAGTGATGGGTTCCAATCCCTGGTTCTGGGCTCCTCTTTCTGGTTAATGGCTCCTCTGATGCCTGTCTCCGGTGGCTTTCTTTTGGACAGTCTGTCTCTCTGAACACCTTTCCTGGCATCCTTGTACGGCCTGCAGCATATTCCAAAGGAGCATCACCTCCCATGGAGGGCTTCCCTTGAACCCCAGAGAGTAGATTCCCGGCAAGTTTTAGCAGCCCAGCACCTCCGCAACTTCCCTGCTATCCAGTACCACGGCACATCCTCTGCAGTGGGTCTGGGTCGCAGCCCAAGGGGTAGAGGCCGTTCCTTAGATCTGATTCCTGTGTTCCTTAGAGTTCTCTTTATTTCTTACTAGCCAGTCGCCAATCCTCTGTTCTAGTTAATAAGAGCTTTGTATGAAGTTATCCTTGTTCAAATTATCGTGTGGTTTCTGCCTCCTGGTTGGATGGGGGCTGATGCAAAATTGGTATCAGAAGTGGTACCCAGGAAGCAGAACCATGAATAGGGAGTTTGGGGATTGGTTTGGTTATACTCTTGGGTTTAAGCTCAGTGCTGAGTTCCTTGCCAAGGGGACATGAGATGCTAGTAGCCCATGGAATACAGCTAGTAACCTATGGCATATTAGTGACTATGACATCACAGCTAATCAATGGATCACGGAAGCACATGTCTTCGGAGACCATGTGGCTGCTGTGGCAATAATGAAGACCATAAGGACTAAGTGTGGGATGGGTTTCTCGAGTACTTAAACACAGTAAAAAAAAGAGGGGGAGGGTCTCAATAGCTTCCTTGTTTCCTAGACAGAAACATGAGCTCAACGTCAGCCTATATTCAATAAGGCTGCGATGCCGTAGTTTTCCAAGCATTATGTGGAGGAAAGAATCAAAAGCCTTAGGGAAATAGGAATGCTACATTGGATTTATCTGGTGCACACTGCACGTCCCACCCCTCAACTTCCCACTTCCACGAGAAGGACCAGGAGGTAGTTACTTCACTATGGTACTGAAAACCGTATCAGTTGGGGGAACACTTAAATTCTTGAAAAGCTCTGTGGTTGCTCTCCTTGTAGGTAAAGGGTGACTGTGGGGCTGCTTCCATTTAGATGGGTTTCCTGACTTCCATGGGAATGATGGAATCCCAAGGGAGCATTTAACCAACAGGGATAGGTGGGCATAGCTACCATGGAGCACAACAGGGCTGTACCAGTAATGAAATACTTTGGCCCACAGAAATCTTTGGTGGTTATTAAGCGATCGTGTTGGCTCAGGAATAACATAGATGATTAGCCTTCTGCAGGACTCTTTGATCTATGTAACAGGAAAAAGTCTAGGTCTGGTGGCCAAACCCCCTGATGGCGTCACCAAAGTGGAGAGCTGTGGCTTCTCACCACGTTTCCAAACCCAAATCAGTTCACAAACCCAGAACCTCTTGACTGAAGAGGAGGCCAGGTCCCTTGAGGAAGGAGTCTGCATTTCCCTTCAAGTGGATACCACACATCTCCCTTAAGACCTGCCTGAAGGCTTCTGCAGGCATTCACCAGGGTGACTCTGCCCAGGGGAAAGGCAATACGCGGACCTTTCAGGACTCACTAGACTCCGGTTCTGATCTGATACTAATCCTGGGACCAACAACGCTACTGTGGCTTCTCCTGGTCACAGTGAGGGCTTACTGTGGTCAGGTGACAGACGCAGTCCTGCCTCGTCCAGCTCACAGGGGGCCAATTGGCCCACTGTTATGTCTCTAGTTCCTGAAGGTACAATTGGAATAGACACACGTGGGAAGCCTGCAGAGTTCCCACACTGGCTCTTTGACCAAAAGATGAAAGTCATGGGGTAGGAAGGGATAAAAACATTTTTGGAGGCCACATACTCAACTACAAAATTCCTTACAGCCTGCTGCGTGTTTTGAGAGGGACCAGAGCAAGAGAAGTCTCTGCAGCAAATTCAAGCTACATCAGAAGCTGCTTTGCCACTAGGAAACCTGACTACTTGTTACCAGCCAGCCGTGTGTTTGTTGGAGACACTGTTAACCTGTGTAAATCAGCGCAAGGCACTCTCCTAAGTCTTACCTTCCAAGTCTCCCCACTGCTGGAAGGGAAAGACAAGCCCACTCCGTACTGTGGTCTGTGAGCCCAGGGGGCTTCCTCTCCTCCTGTGGTGGAGGCTTTTTCACCGCTATTCCCACCCTGGCATGCTCTTCCCCTAACCCTGCAAGGCTCCCTCCTTCTCAACTCAGCTATCTCCTCAAGAAAGCCCGTCCCGACTCCACCCAGACCCGCCTCACTTTCTATCCATTACCCATTTTATATATAACACCCCCCCCCAAATTATCTTATTTACTAGATCTAAGTTATCTTATTCATTCATGGTTTCTCATCCAGCTCCCCCTGGAATGCCAACTCCCGAGGGCAGAAATTCCTCCGTTTGTCACTGCTGTGTCTCCCGATGTTACAACGGGGCATCGCTCCTAGGACATAGTTACTATTTACAGAATGAATGATTGACACGAGTGTGCAGTGACGTTGCTTCTGCCTCTCACGCTCCAGGTAAACAGGCTGCCTTGGTGCACAGGTGAGGGCTTCATCACACAGCCAGCCACACGCCAGCGTCAAGGGGAGAGGGCAGGGGGCAGCCCTGGGAAGCAAGTAGGCCTCTCCCCCAGCACCTCACTCTAACACTCTCCTGGAGCCAGGGGCCCCCGTGAGGGTCCTCCCGCGTGAGCCGGGCACGACTCAGCCCTGTGCAGGTGTGGACCCCTACACCCCAGTACAGGAGGAAACCCTGAATTATCAAAATACCCAGAAGGGGGAAGTCGGCTTTCTCTGGGAGCCACAGCAACTTGTGTCCACTCCAGGAGCGGCATGGGGGCAGGCCCGGGTTATAATTATGCCGGTTGTAATGGTCGTCATACGTGCTGATCAGGTGGCAGTGCGAGGGCTCCTGGTGGTGGGTGATCAGGTGTTTGTACGGGAGTCCCTGAAAGGACAGACACAGTGGGCACGTCACTGACCCGGCATCACCTGGCCGTGGACGGAGGCAGAAGCTGTCTGCCACGGGGGCGGCTGGTTAGCTCCGTCGGTTAGAGCGCGGTGCTCTTAACAACAGGGTTGCCTGTTCGATCCCCACATGGGCCACTGTGAGCTGCGCCCTCCACAACTAGGTTGAAACAACCATTTGACTTGGAGCTGATGGTCCTGGAAAAACACACTTAAAAAAAAAAGAAGCTGCCCACCATGGAGGTCTGTGGTCTCGATGGAGAGGGGCCACCTTGGGCTGTGGCAAGTGTGGCTGCGTGGGCTCTCAGGGCCACCAATCAGGGAAACACACGTGTCTGTCCCACCCAACGCAACTCACCTTCACACACGTCTCAGCTTAGCTGCAGTCAGTTCTCTGATGAGTGGCCCCCAGCCTACGCCAGGTCAATTCATCTCTAGAAGGAGCTACTGGGACTCATTAACATGAAAGTCAGGACACCCAGCTGAATAAGAAGAGCCAGTGCCATTTCGTTGCGTGCCCCGTGATCTGAAATTACACCCTTTCATTTGTCTCGAGTCTCATCCATCCAAGTGCCTATTTCCACGGCCAGTGAAAGACACTGAATACCAAGCCTGACGGTGCACCTTGTATTTCAATCAGTTACTATGGGAAGAGTCAGAGAACGTTCCGTAAATTGCCTTCTCCTGCAAAGGATTTATGGCAACCTCAGCTGGAAACTCGGGGAGTGATTTCTTTGGTGGGGAGTTATTTACAGGGAGAAGAAAGCCGTGTTCTCCTTATTGTGGGACATTTGCCTGAATCAGTTCTTTTCCTAAGAAAATCTTCTTGGCCTTGGATGGGGATCCTGGGGACCTGGGCTGATTTACGGGGGAGGGTAATGGTGATTTCCATGCCCGTCCTCTTGTCTGGAGCAGACAGGGAGGTCTGTGTCTGCTACAGTCTGGAAATGCTGGCTGCACCCAATATTTCAAGTGATGGTTCCATAAATAAGTCAGACCACAATGCCAGAGGGAGACTGGGGATGGGCGCAGACCTTAAGCAGGGGTTCCCAAGATCTCTATCACCAGGTGCCTGGAGTCTTTCCAATGCCAGGGAAAGCAAGTTGAAGAGGTTCCCATCAACCAGGAGAGTGCTGAGGAGAAACAGAGACGCTAGCAGGGATTCTCAAGCTGATTTTCTTGGTTTGGAGCACGGGCCTGCTGTCTTGATTACATTCCCAGGATTTTTGTTTTGATCCGGTATGTTAAGGTGACAGACAAAGAGACAACTGCCTTTGAAAGAAGACCTTATAGGTCCCAGGAGGAGGGGGCATGCCACACCATGCAGGGCCACATGGGGAAGCACCAGGGTTGGTCAGAAGGCAGAAAGACCCAAGGGGGAGTATGGCCCCAAGGCTTCTTGTGTTTTCCAGGGGAAGGAATGAGTGAAGCAGGGCAGGCAAATTTGAGAAGCTTAGGGTTGTCTAGTTTAAATAATTTCAGCAGGCTCTGGGCTATCGGGGTGCCTCTGGTTGTGGGTACCTGGTCCTGGAGTGATTTAAGGCAGGGAGATATTGGCTTGGTGTGTGAGTATTAGATAACAGAGGTGGTTGGGGATATGGGCTCTGGATTGGTAGGTTTGCACCTGAAAGGCATGATGATAGGCGAGAAGTTTCCTGTCTCGAGGAATTAGCTAGCCCTGGGGAGGGCAGTCTTTCCAGGATTAGCCAGGCCCTGAGTTTTCAAAGCATCATAAAATAGAGAAAATAAAACACATGATTAACACACCTGCCCGGGAGAAAAGCACAGGAAGGGGGCCCTCCCTGGGGGAGCTCATCTCATCTATCCAAGGTGGATTGGCATTTGCCTAAGAAGGGAGAAGAGGAAGTGGGGATGGGAGACGGAAAAGAAAGCTGTCCTTGGGGGTGAGGGGATGAAGGACTGAAGCGCAAAGAAGAGCGATTGGGGTGGAAGCAGCCACACAAACGGGTCATTGTACAGAGTGTAGACCTGTTTCATGTGTGTGTCTTAATTTTAACCAGACTGTATGTATGTGTGGATATCTCTTCATCAGGGTTTGTAATGGGTCCAGAGGTCTTTAAGAAAGGGCACCCAGTATGCACTGAGGACGAGGCTAAGTGCCTCGTGTACACTGATGGTTGGGGTCTGGAAGGCCCAGATCGTGGGTTCTAAGTTTTATTTTCTTATATTAAAATCCATGTGTGTCTTCACACTAATGTGTGTCGTCACACTAATGGTAAAGCCACTGAAAGCAGCAGCATGGTCCAAGGATGCCAGCATGGTCCAGGGATACCAGTGTGGCCCAGAGATGCCAGCCCGACCCAGGGGTGCCAGCAGGGCCCAGAAGTACCAGCAGGGCCCAGAGGTACCAGCCCGGCCCTGGGGAACCAGCTCGGCCCAGAGGTACCAGCCCTGCCCAGGGGTGTGTCACGCAGGAGACCCTGCTCGCTGCGCCATTTGTCGTGCAGAGTCTCCGCTCCCGCTCCCCACCCAAGAACGCAGGACACGGTAAGGCCAAAAAGGAACACCCACGGAGCCGTAGATAGGGGAGTCAAACCAATATATTCTCGCTGGTGGCTGGGCTGGAGACACAGGAAGCAGGATCTACATAATCTGCCTAACAGCAGTCCGCGCTTGCCAGCCACCATCTTCTTGCTAGCCCCCATTCCTTTCTGCTAGCGTAGCCACAGCCGTTATATTAGTGGCCAATGGCTTACGGGTTACAGCTGACGGCCAACTAGCCACAGCTGATGGCCATCTGATCAAAGTTGATGGCCATTTACTACCCGAGCCAGCACCTTTCTATGTGAGGCCGAGAGCCTGGAAACTGTTTTTTTGGGGCTTTGTCCCCACAGGTGTCAGCCTGGCCCAGGGATTCTGGTACGGCCCAGGGGTACCAGCAGGACCCCGGGTACCAGCACAGAACTGAAATTCTGGCACTATTTGTCCTGACATTGATCTCCAAATCTAGAAGACAAAGAGTCAACCCCAGCAAATGATGATGATGAGGGGTCTGGGGACACTCTTTGCTTGAAGAGACACCTGCTTAGTCCTTTCCCAACCAGCTACACAGCTCTAGACGACACTTACTGCCCCCTGGGCAACTTATATCTAAAAATGAAGGTGTTGAGCTGAACAACCTCTTGGGTCCCAACCAGCTCCCAAGTGCTCCCATTATGACAGATGTCCATCCCTCATTCAATGCCTCTCGACCCCCACCCTGAGTTCTGGCAGGTGTAGGGTTAGGTGGGGGCTGGAGGGTGGGTGTCCTGAGCTTCCTGCTCCAGAGGCCTGGTCAACGCAATGCACAGGCACCCAGTGAGAGGAAGTCTGCTGAGTGGCCCTTGACTTTATTCAAAAGAACAGGACGCTGGGCATAGATGACACAAAACGCTGTCATCCAAACATCACCGCCGCTTGCTTTTGGAGCACTTTACGTTATTCCTCTCCATAGTCACTTTAATTCAATATTAACCATGTTTGTGTGTTTCCTATGTCCTTTGCCTGAGTTCTGTTGGAGGAGTTTGGAGGAATTGGGGAAATGATGCAGGAAGGAAAGTGCTAGGATGGGCGGGGCAGGCGGAGGGGACGGGTGCTGCCAGCTTGAGATTAGACAGCTCTTTGCTCATCAGGTCAATGAGGTGAACGCCACCGCAGCCCCTGGGCTGGGGAGGGTATCCATGAGACCACTCCTGTGTTCCCAAGAGGGAACAGAGCCTGGAAGAGCTGGCTGCTGGAGTCCCCTGGGCCTGGCGAGGGGCCCAGCCTGAGTGTGGGGCCACCACTCTCTCACCTCAATTCTCCTCTTGGCATACCACCTGGAGATCTGGTCCGGTCTGTGGCAGGGGAAGGGGACGTACTCATTCCTGTAAATGCTCTGCGGTGTTTTCTCAATGGCTTTGGTGAACTGGAAAAGATCAAATATTCAAGACAACTTCTGAGATGGCCCTTCTCAGACTTGGGCTGTGACCCCTCACCTCCTGGGCTATTGGGAGCTTGGCATTGAAGGAGAAAATACAGACCCCGGGGCATCCTGCCTAACACAGGCTCCATTTTGTCCCCTCCCTTCCAGTACTTGGCACCCCCACCATCCAGGATCCCTAGGGAAATCTGTTATTGGTGTCATGAGATCACTTCTCATGGTGCGAACCTGTTTCCTTTCTCATCTTCTCTCTCCCTTCTCCTCCCTCCTTCTTTCCCCCTCCCTTTATTTTCCTTCTTTGTTCCTCACTCTCCCTAGCTCACTATTTCCCCCCCATTCTGTTATGTTTTCTGATTGACATTTTAAAAATTCATTGTGGTAAAATATATATAACAAAATTTACCATGGTAACCATTTTTAAGCGTACGGTTCAATGGCATTAACGTTTTTGTGTCACCATCACCACCATACATTTATAGAACGTTTTTAACATTTCAAACCAAAACTCTGTTCCCCTTCAGCAAGTCCCCATTGTCTCCCCTAGCCCCTCGCAGCCACCATTCTCCTTTCCGTCCTCACGGCTCTAGGTGCCTCATGTAACTGGAATTATACAGTATTTGTGTTTTTGTGGTTGGCTTATTTCACTTAGCATAATGCCCTCAAGATTCATCCAAGTTGTAGCATGTGTCAGAATTTTTTTCCTTTCAAAGGCTGAATTTAATTTCATTGAGTCTACTTGCCACATTTTGCTTATCTATTCAGCTGTCATTGAATTACTTCTACCTTTTGGCGACTGTGAATAATGCTGTTATAAACATGATGTACAAATATCTCTCTTCAAGGTTCTGCTTTCAGTTATTTGGGCAAATACCCAGAAGTGGTATTGCTGGGTCATATGGTAATTCAGCGGCTGTACCGTTTTACATTCCCACCAACAATGCACAAGGGTTCCAATTTCCCCACGTCTTTACCAACACTTGTTATTTTCTGTATTTGGTTTTAATAATAGCCATTCTAATGGGTGTGAAGTGGTATTTTACTATGGTTTTGATTTGCTTTTCCCTACTGATAAATGATGTTGAGCATCTTTTCATACGTTTATTAACCATTTGTCTATCTTCTTTGAAGAAATGTCTGTTCGAGTTCTTTACCAATTTTTAATCAAGTTGTTTGTTTTTTGTTGTTGTTGAGTTGTAGGACTTCTTTATATACTCTGGATATTATTCCTTTATCACATATAAGATTTGCAAATATTTTCTCCCATTGCATGAGTTGTCTTTTCACTCTGTTGATTGTGTTCTTTGATATATAAAAGTTTTGAATTTTGATGAAGTCCAATTTATCTATTTTTTCAGCCATTATTTCTTCAGATAACTGGTCTGCCCCTTTCACTCTCTCTTTTCTCCCATGTTGTGTCTATTGGTTGGCTTGATGGTGTCCCATAAGTCCTTAGACTGTATTTCCTTTTCTTCATTCTTTTTTTTCTTTTTTGCTCTTCAGACTCAATAATTTCAAATAATCTGCCTTCAGGTTTTCTGATTCTTTTTTCTGCCTGTTCAAGTCCAGCGTTGAATGCCTCTAGTGAATTTTTAAAATTTATTTATTGTGTTTTTCAGCTCCATAATTCCCATTTGGTTCCTTTTTTACCATCTTTTTACTGATATTCTCATTTTGTTCATATATCATTTTCCTAATTTCCTTACAGTTGATCCTTGAACAACACAAGTTTGAACTAGTATGGGTCTATTTACATGCAGATTTTTAAAATAAGTACTATAAATGTATTTTCTCTTCCTTATGTTTTTCTTAATAACATTTTCTTTTCTCTGAGTTACTTTATTATAATACTATATATATATATATATATATATATAATTTTATATAGTATATGTTAATTGACAATTTATGTCATCAGGAAGGCTTCCAGTCAACAGTTGGCTATTAACAGTTAAGTTTTGGGGGAGTCAAAAGTTGTACATGAATTTTTGACTGCCTGGGGTAGGGAAGGTCAGCGCTCCTCGCTCCACATTGTTCAAGAGTCAATTGTAGGTCTTTGTCCATGTTTTCTTTTAACTCTTTAAGTATATTTATGAAAGTTGTTTTAAAGTTTTTGTCATTTCCTTCTGATGCCTGTGTTTCTTTAGTGATGGTTTCTGAAATTTATTTTTTTTTCTTTTGAGTGGGCCGTGTGTCTTGTGCCTTTGTATACCTTATGATATTTTGTTAAACATCGGGCATTTGAAAAAACAGCCACAACTCTTAGTCTTTCCTAGCTGGTTCACTAACTAGCAGAGCAGCTTCTGAGCCTTGAAATCAGTTGGGTATGAAGGTTTAAGTTCGTCTCGGGACTCTTCTGAGCATGCCTCTTACCTGGGTGTGTGTGTGTGTGTTTGTGTTTCCCCTGTATACATGGCTTCTTTAAAATGGCTTCATTTCCCAAAGAGTACTATAATGTATATAGAATGTATCTTCCCTGCTTCTTCTCAGAGCCTTAGATGTTCTGTTGTATTTCTCTCCCTGGAATCTCTTGCCCCAGACATTTACAGGGCGGCAGTCCCCTGGCAGCTTTCACTAGCTGTGATTACCACTGCTTCTCACAGCTTTGCCTCGCCTGATATATGAACTAAGCCACTTTACCCTGTCTGAGCTCTGAGTTAGGCAAAACAGAGACCGATTCCCTCAGGCAGCCCCCAGGCGGGTTAGAATGTGCTCTACTCCCTCTGGGTTCAAGGGAGGGAACTGGGAGCTTGGCCACCATGCTATGATGGGAAGGGAATGGGAAAGGGGCAAGTAAAAAGACTATGGAATTTCCTACCATTTTGACGGTGGCTTTTTCCAATCTGGGCATCTGATTGGTTGCTATAGACCTTTGACTGTTTTTCCAAGCTCCTATATAGTTATTTTAGCTGGGCTATAGCAGTTTCAGTGTTTCCATGAGAGAACAAGGACCTAGAGTTTCTTAATCTGCCACCTTTCTTACATCACTCCGACTCCGCTCTCTGTGTGCAATTTTCTGTAAGGGCAGAAGCAGCCCATAGTATCCCTGGGTCTTGCCATGCGCATAGTCGCCTGAAGGGATTGCTCAGACAGTCCTTGCCCTTGGACCTTCCCTGACACACACAAAGGCCAAGTGCAATCAGATCTAACAATGGCTGCAAGCCATGTCTGGCCAGGGGCGTGGTGAATGCAAATGTTCTCCATGAAAACAGCCTTTTCCAGTTCTCAGAAATCACAGGCAACCTTCCCCATACTTACACCAAAGCTGCCAATTCGATCTCACCCTCTTTTCCTTACCCATTTCCCAAGAAGACATGCGACTATCTAGGTGTCTCTGCAAAAATGGAAGTGGCTCAGTCTTGATTGCCACAAAGGAAGGTGTTCAATTTTAAGTAGACCAATTCAGGCAAAGTATTTTGTAGTTGCTTTTTTGTTTTTAATTTACTGGGGTGACAATTGTTAGTAAAATTACATAGATTTCAGGTGTACAATTCTGTATTACATCATCTATAAATCCCATTGTGTGTTCACCACCCAGAGTCAGTTCTCCTTCCATCACCATATATTTGATCCCCCTTACCCTCATCTCCCTCCCCCCACCCCCTTACCCTCTGGTAACCACTAAACTATTGTCTGTGTCTATGAGTTTTTGTTTCTCATTTGTTTGTCTTGTTCTTTTGTTGTTTTTGGTTTATATACCACATATCAGTGAAATCATAGGGTTCTCTGCTTTTTGTGTCTGACTTATTTCACTTAGCATCATACTCTCAAGATCCATCCATGTTGTCACAAATGTTCCTATTTCATCTTTTCTTCCCGCCGAATGGTATTCCATTGTGTATATATACCACAACTTCTTTATCCATTCATCTATCGAAGGACATTTTGGTTGTTTCCATGTTTTGGCCACCGTAAACAAAGCTGCGATGAACATTGGAGCACACGTTTCTTTATGTACAAATGTCTTCAGATTTTTTGGGTAGATACCCAGGAGAGCGATTGCTGGGTCATATGGTAATTCTATTCGTAATTTCTTGAGGAACCTCCACACTGCCTTCCATAGCGGCTGCACCAGCCTGCATTCCCACCAACAGTGTATGAGGGTTCCTTTTTCTCCACAGCCTCTCCAACACTTGTTACTATTTGTCTTGTTGATGATAGCCATTCTGACTGGGGTGAGGTGATATCTCATTGTGATTTTTATTTGCATTTCTCTGATGATTAGTGATATTGAGCATTTTTTCATATGTCTATTTGCCATTTGTATCGTAGTGGCTTTTAAAGGACATGGGGACACCCATTTGTTCTGTTTGAAGGTAAAACCTGAAATGCACAGGTAATGCCAGGTGTGGAACAGGTGTCACAGCGGCAGCTCATCCCTAGACATCAACCAGGGACTGTCAAGCCTACCTCGCCAGGTGCACCTTTTGGGAAAGACCAGACCAGGGAAAGCAGTCATTCTTCAGATCCAGGTGTAGAGGAGTTAGGGACAGGGGACATCTGTCTAGAAACACTCCCCTGAAAATAGTACTGTGAGCCACAACTACGAGTATATTGCCACGTGCGCTGTGATGTGTCCAAGATGCAGTGGGGTCCTTGATGACTCCCCTAGTTAGCGCACAGGGACCCTAATGCCACATTCTTAAGATGCGCCCATCTATGGCCCTTGGTTTGAAAATTTTAATGACCTTCTTCTTACCTTTCCCTACCAGTCCTCCCCCTGAGGGCTTTGTCCACCTTTCCTCTTTCCTTACCTGCCTCCTCTCTTCCACCCAGTTTCCAGTGAGCACTCTGGTTGAATACTTGGCCTCAATCTTCCAGCTTGGAGTATAGAATGACTGTGGACTTACTGCAGTCAGAAACTGCATGGTAATGCTTTGTGTTTCTTGGAATGGCCCGGTTTAAGGTTTCCAAGGTGGGGAGATGTTACGCAGTTGCTGAGTTTGGGGTGCCCTTTTCTCTTCCCAGCCACCCTTCTGAGTGGGGAGTAGATGACACTGCCAACTTCACAGAATACAAGGGCCTTAAGAGTCCACCTCCAGCTTCCAGGGAGAGGTGATGTGAGCTTGGATTTCCTACTGTTGACTGTCTCCAAGGTGATAGACTCTGAGTATAAATACTCTCCTTAAGGGGGCAACTGATTCTTCAAGAACAAAAATGACCCCACAAAAGCAAAGCAAATCAACAACCACCACCGTAAAAACCAGGGCTGGAGGGACCTGGTTTCTGTGTGGTTGCATTTGTACAACATCCGCCTTGCCTTTTTACAACTAGAGTTGAGGTCATATTCTATACTTAAAGAATAATGATGACATCTGCGTGGAATCACTCATTTAATCCTTACAGCAGCACGATGAAGCAGGTACCATTTTTGTACCCATTTTATAAATGTGGACCCTGAAGCAAAGAGGAAGTAGGTTGCTACCGAAAGCCACTCATGTAGGAGATGTGGGATTTAAATACACTCTCATTCAGGCCTGAACCACTGGGCTCCACTCACTGTCTGTCTGCCCTTTTGCCTAAGGACCTTCCAGGAAGAATCCTATCTTTGTGCTCAAACCGATACAACCTGGTTCATTTGGTGAGCCTTCATTCCTTCATCCCACCGTCGTTACACTGCGACACACTTCACCTCGACACACATGCAGTGCAACCTGACTCGACAGGGCCCCATCCCCACGGAGCTCAGTCAAATGGGATGAAGACCACGATCTGCTTACTCATTAAGCCAAAACAACAAAATCAGGAACCACCTAAGTATCTGTCAACAGAGGGTGGGTTCAGTAAATTGTGGGGCATCCATACCATGAAATGCTCTGTAGCTATTTACAAATGCTGATGTCGGAATAGGCCTTTAACACATGGTTAAGTTACAGAAGCAGCAGCCCTGGAGTCTTGCCTGCCACAGACGAACACATTTGATGTCAAGTAGGCAACTCAGAGAAATTGTTTTCCAATGGCCTTTAAACAAAACCAGAGGAACTCCAGGAAACTATTTGTTCCATCTTGAAACTAACCGTGAGGCAGGAATGAACGTAGGAGATGTACCACAGAGCAGAGCAAACCTCTGAAAGGACCACAGTCTGGGCAAACCTGGGGCCAGGAAGAGGGGCCATTTTGCCAGTCAAAGTGCAGGGGAGCCATGTGTTCCGTATAGTTGCATTCTTTAAAACTTTTTATTGTGAAATAGAGCACGAACATGAAAAAGGGCAGTAAAAAGACATGTGCAGATACATGAATTACGATAAAGCAAAACCCCACAAAACCAGCATGTAGGTCGAGAAGTAAAATGTGGCCAGCACCCCGAGGGTGTCCCCACATGCCCCCTCCTACTCCATTCTGACTTCTGTAGCAATCACTGCCTTGTTTTTCTTTATAAGCCTCGCACCAAAGGATGTGTTCCTAAGCATTAATACACGGTTTTGCCTGTTTGTGGACTTTGTATACATGGAATCCTGTACACACATTTATTTAAGTCTGATTTCTCTTTCAATGTGGTTAATATTTTCAGGGTTCACCCATGTTGCACAAAGCTGTTGTTGCGATGACTCTTTTGTACACAGTACATGTCTCGTGGTGCCCAGATATCACCATTTCTTTTTTTTTTTACAAATTCAGATATCACCATTTCTGAAAAGGCATTTAAGTTTTAGGGAGTCAACGAGCTCCAGTTGGTGGATACAGGTTTTTTCCAAATTCTTATTTTAGCTCGAAAGTTCAAAATTTTGTTATTGGTAACAACTACTGTCCATTGTTTTCCTTGAAGTGACAGATGTACTTCATTCATTTTCAAGAAAATATATAGCAAATGTTCCAATTGGAATAATCATGCTTTGTCTCCCCATCTTTCTTTCAAGTAAAAATGGTCTTTCATTAAAAAAAAAAATCCCAGCTAATTTCACCCACAACTCAAAGCATCGCACATATGGCACTCTTTGTCAAGAGAACCACGGGTACTTGGGTGTGCAATAGCAGAGCTTTTCTCGCACCTCCTTCCCATTTCTTCACACAGCACATTAAAAAGCCATCTGATCAAAGATCAAGATTTAATATAATTAATAACATTTAATTCTCCATCAAGTGCAACTAGCATTGTGCTTATTCTTATTTTACCCCAGGTACATGGCGGTGGAGACGCGACAACCACCATAACTAATGGCACTGCCTTGATTCATGCACAGGCACCAGCAGTTTCATCCACCATTGCTCTTGCACCATCAGTGCAAATGTCACACTGTATAAAAGGGCAAATAAGATCTTAGTATTATTGAGAAAATAGTTTTGACCTTGCAGGACCCCTGAAGGCGGTTTGGGGATCCCCAGGGAGCACACTTTGGAAACCTGCTCTCGGGATATATACCTAGGAGCAGAATTGCTGGGTTATAGGGAGTGTCTGTCTTCAACTTTGCTAGATAATGCCAAACTATTTTTCAATGTGTCAATTCACATTTCCTTATCAGTGTATGAGGGTTTGTTTCCATTCCTTCACACCTTCTAGTACTTTTTCATCATCCCAAATAGCAAGTTCAACTCCCCATTCCTACTTCCTCCAGGACCTAGTAACTTCTATTCTACTTTCTCCCTTCTAAGAATTTGCCTGTTCAGGATATCTCATATATGTGGAGTCATACAGCATTTGTCTTTTTGTGTCTGGCTTATTTCACTTAGCCTAATATTTTCACGGTTCATCCATGTTGTAGCGTGTATCCGAATTTTGTTCTGAAATTCATTTCTCAGAATGAATAATAATAATGGAATAATAATATTCCATTATATGTGTAGACCATATTTTGTTTATCAATTCATCAGTTAATGGACGTAGGAGTGTTTCCCCCTTTTGGCTATTACGGCGGCCATGACCCTTGGTGTACAGGTATCTCTTTGCGTTTCCCCTTTCAGTCTTTTGAGTACGTACCTATGAGTGGAATTGGCACCACAGAACTGTTTTCCACAGTGTCCACACCATTTTACGTTTCCACCAGCAATACCCGAGGGTTCCTATTTCTCCACACCCTTGCCAACACTTTGTATTTTTCCTTTATAATAATATCCCATCCTAATGGGTATGAGCTGATATCTCACTGTGGCTTTGATTTGCGTTTCCCTGATGACTAATGATGTTGAGCATCTTTTCAGGTGCTTACTGGCCATTGGTGTATCTTCTTTAGAGAAACACCTATTCAAGTCCTTTGCCCATTTTTTTAAATGGGTTGTTTGGTTGTTTTTGTGGTTGAGTAATAGAGATTATTTATATATTCTGGATTTAAAAATTTACAAATATTTTCTCTCATTCTGAGAGTTGTCTTTTCACTCATTTGATACTGTCTATTCCTATGTGTTTTGCATTTTATGCTACTTAAGTGGATTATTTTTATTTCATTTTCTAACTGATTTTTGCCCACAGATTAAGATGTAATTGATTTTTTATAGATAATAACTTTATATCCATGAACCTTGTTAATTCATTAATTCTAATAATTTCTCTGTAGATTTTGGGAAATTCTTTGGGAATTTCTCTGTAGATTCTTTGGGAATCCTACAGAGTAGGATTATAGCATCTGCAAACAATAACTCCTTTTCAATCCTTATCAGTTTTATTCTCTTTTTGTATTAGCTATGACTCAGTACAGCATTGAATAAAAAAGAGTGATCAACTCTTGTCCTTTTCCTGATATTGAAGGGAAAAAGATCAATGTTTCACCATTAAGCATGATGCTTGCTATAGGTATTTTTTGTAGATGCCATTTATTGGGATAAAGAAATTGCCTTCTGTTCTAAATTTGCTGAAAGTTTTTTTATTAAATGTTTCAGTTTTTGCATCTATTAAGATAATCACATAGTTTCTCTCACTGAATCCATCAATGTGATAAATTCTGCAATGTTACACTGATCTTGCATTTCTAGCATAAACCCAACTTGCCATGATATAATCTTTTTCATATATTGCTGGATTCAGTTAGCTAAATATTTTTTAGAAAATTCTTTGCCCCTATAATCCATGAATAAGATTGTCATAGCCTATAATTTTCACTTTCACTGTCCTTGTAGGATTTTATTACAAAGTTAGCCTCATAGAAAGAAGAACATATCTGCTTTTTATAATCTCTAGGTCAGTTCATATAAGATTAATGTTATTTCTTCCTTGAATATTAAATAAGTCAAGGCCAGCAGATTTTCATTTTGTTTTGTTGGACGGCTTTTTATTCTAGATTCAATACCTTTATTAACTAATCAGATTTTTTCTTTCCTTTTGTGTCAGTTTGGCCAGTTGTATTTTTCTAAGAATTTATACGTTGCACCAAAATTTTCAATTTTTTGGCATGTGTTATTCATAATATCTTCTTATTATCTTTTTAAAATTCTCTAGAATCTGTCCTGAGGTCCTTTTTATTCCTACTACTTCCTATTTGTGCTTTTTCTGTTGTTTTCTTTCTTGGTCTCACCAGACGTTTATCAATTTTACCAGTCTTTTCAAAGAGCCAAAAAGTAACGTTGTTGATCACCTCTGTTGTGCGATTATTTTACACTTTAGGGATTTTGCCCAAAAGATATTAGAAAGTCTAAAAACATTTTGAAATATTAAAAAACATAAAAATGCTGTTTTATACTTAATCTTTCAGTCATCTTATGAAATTCTCCACCATTATGTTTCCAATATTGCTTCTGCATCCTTTCTCCATTTTTCCTGGGAAACTGTTACATATTTGCTATGCTTCTCACTGAGTCCTCATGCCTCTTGTCCCCTTTTCTGTATTTTCTACGTTTTGTCTCTTTGTGCTTGATTCTGAGTAGTTTCTTCTGACTTCTATTCCAGTTCATATAACCTCTCTCAACTGTGTCTAATGTGAAATTACACCCATCCATTGAGTATTTTATTTGATTTGTTGCAGTTTTAAGTTCTAAACTTTCTGTTTGATTCACATCTATGAGTATTATATATTATGTCACTTTTTACAGTTCCAAATTTTTAATTTTTTTACCTTCTAAAGTTTCAGGTTACCACTTTTTGCCATCCCAATTTTCAAATTTTGCCTTCCAAATTTTGAAATGTATAGATTCACAGATTATATTTATATATTATATAGAGTTATAGATTATATTTAGAAATATACCTTTGTAGAGTTTATCACCTTGGACATAGTGAACAGAGCCATTTCACAGTCTATGGCTACTTTTGTGTTTTTCTTTTCACTGTTGTTTTGTGGGTTCCTGTTGCTAGCTCTTCTCACGTGCCTGGTATCTGAAAATTTATTTGTAGAAATAATGGAGGGCCTAAGATGATAATATCTTCATCCAGGGATGATTGCCTTTTGCTCTTCCAATCACCTGTGGACATTACAAATTGGGGATCACTGCAATCCAATTGAGACATTTTTGGTCACAGTCCTGTGTGCTCAGTGCTATGCTAGAGGAGCTATAGCATATTCTGCAAGCCCGCAGGAGAACGATCTAACCTTCTGGGCATAGGGAGGCTTACCAGAGCAGGTGGGGCCTAAAAGGAGACCTGAGAGGTGAATGATGAATTGACTTCTCCCCTCCTGCCCCAGTGTGGCCTAGAAAACTTCTTTAAGATGACCAATCAGGTTGGGGTTATTGCACAGGGAACCGAATGGTGGTGAGTAGTAGGCTTGGAATTCAGACAAACTTGGCTTCAACTTCCCATTCTACCTTCTACCAAGTTCCTTGGCCAAGTCCACCTTGGTTTCCTAATCTATAAATTGGGAGTCAATATCATGTACTTCATGATATTATGAGAATTCAGTGAAGTGACCCTGGAGGGGTTTAGCCTGTTACTGGAAATGCTTGGAAACTGAACCCTGGGCACTGCCTTATGTGATTCAACTTTGTGCTGCAATTGCAAGACACCTGGCTGCAATGTTGGCACAGTGCTGTCTGGCCAGGGAACAGCGCGGGCCCTGCCAACCCTGTGGAGGAAGGAGCCAGCTTGCCGACTCTGGCACCCTTTCCCCCTTTAGATGGAAGCAAGGGTGTTCGAGGCAACAACCCAAGAAGATTGCAGCCTGCTCAGTTCCTCCACTGATTCTTGTAGAGGTTCATCTGAGTTAAGGAACTTTCCTTTTAAAATGCAGATGAGCCACGCCAACGTGGCTCCACCCGTTATTGTCAAGCCGTCAATTTTCTTTCTGCTTTGGGCATTGGTGGTTATGATTCAACTACTTCCCTCCCAGTGGAGAGCTGCTGGAAGAAAAGGGAAGAAGACAGGCATTTCGGTAGCATCTGTCAACATTTAAAATGTGCTCAGCCAACAGACCCCTTCTCGAATCTATCACAGAGAATCACATGCGTGCAAGGGGGCGAGTGCAGAAATGTTCACTACGCACTTGTTTGTCTGCAAAACACTGGAAAGAGACCAAATGTGTCCACCTGTAGGTAATGGCAAAGACTGCCAGACGGTCACACCGTGGAATACTATGCAGTAGCTAAAGAGAAAGGGAAAGATAAATGTACAACATTTACTAGGTTAGATTTCTAAGTCATGTCATTGAGTGAAAAAAACCCAAGTGGCACAACATGTACAGAATTATTCTGTTATGTACAAATATATGGCAAAGTCATCCAACAAGATAATACTCTATATTATAATCTGTAGGTACATATCTGTGTGTGTAAAAGCATGGAAACAGGCTTTGAAGGATTAGAAGACCCTCCTCCACCCCCCAAAAAGACACAGTGGATACATCCAGATAAAAGGGAATAGAGTGGCGCGGGAGTAGACAAAGGGGCATCGAGGCTTATCTCTAGCATTTGAAGGTTTCATTTAAATGGAGAATGTATATGTGTATCGCTTATGTCATTTAAAATTAATTTTAAAAGGTAGAATGGAAATGGAATTACGTTTGACAGTGCGGCAGCTGTCATATTGTCCAAACATCCCCTGTTCCTCTCTGGGGACGATCACGTTTGTCTGTCCCATCGTCAGGCTTGGCCATATGACCTGCTCTGGCCAAGGAAAGGTGAGCAGGTACGGTGAACATCATTTTGGAACAGAAGCAGGGGGAGCCAGTGTGTGACCAGCCATATCCTTTATTCCTCTGCCATAAGACTGGAGATATTTCACGTAGAGGCCTGGATCCCGGAGTAGACAAGTATGGAACAGAGCTACAGCCATCCTGGGAGGGCTGAGTAATGTGTAACATGAGCAAGAAATAGACCTTCGCTCTCATAAGCCACTGAGATTCTGGGGCCATTTGTCATTGCAGCAGAGCCTAACCTCTACGAGCTTACCCCAGCCCAGGGATAAGAGGAGAGAGCAAGCAGTCATTCTGGGGCAGCGAGTGCAGGGGGAGAGGGAGACAAGGTTTGGGGTCAGACAGGCAGGGAGGTCCTGGCGGGGGGGTGCGGAACACCTTGAGGAGAATGCTGATGGAACGGGGGTGAAAAGTGGCAGAAACGAATTTGGCCAATTTTTTGACTTTGCCCTAGGACCTGTCCTCAATTGCCTCCTGACTTAAGATAGCAATTTGTGATGGGACACATTGTCCATTAGCAGATGGCACTTCCCCTAGACTAACTGGAGGATCTTTCTGGGAAGTCCTGAGAATTGATGGAGAAAACACTCCCAGAGTGCCTGGGCTTAAAGCTAAGTGGGTGTCCGTCTCCTCTGAGCCCTATTAGCTGGGCACCTCAGCTGTGACTTCCTGGAGGGATCTACAGTTAGATCCTCCAAACTCATTCCGACTTAGAGAAAGCCACAGTCAAGTAAGTAAAGGAAACCAGACGGCAAAATACTTGACTCTGCCAACCGGACTTAGACAGTAGCCGATACCTAACTGGATGGGAAATGACTCAACTAAGGTCATGTGGCTGAGTCGTGTGTTTCATTTTAATTCTGAATGATGGGAAAGAAAAGAACTAATGGACCATGGGGTATGACAGAAAAGGGCTGTTGTCAGATCAGGGTTGCAATGCACAGCGCCTGGCCAATCACGTGACCTTGGACAAACCCGTTAATCAGTTGGCCTTGAGCCTGACGAGAAATAGACAGGAAATGAATGTTGTTACTAATGTCTCTGGCCCCAGTTTCCTTATCTGTAAAATGGGCTTAGGAACACCCACTTTGTAGAATTCATGTGAGTGACACATGATTGTGACGGGGGGCGGGTACTGAAGTTGGTGTCTTGAAGGACGAGTATGTACATTATGACCTGCTGACTCACAAGGCACGCGCTGCCCTCACAGAGTCAACAGTAGCTCCTTCAGCATCTGGGCCCCCACTCTGGGGAAGTGAAAATCCCAGGTCGTTTTGACTGAAGGCGCAGTTTTAAGACTCACACAGAAGAAGTAGAGTCACAAGATTTACTACTTACAAATCCCAGAGACAAGGAGTGAAGGGGTGGACCCCAGGGGAAGGGCTGTCCTCCATCCCAGGTCACGAGTGAGCAGGAGATAGAGAGCAGGGTAGCAAGCACCTATGACTTATAAGGCGGTTGGGGCAAAGGTCACCAGCTTCACAGACTCAACTCTAAGTGATTACTTAAGAAGGGGACCCAGGAAAAACCACGCAGGAAACTGTGGCGGGAATCCTGAGCTCAGGTTCTTACCTAAATACCCAGACTAGGTGGGAGCATGGCTGTCCGGCTATAAAATGCCTGGGCAGCAACTCAAAATCGATGTTGTCTCTTCCCAATGAGGTGGCAATTTTAAACAGCCCAGGACAGTCTCGCTTGTAGTTGATGCTCGTGATCATTCATTTCTATCCCTTATCCTTTCCCTGAACCTCATGCATGGGTAACAGGAAAGACAGTAATGGTGCAGTAAAGTAGAAGAGTAGAACATTTGGTCCCAAATCAACCCAAGCAGCCCTTGGTGGTGAAAGTGCTTTATTTCCCCCTGATCTACAGTATAAAGCAGCTTTGGAAACGAGTCCACCTAGAACGTGCCTCCAGCCCCTAAAGTATAACCCACTCATTTCCACTGGGCAGTCCTCCAGAGGCTCACCTGCTTTTCGGCACCCCACTGTAAAGAGCCAACCACCCAACTTTCCGGAAAGGAGGTCAACTCATGTCTCTCCACCCATCTCCAGAGGCAGGGGTGAAACAAAGGTCACACTCCGGGAGAGAGAAGTCAACCCAGACTCAACTCAGACGCCTGTCTCAGAAGGGCATTCCTAATGCTCCCCAACAGCTGCGTGGCCACCAAATTATATTCTTTCAGTGAGTGGTTCACATTTCTCCAAACAGCCACTTGCTGGTCAGCCTGTTGTGCATGGATTGAGATGCCATCCAGGGGGTTTCTCTGCTCCGTGTGTTGGCACAAACATTCAACTGAAAGCAAGTTAAAGGCATGTGCAGGGTCCTTGTACGGTAAGCTGGGACCTGGGTCTATAAAAGCCACTGGCCAACCAGGAGCAGAGCCTCCTGAAGACCATGCAGGGCCAGCATGGGAGCCTGGGCCATCCCTTTACAGGAATTTTTATTCCTAACGTGCATGTAGTCAACTTGTCCCGTGGTCCTTGGCATCTTACCACTTCCAAGCACCTTGCCTCGGTGTTCAGTTTAGCTTCTGTGGTAGAGTTAAGTGTTGGTGGCAGGGAAGTGCCCCTCCCTCCCACGGGCTTAGTTCAAGCACCAGGTGGAGTTGACCCCGCTCTCCACTCCAAGGATGACATGGGACTTGCAACTGGTCAGTCAGAATATTTCATTCCCTTGGTTGTGGCAACTGGGTACACCATTCAGAAAGCGCAGAATGCCATCGAGACAATACAATTTCTGCTGGGAATGAGGCAAGTTCATAATAATGGACTTGACTCTGGGAGCATATAAGCATGGAGCAGCTCAGGGGTACCATATGGAAAGGGGAAGGTGAATTAAATAGAGAAAAGCATAGAATAGAAGGAAGAAGAGAAGGTAGCTGGTGGCATTGTTTCAGTTCCGCATCAAACCATGCCTGGTTTATCCCCAGAATTCATCGCTACATTATCTAATACATCCTGTCTCTGATTTCGGTCGATTTGGGTTGGCTCTGGGTCCTAAAACAGAAATAGCCCTCGTTAACACATCTTCAGTCCCTTTGGCCCTCCCTCAGTTTCTCACTATGACTGAGTTTGGTCAGACGCAATCTCCCTGGTTCTCCTACTCAGGACACAGCTTCCCTCCTACCTCCTCCCTTCTGACACTGACAGCGTCACTTCTGGGCCCTTGGAAGCCTGACTTTGACTCCCACAGCTCCGGAGCTCCCCCAATCCGGTGACTCTGGGCTGTCTTCATCTGCCACTGAGTGCCAACCACCACGGAAAACCTACCCATGCTATCCTAACTCTTCCCACCCAGGCAGTTGAGACTCTGAACCCAGAGACAGAGGAACAGTAGAAAGCGTCATTGTGTACACAGAGGAGAATGGAACAAGTTTTTCCACCTCCATACAGCAGTCTAGAACATCAGGGCCCACCCTCTGAGCCCGATTGGAGAAGGCCCAGGAGATTGTACATGCTGCCCCTGGGTTATTCCAAGGCCAGTCATGGGGACAGTCTTGTCACCCACAGCCTGGGTCAGGCGGGGCAGACCGAAGTCTCCCTCAGGGAGGCCACGGGCAACCCTTACACTCTCACTCACTTTTGCAAATAGCCACTGAAGACTCTCAGCTCAAAATTTCCCCACAGTGAACATGGACAGACAGTCCCACCTTCCCCCAAACCTGTCTCTCCCTTGAGACATTACAAACATGCGTCCTCCGATTCTAGAACCTGGAGCAAGAAGGAGAACAGCGACCTCAATAACCCTCCCTACGCCCACTCAGCATCACCTACATCAGGAAGAGAGCCCCAGTGGGAATGGGTTCTTGGCAGGACCCACGCCCTCATAGCTCTAGCAGGAAGGAGAGATGCTCACAGTCCCTTTAGGAAATGGACTGTGGCATTCAGAATCCTTGTGGAGCAGGGGAATTGAAAGCATCCCATATCGAGGGTGTTCAGCACACCGTGAAAACCGTCCTCCATGTGGTGCCAAGTCACTGAGACTCCCAGGTCCTCCAGTCTCTTCTTGTACAATAGCGAATGGTCCCGCAGAATGTCATACTCACAGCTCACAATGCAAGCTTCCGGGAGCCGAGATATCACTTCATCTTCTGCAATCAGGGGCGAGCTCATCAAATCCAAAATGTGGTCTGTCTCCAGATAGGCACCCTCGTTCAGGGGCGAAGGGGACTCCTGCCGGTAGGCTTCCTTCTGAAACCTCTCCGGGATGTTTTCTGAGCCCAACCACTTTCTATACTTTTCCCAGACTTTGGCAGGCAAATGGGCGCGTTCCATGACAGCGCTTTTCCAGGAGGGATTGATGTCCAAGTAACAAAACCAACAGTACCAGATGAAATCGTGAGTGAGCAGCGGGACATTCTTGTTCTCCTGAAAAGAAGGGAGTGTGAGATCCATGAGTTCGATGACAGTGTAGAGAAGGATGTGAGCACGGATCTTAGGGAGATCTGGCTTGTCCATTAGTTTTTGGCAAACTATTGCTGCAATTCCCCCTCCTGCGCTGTCACCGCAGACCACAACCCGGGCTGGATCCACCCCGTAGGTATCCAGAGACTTCAGGAAGTGGATGGTGGCCGCGATACAGTCTCTTACTGGCGTCGGAAACTTACTCTGTGGCACCATGCGGTACCTGAAAAGAAATCAAGGGACATAGTTTAACTCATCACCGTAGCAGAGCCTAAAACACCTGTGTCTAGCGTCTCTGAGCCCAAATTTCTTCCATTAACTTCTCTTTCTGAAGCCTGAGCAGGTGAAATTAAGGTATGCGGCTTACATGAACTGATAGAACAAAAGCCCTCAGTGCTGGCATATGGGATCAGTAAGTGTTAGTTGCCATTTCCTCTGTCTCAACACCAATTTGGGGGACAGGCTGTGACAATAAGAACCCTGTCATCCACCTGTTGGATAACAACTTAGCTTTCAACCAAAAACTTAGCCCCATCCTTCTGAGTATACCTGACGGTGCCTCCTTGATTCACACCTGTTGTGTTTTTTTTTTTATTCTTTCAAGAGCGACCTCAGGCTGGCCTGGGTTTAGATTCTAATTAACCCGGTCACGCTCGCAGGTTTTCTGCGGGGGGGTGGTATCTGGAAGACTAAAATGCCACCAGGGGCTAGCAAATCGCAGACCGGCTGCCTCCAGACCGGCCAGCTGCCCTTGAGCCATGGTTCTATGCTCAGGTTGCTGCCATGAAGGTTCACCAGCCCGATATTATTAGGCCTTCCCGTTTTTCAAGAGATTCCAGAAATGTGGGTTTGATGAGAAACCTCGCTATTTTAAACGCTGTCCTAAAAAAGAAAAAAGAAAGAAAGGGAGGGAGGTAAGGAGGGAGAGGGGAAGGGGGAGGGGGAGATGGAGATAGAGAGGGAGAGAGAGAGAGAGAGAGAGAGAGAGAGAGAGAGAGAGAGAAGAAAGAAAGAAAGAAAGAAAGAAAGAAAGAAAGAAAGAAAGAAAGAAAGAAAGAAAGAAAGAAAGGAAGAAAGAAAGAAAAAAAGAAAAAGAAAGAAGAAAGTACCAGATCAACAAACCTGCCAACCATTTCCATTCTGATGCCCTCTGTGCTTAGCTATCTGGGAGAGCAATGCTTTCAGCTCCTAAACCCTGTCTACTTTGGATCATAAAATAACCTTCTTGCAGAGGTTTGCTAGTGTGGCCTACTCAGGACCTCTTGGTTCAGCACAACCAGAACGGGAAGGCATCTAGCGGCCAACTAGACTTCCACCCCACGCAGAATGGTTTGGAGCCGAGAATCGTAAAGTGAGGGACTTCTCCTGGTCTCTCTGCCTCATCCAGGGCTGACTTCTGTATTTCTTCACTCTGCTCAACTAGCTGTGCCACAAGAAAGCTGGGGGATGTATCCCCACCAAGAGGCTGGCGATTGGTATTTCTTTATGGCTTGTGCACTTAAACAAAACTGCAGGAAATGCTTCATCAGGAGGACCCACCATGCCCCAGTGTGACAATGTGTCAGGCAGCAGGGCAGAGGCACAAGCCCACACCTCTACAGTGACCACTCGTTGTAGGTGTCCAGTTTGTCTGACGTGGAGGCTCTGCGAGGGGCTGTCCAGGTCTCTCCTACTCTGTGTCCCCAAGCCCAGCCCTCTTGGAGGTGCCAGGTTGGGTGGGTGACTCTCTGAGATGCGTTAGGAGAGAGAGTGGCCTTTGCATTTTTCTCACTTCCTTCGGTGAATCTCACCTGGGTGGACTCCCTCTCGGGAACACTTGGAAATGTGCCGGGTGTCCTGGTGACGGTGCAGGGCACTGTGGGCATTTAGTGGAGGGAGTGTCTGGAACGTGCAGGGCGTTGGCTGTGAAGCCTGGCACCTGAGCTGCTTATCTAAGCCCACTCCCCACCCAGCTTCCAAGTGATGCCACGCACAGAACGGCCCGTTGAAACATCCCCACGGGCCACCCTCAGGAAGGAGTGCCGTCCTCAGCCTCTCTGTCTTCCCCTCTGCCTTCCTCTCCTCCTCGCTGGTTCCCCTGCTCTTCCGGAGTTCCCACCTCACATCTCATCCCATCCCTCCAGGTCACAGCCTGCTTTCCCAGCCCTTTCCCACCCTCCCCATTTACTCACCCAACTGACAGAACCACTGAGTCACTCTCCTTGGACAAACGACAGCATATTTTATGGTGGGTTTCTAGAAAATAAAGGTTTTCAAATTCACTAGGAAGGCTAGAGGTCTAGCCAAGCCAAACCATCACCATCAGCTGCCCCCTTCTCAATGACAACCACCACAGACAGAGCGCTTGGAGTACGACTATCCATTCACAATTTCTGAGCAGCTCTTTGGCCAGACAGCAGAGTGGTTCCGTGTGTGAGCTGTGGGATCAGACCCGAGTTCTAATCGTGGCTTTGCTTCCTTTTAGCTTGAGCTGAAGTAGAGCAGGGACAAGTCCCTTCACTCCCTGAGGCTTGGTTTCCTCATCTGTAAAATGGGAATCATGATAGTAATAGGGCTGGTGGGAGTTTCAATGAGGTAATGCACATAAAGAGCTTTCATGTGTAAAAAGAGGCCTGCCACGTAAATGCTAATATTAATAAAAATCAATTCATAGATATTGTCTGTTATAATTGATTTTGCAGCCCGTAACAAGACCATGGTTACATTAAATCCCCTGTTCTCAAAGGCTTCTACTGTAATGGATCCTGGCATTGCACAGATTAAAAAGCATTATAAAGGTGATTTTCCCCTAATTCCTGGAGGGGGAAGGGAAGTAAGATAATAAAATTGCCTCAATTTTTTGTTTTCTCTCTCATTCATTTTCCTCAAATCTTTGGTCCTCAGTCTCTACCAGAATTAGTCTCAAGCAATACCTGATGTGAAACAAAATGATGTGTTTTCATTAAAAAAAAAAAATCCTTATTTCCAACGAAGTAGCAGTGGTGGTCTCACATCACGGTCAATGCACTAATGCCACTAAGTCATATACTTCCGAACAGTGAATGTTATGTTGCGTGAATTGCCTCTGCAACTGAGGTATCCCCTGCTTTCCGAAATTTTGCTTTAGGCCTCTTTGCTTTTCTGAGACCTCTACAGTAGTGCCTGTTTTCACAAACCAAAAGAATCGGAAGAGGATTTCACTTTTACAAAGAAGAAGGTGAAAAGCAAACACAGCATTCAGCGTTTGTTTTGCAGTGAGCCATTGCAGAGGCAGCCGGCACCCCAGCAGCCAGAGTGGCCCCACCCTCTCCCTTTCCCAGGAACTATACCCGGCATCACAGCCTCCGGCCCCAGAGCTCTGAACTGCCTCTGTGAGCATCTGGGCTTTATCTCAACTTACTCTGTGTGTTCGTTAGCAACATGTATCCTAAGGTAATCGCTTCTTCGCTTTGCCCATTTCGGCTTATAAAAGATGTCATAGGAATGCTCTACTTTTGGATAGCAGGGGAAACCTGCAGAGACATACACACAGATCACACATATGAGGTCTGACAATGAAGTTCACCAACTTGTTGCAACAATGTTGCTGACCTTTTTCATGTCAAAGGGATTATTCATTATGAATTTGTACCAGCTGGACAAATAGTTAAGCAAGTTTACTATTTGGAAGGGCTTGGCTCTTGCATCACGACAATGCACCAGCTCACACAGCACTGTCTGTGAGGGAGTTTTTAGCCAGTAAACAAATAACTGTATTGGAACACCCTCCCTACTCACCTGACATGGCCCCCAATGACTTCTTTCTTTACTAGAAGTTACAGGAAATACTAAAAGTAGACATTTTGATGACATTCAGGACATCAAGAGTAATATGACGACAGCTCTGATGGCCATTCCAGAAAAGAGTTCCAAAATTGCTTTGAAGGGAGGACTAGGCGCTGGCATCGGTGCATAGCTTCCCAAGGGGAGTACTTAGAGGGTGACCTTAGTGATATTCAGCAGTGAGGTATGTGGCACTGTTTCTAGGATGAGTTCGTGACCCCAATTGTCAGACCTCATACCTTCTATGTGTACATACAGATATTCCATATCTCTCCTTATTTCCAGAGAAAGATCAATACATCCCATATCTTTGCCACCTGAATGATCTGGGGCCCACGAACTGGTGCTCCCTGGTCATAACAGCAGCTTTTAACCCCAGGAAGATGGCAGGAGTGCTGCCTCCTGCTGGAAGGACGGTGCCCACCGCCCAGCTCTGAGGGGTTGCATTGCAGCCAGGTCTGGGGAAGAACTCTTACTCAAGCTCCCTATGATGCCCCCACCGCCGTGGTACAGCACAACGCCCGGCCTGAGGGTGCAGGAGGACGCCTTGGGCTGGTACAGTTTCACCGGGATAGTCCCGAAGCGAAGGTCCGTGACCATGACATCCGGATGCTCCTTTAGCGGCAGCAGGTCGTGCATGAAACGGACAAATCCGGGCATAGAACAGATGCCCAGTTTCTCAAAAATCTTCCCCTGTTGGTGAGAGAAGAGGAAACGCAGTGAGAAGGATTTTATTGTGTTCCAGGTGGTGTCCTGCAGGAGTACGGCTGCCACACGTACCGTCTGCAGAGTGACGGAGGGCAGATTGGACCACAGCCCGGCCGACCCTCTCTGTGTCCCCATCACACCCGCAGAAGATCCCAGGCCCCCGCTGCCCCAGCACCCACCCCTCTCAAATCATTCTCCCTGGACCCCATACACCCCAGTCCTATAAACCACGCTTCTGGCCACCCCTCGAGGGTCCCTCTACCTGGGATGTCCCCATCCCCTGAGGACCCTGTTCCAGCTCGGCCGGGACATGACCGAGGAAGACCCTCCTGGACCCCCCTAGCCAATGTGGCCCTCCCAGCGTTTGTTGCTATTTTTAAGATGTGATAAGTGCATTGTGGTTATGTTTTTTAAAGGCAGGGGTTCTTATCTTTTAGAGATACCTACTAAAATATTTTTGGATAAAACAATACAATGTCTGGGATCTGCTTTATAAGAAAAGGGAATGTGAGACAAGGTGGGGGCAGAGTTGAACCGAGATTGGCCAGGAATACATAATCATGAACGCAATGGGGTATGGACATGGGGCTTCTTTCCAGTCTTCCGTCTCCTTTCGTGAATGCCTGAAGTCTGCATAATAAAAAATAAAAATGAACAAGCAAAGTGGGCTCTCCCCTGGCCACTCTCTTTCCAGTGTTTCTTAACCCTTTCCTGTGCCCAGGCCATTTGGCTTTTAGTGAAGTCTGGGGACCTTGTTGCAGAGTGTTTTTGAATATACAGGGATGTGGGATTACAAAGGAAGGCCGTTTTATTTAAATATAGTTATCAAAATATTGAAGTAAATGTGTAATGTAATATTGCATGTGCTTCCTTATTCGCATACTAAAGCGGGATTTAGTGCCTGGTCTAATACTGTTGCAATCTCAAAGGAAAGAGGTGCACACGTGATTTTTCACAATATCTGCAACAGCTGTTAATATGCTCGGGGAATATGTGATTCCTCTTGGTGACAAACTTGCAGCTTCTCTTGTCACAGCTGTGATTTGTCACCCTCCTTTATAATGGAAGGAAATACTACATTTTCATTAATGGTTATTGAAAATGGGGTGATTCTTACCCCATCCAAATTCATGGACCTCTTGCCTTCTGTAACCCTTGGAAGTTCGGGGAACCCATTAGGAAGCCGACATCCTTGTCTTACTTTCCTCATAGAATGTGCCACTCTGTGAATCATTTTGCTTGTGTGCTGCTCTCCCTCTATCTCACCCCCCCCCCCGGCCCCACTCTTCCCTACCCCCACCAAGCTCCCTGCAGACAGGCTCTATCTGGGACTTTGTTCCTCTCGCCCATCACTGATCCTCAGAGCTAGCGCTGATGGATGACACGCAGTAGTTGCACAACACATCTTTGTAGAAAGAACAAATCAACGCGTAGGAACAAGGCTAATATTTAGGGAGCTCTTACTCTGTGCCGGGAATGGGAACACACATTCCAGACGGCTCAACTCACTGCGTCCCCACAAAGTGCTATGGAGTCAGGACTATTTTATCCCCTGGTTTTGCAGATGAGGACACCAGGTCCCTGTGTTTGAGGAGCCTGACTAGAGACTATGAGAGTCGAGGCCACAAAAAGCACAGGACGGAATCATGGCCTCCCGTAAAAGCTGGCCCTGCAGGGAAGAAACCTTTGGCCCCTGGGTTCTTTTCCATCCAGAACTTCCCAAGAGAATAGGAGCTTGGAATCGCTTTTCGTTATGTAAGATACTTAAGAAACATATTTTCTATATTCAGTTTCCGTCAGCCCTGTGGAACAGCACAGCAAATCCTATTGTCAACCATGACACGATTCTCTCCGTGATCTCTCTACAAGCATTTTATACAAAAGTAATTGCGGTTTTTGCAATTATTTTTAATCTTTTCAACCACAATTACTTTTGAACCAACCTAATACATTACACACACCAAGACTGACAAGCAGAATTTGACTGATGACATAAACATTTTCCCATCTCTCCAAAACAATGGTATATATTTTAAGTCACATTCTGTAACGTCGCTCATCTGCACTAATTTACTAATTTGCTGATGGGTCCATCTCTTTTGTCGTTGGCCGGTTCTAGCTCGCAGGTAGGTAGTAACAGGAGCCCAAAGATTCAGAAGAATTCATTCCGAGCTCCGCACTGCACAGGGTGGTGAGTGCGGTAAAACAGTGAGACCGCAGGCAGGGCCAAAGAAGGGGTGGGAGGTAGGCCTTCTATTTCTCTAAGTGAGAAAGTGAATCATTCTTTGAATTTTGTGGCCATCGGCCCATTCAGCTTGAGAATCCCTGGGAAGAAGTCACTGTTCACCTAATAGAAATGATTCAGGTTTGACAATATACGGTCAGCCTCTACCGCCATGATATTAGTGTCAATTCAGCTAGAAGCTTCTGGTATGTTTTCCCACTCTGTCCTTAACCCTCACAACAAGACGACAAAAGAAACATAACACTCACCCAAGTCACCAACAGCAGGAAGATGCAGTGGATAAGCCGCAGTTTCTTGGGGTGGCTGATACCTGCAGGGATGTCCACAGTGGTGAAATGGGTGTAGATTACCCACAGCCCAACCCCCACGAAGGACACACAGGAGAACACACAGGCTGCCACAAGGAGCGCCAGGAGAAGCCCCATCATGCTGTTTCCACCACAGGCGAGGCTGAGGTGAGGCTGTGCTCAGCCCAGGACACTCCTGAGCCAGCAGACCGCGTACACTTATATCACAACCTGCCTTCCCCACCTCCTCAGCTCCCGCAACCATTGACCCTGCCCAGGTGAGTCACAGACTCACGTGAAGAGGTGCTTCTAACAGAGTCCCCAAAAAGGAGAAAATGGCTCATGCCAGCTGCCCCTGCTGGAAATGAGAGTGCCACGCTTCTAACTTCATCCTGGCACTGGTACTAGGTGTCACCACGGCCATCACAGACATCCCCCCTTCTGTCCTCTCACCTCTTCACTCACCTCCTAATTCCACTCTGGCTACCCTTGCTCTGCCTTCGTCTGCCAAGGAGGCCCCAGGGCGTTCGCATTTGCTGATCCTCTACAACATCCTTCCCACAGATGTCAGCTGGGTTCAGCTCCTTCCCTACTGCTCGTCTCTGCTCACATGTCACCTTTTGTGAGGCTGTCCCTGGTCATCTTATTTAAAATTGTAATCCCCATCACCATTCCTATGCCCTCCCCCCACCTGCTTTCTTTGTCTTTATGGCCTTTATTGTCACCTGAGACAACACATACTTCACACTTTTGTTTATTGTCTTTAGAATGGAACCTCTGTGAGGACAGGAATTTTGGGTTATTTTTCCGTGCTTCACCCCCAGAGGCTAGATTGGGACTTAGTAGGTGCTCAACAAATGCCTGTTGCATGAAGGAATGAATACATAGATACTGTCCTTTTTATTGTACAGCAGGAATAAATGGGTCACCTAGCTTTCCAGGTTAGGTCAGAGACACATGTCGGTGTTCGAAATCCTCCCTAACAACAAGTCCCACATCCGTGGGAATCGTGATGATATCTGCCATCTCTCCCACCTCCCCGCGGTGGGATCAGAGCGGTGGTTCTCAAATAGGAGAGATTTTATACCCCCCACGCCCCATCCCACCAGGAGAGATCTGGCATCATCTGGATACAGTTTTGGTGTCATCGCGTGGTGAGGGGTGGGGGCTGGTACTGGCATCTCGTGAGTAGATGCCGGTGACGTTCTAAACATCCTACAATGCGCAGGATGGTCCCCACAACAGGAAGTGATCTGGTCCAACATGTCAATAATGCAGACGTGGAGTTACTAGGACTTGGATTTAAATCCTGGCTCTGCCGATGCCACATTGTGATCACGAGCAAGTTACTTATGCTCTCTAGGCCTCGGTTTCCAAATCTGTAAGATGGGGATAATGCTAACAGTACCCGCCTCATGAGTTGTTGGGCGTACTGAAGGCAGCCGTGTCTGTACAGCACGAACACGAGCCCGGCATGTGGGAACGCTCACTCGATGTCACTGAGTGAGGCTGAGACACTTCCACGTGTTCTCCAAACCCCTCACTTTCCTCATGGGCACACATCACAGGCACACAGGAGGTCCCTGCTGCATCTGGAGGGACCACGTGATGTGTTCTGGCCAGCGGCAGTGTGACAATGCTGTGGGCCCCTTCCAGGCCTGGCCGTAGTGTCCACACAATCCTCTATGCTCCCTCTCTCCAGAAGGGAAGGACTCCTGACGGCTGAGCCCCACAGTGGCAGAGCCTGGATCCCTGAGTCACTCTTGGAGGTGAGAGGCCAGGAGGGGACCCTGGCAGCAACACCTGCCAGACGTTGCCTGGTTAAGGCATGTAGGTTTGTTGTGTTGAGCTCTGCAGATGTAGGCCCGTTTGTTATGACAGCTAGCCTCTCTTGATTCATACTACTGCAAGGACAGACAGCGGGAAATCTCTGGAGGTCTGCTGCAATGCCAATGTCGAAATTTACTTCAATTCTGCATAACGCTTGCTCACTTCCTTGGGCTTTTATCCTCTGACTGCTCAACACAGGACTCCCTCCCAGGAAAGCCACTGGTTCTGACACTTGAGCGGAGCATTCCCGCCACCGTCTGAGAGGGACAGTAAAAGGACAGACGGCAGACGCCCCTGGGCTCTTCCAACTCTGCTCCAAAGTAGCACTTCCACACTGGGCCATTTACACACCCTCTCTCTGTTTTCATTTTCTTCTACAAAATGAAGCTGAGGTCCCTGCTCTGAGCCAAACCCTTTGCACACGTTGACACCTTTAGTTCTCCCATCAACCCTTTCGGTAGATCCTATTCTAGTCCCCATTTTATGGATAAGGAAACTTGGCCTCAGTGAGGTGAAGTAGCTTTCCCAAGGTCATGAAGCTCATACACAGAAATTGGAGTGTGTGTGGGGGGGATTCACATCCAAATTAGGCTCTTCTCAAGCCCTTTACTTTGAGCAGGACAAAATTTCAATGACCAAAGAAAACTTCAGCAAAGCACAGTGGCCCTGTCTCTCCTCAGTCCCTATGGAAAGCTTGACTAAACAAGTACAAACTCAGCAGGAAGTCCCAGCTCATTGTGTAACAGGCAGCTGGGTTACAAATCTCTGTTAGGGCAAAGATTTATTTTACAATCGAAAAGAATAGTCTCTCAGCTAGTCAGCCTTATGACTTTTTAAAACATTCTTTAAAAAAAAAGAATGACCTAAGCAACGCATGTTCATTTTGGCGTATCACCTTCCTGACTTTTCTCCACACTAATGGAGCTTAAACCTCAGACTCCCTCACCTGTAGGGTGTCAGGGAGGCATTCAAATGATACTTCTTGGATTTTTGTGATGTTTGTGATATATTCAGCTTTTAAAAATGTATAGTTTGGTGTGGTTTCTTGTTCTAAATATACCAGGGGAGCACAAAAAAATGTATACACATGACTTGCATTCATCTTTTGTTACCAGTGTATGTTGAGCCTTACAATTTTAATAAAGTTTTTTCCTTTCTTAAAATATGTATACAGGGCCGGCCCGGTGGCTCAGGCGGATAGAGCTCCATGCTCCTAACTCCGAAGGCTGCCGGTTTGATTCCACATAGGCCAGAGGGCTCTCAATCACAAGGTTGCCAGGTTCGATTCCTTGAGTCCTTCATGGGATGGTGGGCTCCGCCCCCTGCAACTAAGATTGAACACGGCACCCTGAGCTGAGCTGCCACTGAGCTCCCAGATGGCTCAGTTGGTTGGAGCATGTCCTCTCAAACACAAGGTTGCTGGTTCGACTCCCGCAAGGGATGGTGGGCTGCGCCCCCCCCTACAACTGACAGCAGCAGCTGGACCTGGAGCTGAGCTGCGCCCTCCACAACTAAGACTGAAAGGACAACACCTTAAAGCTGAACAGCACCCTCCACAACTAAGATTGAAAGGACAACTTGACTTGGAAAAACGTCCTGGAAGTACACACTGTTCCCCAATAAAGTCCTGTTCCCCTTCCCCAATAAAATCTTTTAAAAAAAATTAGGAGGGATTTGTTGGCTGCTGAGGTCCCTCCCCATAGGAACAAGGGGTCCCAGTGACACACCAGGCTCCCCAGCCCAGTGTTCCAGTGCCAGGGAGAAAAGTCCGCATAATTTTTGGTTGTGAAAACCAGTGGAGATTGTGGCCGAGTGAAATGGAGGGTGGCTGGAGTCCCAGGTGTTCCTCCTAAAGGGACTGGGCACAGACTTACTCACTGATGAAATCATTGTCTATGAACTCCAGCTCTGGGGAAATGGTTAGAGAGCCGACAGGGACATAAGAGGGGTGAAGGAAGGCAGTGAGAAATTGAGTTGTTTGGCTTCAGGACAAGGGCTGGAGGGGCAGCTTTCTCCCAGACGGAGGAGCTGGCAGAAGCCATTGTTTCTTTGTTGAGCTCTCCCCTTTCCCAGCATGCAGATGCAGGTGGCCACCATACATACGCCGTTTGTTCTCCATGACCTGGTGATTCTGAGACCCTGCTCCACCCAACATTTGGACACACCAAAGCTTCTTCCAGTGGCTTTTTCATACAAACCGCCTGCCTTTCCTTATGCTACAGACTTTCCTAGGGTCTCTCAAAGGTTTGTGGAACCCAGACAAGCAGCATCTGGTTGAGCGTGCTCCGTACCTCTGGCTGAGTAGCCCTAAGCCTGGCATTAGCAGCAGCTGGCCTTGGTTTGTGGCTTGGCCTCTTGAGGCACATCAAAGCACGGTGCAGGTGGTGGCCATCAGTGGATTACTTTGTGGCTTCTGCTGGGTGGCCCCGGGTGGGGTATGGGATATAGCTGAACTTGACCTGCAGTGGCTCCCCTCCCAGGTAGACCTGGGACTGACACAGCCAGTGTCCAGCTTTGAAATGAGCTGGGGCATCACCTACCAACCTCCAAGGATGATACACCCAAGAGGTGGATTGTACAGGCACCAGAGCCCTGCTGAAGCAGATCCTGCTCTGTAGGGTCAGCCCCTGTACCACAACTCCTCCACTGTAGTCACAGCCAGTCCTCACAACCCATGAGCCTGAGGGTCAATCCCTCCTATTGAAGTGCAAACAGCAACCAAGTCTCAACTATAACAGAAGGGCACACACATCCCACACAAGGGACACACCAGGAGTGTGTGTCTCAGGTGACAAGGAAGACTGTGTCACTGAGCCTCACAGTACACCTACTACATAAGGTAACTCTACGAAGACTGGGAGACATAGCAGCCTTACTTAACCCTACCTAATACATAGAAACAAACACAGGGAGACAGCTAAAATGGGGAGACAAAGAAACATGTCCCAAACAAAAGAACAGAACAAAGCTCCATAAAGAGAACTAACCAAAATGGAGACAAGTAATCTACAAGATTCAGAGTTCCAAACACTGGTTATAAGGATGCTCAATGATCTCAGGTAAAACTTCAACAAAGAGATAGGAAACATAAAAAAGAACCAGTCAGAAATAAAGAATACAATAATGGAAATGACAAATACATAGGGAATCAACAATAGATTAGATGAAGCAGTGGGTCAAGGCAGTGATTTAGAAGACAATGTAAAAGAAAACAACCAATCAGAACATCGAAAAGAAAAAAGAATCCAAAAGAATGAGGATAGTTTAAAGGGCCTCTGGGACAACATCAAAGGTAACAACATTTGCATCATAGGGGTACCAGAGGGAGAAGAGAGAGAGCAGGGAATTGAAAACTCATTTGAAGAACTAACGATGGAAAACTTCCCTAACCTTGTGAAGGGAATAGATGTACAAGTCCAAGAAGCACAGAGTAACACACTAGATGAACCCAAAAAGGCCCATACCAAGACAAATCATAATGAAAATTCCAAAGGTTACAGTCAGAGAATATTCAGCAAGAGAAAAGCAGTTACCTACAAGTGAGCTCCCCATAAGACTTTAGCTTATTTTTCAACAGAAACTTTGCAGGCCAGAAGGGATTGTCAGGAAACATTCAAAGTGATGAAAAGCAAGGACCCATGACCAAGATTATTCTACCTAGCAAAGTTATCATTTAGAATTGAAATATATATATGATTACATACCTATCAACAATTACTTTCAATATAAATGGTTAAATGCTCCAACCAAAAGATAGGGGAGCTGAATGGATAAGAAAACAAGACTTTTAAATATGCTGCCTACAAGAGACTCACTTCAGATTGAAAAACACAGACTGAAAGTAAGGAGTGGAAAAAAATATTTCATGAAAACGGAAACAAACAAAAAATCTGGAGTAGCAATACCTATACCAGACCAAATAGATTTTAAAACAAAGACTATAACAGGAGACAGAGAAGGACCTAATAATCCCACTTCTGGATATTTATCCAAAAAAACCCAAAACACTACTTTGAGGGGATGTGCTCATCCCTATGTTCATTGCAGCATTATTTATAATAGCCAAGATATGAAGACAAACTGGATGTCCCTGAATGGATGAATGGAGAAAGAAGAGGTGGTTCATATATACAATGGAATATTACTCATCTGTAAAAAAAAAAAAAAAGAAAAAGAAAGAAAGAAAGAAAGAAAGAAAGAAAGAAAGAAAGAAAAAAGAAAGAAATCTTGCCATTTGTGACAATATGGGTGGATCTAGAGGGTATTGTGCTGAGTAAATCAGACAGTGAAAGACAAATGTCATGATTTCACTTATAAGTAGAATCTAAAGAAAAACATAAACAAATGAAACAGGTAGAAACTCATGAGAGAAACAGGTAGAAACAGGAGAGAACATGTTGATGATTGTCAGACGGAAGGGGAATTGGAGGTGGGTGAAAAAGGGGAAGGGTTGTTACACAGTAGTCATGGGGATGTAGGGTATAGCATAAGGAATATAGTTAATAATATTGTAATAACTATGTGAGGCATCAGATGGGTATTAATGATCTATTGGGGTGATAAATGGGAGGGGGTTGAGGGCAGGGTGAAAAAGGTGAAGGTATTAAGAAACACAAATTGGTAGTTACAAAATAGTCATGGGGATGTAAAGTATAGGGAGTATAATCAATAATATGATAATAACTATGTATAGTGCTAGGTGGGTACTGTTGAATAACTATGATGTACACCTGAAACTAATATAATATCGTATGTTAGCTATAGTTTAATAAAAATCTTTTTAAAATCATACATCATGATCAAGTGGGATTTATTCTTGGGATGCAAGATTGGTTCAGTATCTGTAAATCAATTAACATGATATACCACACAGACAAAATGAAAGATAAAAATCCTATGATCATCAATAGATGCAGAAAAAGCATTTGACAAGATACAGCATCCATTTACAATACAAACTCCCAGCAAAGTGGGAATAGAGGGAACATACTTCAACATAATTAAACCCATATATGACAAACTCACAGCTAACATCATATTCAATAGGGAAGAGCTAAAAACATCCTCCTTAAGATCAGAAACAAGACAAGGATGCCCACTTTTACCACTTTTAATTAATCAACGTAGTACTGGAGGTCCAAGCCCAAGCAATAAGACAAGAAAAAGAAATAAAAGGCATCCAAATTAGAAAGGAAGAAGTAAAACTGTTATTATTTGCAGATGACATGATGCTATCTATAGAAAACCTGACAGATTTCACACACAAAAAACAAAAAAGACCCTGAATAGCCACAGCAATTTTGAGACAATATCATGCTATCTGATATAGCAATATCATGCTATCTGATATCATGCTATCTGATATCAAACAAGATTAGAGTAATAAAAAATATGGTACTGGCATAAAAACAGACACATAGATCAATGGAACAGAATGGAGAGCCCAGAAACAAACACATGCCTATATGGCCATTTAATCTATGACAAAGGAAACAAGAACATATAGTGGGGTAAAGACAGTCTATTCAATAAATGGTGTTGGGAAAACTGGACAGATACATGCAAAAAAAAAAGAAAAGAAAAGAAACTGGGCCACCTTTTTACACCATAAACAAGAATAAACTAAAAATGGATGAAAGACTTAAATGTGAGACCAGAAACCATAAAACCTAGACGGAAATATAGAAAGTAAACTCTCTGACATTGCTCTTAGTGATATTTTTTCTGATCTATCTCCTCAGGCAAGGAAAACAAAAGAAAAAATAAACAAATGGGACTACATCATACTAAAAAGGTTTTACACAGCAAAGGAAACCACCAACAAAATGAAAAGACAGCCTACTGAATGCGAGAAGATATTCTCCAGTGATACATATGATAAGGCGTTAATATACAAAATTTATAAAGAACTCACACAACTCAACACCAAAACAACAACAACAACACAATCCAATTAAAAAATGAACAGAGGATCTGAATAGACATTTCCCCAAAGAGGACATACAGATAGCCAATAGACATAAAAAGATGCTCAACATCATGAATCATCAGAGAATTGCAAATTAAAACCACAATGTGATATCACCTCACACCTGTCAGGATGGCTATCATCAATAAGCTAACAAACAACAAGTGTTGGTGAGGATGTGGAGCAGAGGAAACCCTCGTACACTATTGGTGGGATTGCAAATTGGTGCAGTCTGTATGGAAAATGGCTTGGAGGTTCCTTAAAAAATTAAAATCAGAACTACCTTATGACCCAGCAATTCCACTTTTGGGTATTTACCTGAAGAATCCCAAAACACTAATTTGAAAAGATATATGCTCCCCTATGTTTATTGCAGCACTAATCACAATGGAAGTAACCTAAGTGCTCATCAATATATGACCGGATAAAGAAATTGTGGTACATATGTACAATGGAATATTACTCAGCCATAAAAAACAAGAAAATCTTACCATTTGTGACAATAGGGATGGACCTACAGGGTGTTATGCTAAGTGAAATAAGACAGAAAAAGACAAATACCATATGATCTCACTTATATGTGGAATCTAAAGAACAAAATAAATGAAAAAACAAAACAGAAAGAGACTCATAGATACAGAGAACAAACTGATGGTTGCCAAAAGGGAGTGGGCTAGGAAGCTGGGTGAAAAAGGTGAAGAGATTAAGAAATACAAATTGGCACTTACAAAATAGTCACAGGGTTGTGAAGTATAGCATAGGGAATATAGTCAATAATATTATAACAACTATGTATGGTGCCAGGTGGGTGCTAGAGTTACTGGGGTGATCACTGCATAAATTATATAAATGTCTAACCACTATGCTGTACACCTGAAAGTAATAATAATATTGAATGTCAACAGTAACTGAAAAAGAAATAATTTTTTTAAAAGGACCATAGGTGGCCATAAAAAAAAAATTTCCAAGGGAGGAAAAAAATTTCTTTTGTAAAGGTGTCTCCTCTCTCCTGTACTAAGAAGAGAAAAACAACCCTTATCACTGGAAACAGAGATGATACTGAGATGAATCTACATAAACAAACCTTAAATAAAATAACCCTTATCTTCCATCAGTTTCCCCATATATTTACTTTCCCACAATTTACCACTCCTAAAAAGCCCAGACTCCTTTTCCTTCACCTATTTACTTCACAATTTATCAACCGTTGTTAAAATGGTATGTAATCTTCCAAGCCTGGCTGCTTCTTTTGGGTTTTCACTTCCTCTCTGTGTAACCCCTGTGGAGATAAAGTTTAAAATATCGATTCAATTTGCTTTTATAAATTTGCCCGTCCCTCAGAAAAAAGAATTTGCTACTTTCTGCTCAAATGATCCAATCTGCATAATGTCATCAGTGTTGTGGGCCAGTATGTTGTCTGGTAGGATGTCACGATCACTGCACACTATGTATACTTACACAAACTTTTATGTAGAGAGAGATGGCACACTGTATACGTCCCTGAAAAAGCAGAATTGATAAAGCCCTGAGGTGAGATTGTAAAGGTGTACTGTTGCCCCTGCCAGATAAAGGCAAATTGCTCTGGTAGTTCTTACAAACTAGTGTGGAGCAAAACACATCGGCGAGGTCAGTGGCTGCAAATCACGTGCCAGGGGCCGTGTTTATGTGCTCCAAATAAAGATACGACAGCTGGGAGAGCAGCTGCAAATCAAGGTCACTGCCTAAGTTTAGGATCACTCATAGTCGTTCTCCGAGATCCAGTGACTTCTGCGTATTCCAAACTGGTGACGTAAACTGGGTGACTTAAACAGGTGTTTCTTTCACATCTTTCATGGCGCAACAATCTCTGCAGTTCCCTTGGGGATGTAGCACTGCCTCTGGCTTACTATCTTGATAGGAAGGGGAAGACCCAGGACCTTCCATGGGTCATAGGGTAGCTATAACCGTCATCTGTTTGGTCAGAGAGCCAGTGTGGGAACTCTGCAGGCTTCCCAAGTGTGTCAATTCCAATTGTACCTTCAGGAACTAGAGACATAACAGTGGGCCAATTGGCCCCCTGTGAGCTGGACGAGGCAGGACTGCGTCTGTCACCTGACCACAGTAAGCCCCCACTGTGACCAGGAGAAGCCACACTAGCATTGTTGGTCCCAGGATTAGTATCAGATCAGAACCGAAGTCTAGTGAGTCCTGAAAGGTCCGCGTATTGCCTTTCCCTCTGGGCAGAGTCACCCTGGTGAATGCCTGCAGAAGCCTTCAGGCAGGTCTTGAGGGAGATGTGTGGTATCTACTTGAGAGAAAATGCAGACTCCTTCCTCAAGGGACCTGGCCTCCTCTTCAGTCAAGAGGTTCTGGCTTTGTGAACTGATTTGGGTTTGGAAACATGGTGAGAAGCCACAGCTCTCCACTTTGGTGACGCCATCAGGGGTTTGGCCACCAGTCCACATGAGGAGCATCAGGGGGCAGAGAGAGATGGTGAAGGGTGGGCAAGAGCCTTTTTTTGTTGTTTCGATGGAGAACACAGATAAAGTAGAGCAAGCAGGCTTAGGACTGGCTGGTTTGAATAATTTCTTTGGCTCTGCAGCATAGGTTCTGCCACTAATTGTCTGGCATCTGGCCCTGGGGGCATTAGGGCAGTGGGATAGTGGCCCAGAGTGTGACAGCTGGATAGAGGGGGTGTGGGTTCTGGACCAGCTGGTTGGCCTTCGGAAGGCAGACTTACAGGCAAGTTGTTTACTACCTCTATCTACGCATTGGCTAACCCTGGGAGGGGCTGTCCCTTCAGAGTCAGCAGATCCCCAGATGTCAAAGGATCAGAAACGCCCCCCCCAAAAAAGGATCAGAACCTCACCTCCCCCCCAAAAAACCCACATAGGAGTTAATACAAGGAGTATTTATGAAGCTGATTCATTAGCTTGAGAAGGTCAGGCCAGTCAATAGGGTCAGCAGGGGAGAGAACGGGGTGGGCTGAATGCCTCCCACCTGAGATTTGTTCTTCCTCACCCAGGCCGACCTAGGCACACTGGCCAGCTCCCTTAATCTCTGATTTTACAACTGAGACAAGAACCCAAGGCAGCTGACATGACTTTGCAATCCCAGGAGTCCAGCCGGGGTTTGGGCTCGTGACCCAGTAGGCGTCCCCTGCAGCCTGTCTCCTGACGAGAATGGTGGTGTTAAGCACTCCTTCCCCTGGGGACAGGGGAACTCCGCTCCTGCAGAAACAGGGCCTCCCCAGGTAGGATCTGACACTTTCCATAGGGATGGTTTGATTTGCCAAAGTGTCTGTCTATGGGGGAGAGAGGCCCTGGAGTCACCCTGCACGGGAGAGTTACACTAAGTCTCCTCCAGATGACAATTCTTCCTCTGCTCACTGTCAAAACACAAGAGCACCGGAGTCACTTGACAGCAGACCCTCCTCACTGCTTCGTGCGTCGTGGACCTGGGGGTCGGCGTGTGGGTTCTGGGTGAGCATTTCCTCACTGCTCAGGTCCCTCCTCCCATCAGCCAGCCAGTGTTGGCTTCTCTACTGCGTCTTCCTGCTGACCATAAAATGGGTAAAGCTTTGATTTCTGATGACTCTGTCCTGCAAGGGGGGTGAGAACCTCAGAAAAGATAAGAGAGGCCTCAGGCAAGCATCTGCATAGGGCTACAAAGTAATGACCTGTCACGCAGAGGACCCTGCTCGCTGTACCATTTGTCGTGTGGAGCGTCCAGCGGGGTCTCAGCTCCCACTCCCCACATAAGAACGCAGGACACGGTGAGGCCAAAAAGGAACACCCACGGAGCCATAAGTAGGGGAGCCATACCACTATATTCTCACCGGGGGCATCCGCCTCTCTGCAATCCACTCTTGCTAGCCCCCATTTTCTCTCTCTTGCTAGCGTAGCCACAGCAGTTATATCAGTGGCCAATGGCTCACTGGTTACAGCTGACGGCCAACTAGCCACAGCTGCTGGCTAGCCAATCACAATTGATGGCCATTTACTACCTGAGCCAGCACCTTTCTATGTGAGGCCGAGAGCCTGGAAACTGCTTTTTGGGGTTCTGTCCCCACACTCCACCCCTACGGGGTCTCGCCTCACAATCTATGCAACAAGCGTCTTCTGCGAGGGTCCCTGTGTGAGGAGCCTGGAGGTGAATGCACTATCCTGGACACAGGCAGACTCTCTGAGCATAGCCAGGGTTTCTCAGGGCACCACCCCAATACTTCTGGTCACAGCCAGACTTCCTGGGCTCCTTAGGGTACCACCTGTCTCCCCGGGCACAGCCAGGGTTTCTCAGGGCACCACCCCAGTACTTCTGGTCACAGCCAGACTTCCTGGGCTCCTTAGGGTACCACATGTCTCCCCGGGCACAGCCAGGGCCTCTCAGGGCACTGCCACTCTCTCTGGACACAGCCAGACTTCCTGGACTCAGCCAGGGCTCTCAGGGCACTGCCACTCTCTCTGGGCACAGCCAGACTTCCTGGACACAGCCAGGGCTCTCAGGGCACTGCCACTCTCTCTGGGCCTCTCGGGGTACTGTGCTGGAACAACAGCGGCTCACAGTCAAGGTGCTTACATATTATCAATGGCGGCCAGTTAAGACACAAAAGCAAACATCCGCCAGTTCCACTACATGGTGGTATGTTCCCAAACAGTCAAGTAGTCCATTAAATTAGGGATGGAAGGCAATTCCCCATAGTCCATAGTCATTCGCCAGGGCTGTCCTGGGGGTGAGGGATGACCTTGACCTCACCCTCATCTCCCAAGGAGGACTCAGCAAGTATTTCCTCTCGGGACAAGTCCCGCATCCAGGCTGCGTAGGCAAGCAGTTCCCAGCCCACAGGGAGGCAACAACCTTCGCTTTCTCCGGCCTCTGCTGGTTGGGGAACCATCCACATCTTCCCACCCCTCCACGGGGATCGAGCTCTCCGGCAGCTGCTCCTCCTGGTCTTCCTCAGACTGAGCTTTCATACGCACAAACTGCTCCACTGCCCTTCGGAAAGCTTTGGCCCACACCGTATCCTGCCGACTACGCCATGTGTCACGCAGAGGACCCTGCTCAGTGCACTATTTGTCGTACGGGGCGTCCGGCAGGGTCTCAGCTCCCGCTCCCCACATAAGAACGCAGGACATGGTAAGTCCAGAAAGGAACACCCACAGAGCCATAAGTAGGGGAGTCATATCACTATATTCTCACTGGCGGCATCCACCTCTCTGCAATCCGCTCTTGCTAGCCCCCATTCTCCTGCTAGCGTAGCCACGGCAGTTATAGTAGTAGCCAATGGCTCACTGGTTACAGCTGACGGCCAACTAGCCACAGCTGCTGGCCATCCAATCACAGTTGATGGCCATTTACTACTCAAGTGAGCACCTTTCTATGTGAGGCCGAGAGCCTGGAAATTGCTTTTTGGGGTTCTGTCCCCACATGACCATATAGGCTAATGTTTATTGAGGACTTGTTATGTGCTTGGCACTGTGCTAAAGACTTGTTAAAGGCGAGACGATGGTGTCGGAGACAGAGTCATCAGAAAGCAAAGCAGACGAGATGAACAGTCCCTGAAGTGGGGAGGGAGGATTGAGAAAAAAGAAGAAAGACAAAGATGGGATCGGGAGGGCAGGCAATTCTAAGTAGACTGCCGCAATTCAAATTTATTTTTGCAGTTTATATACACTGGGTATCAGAAAGTAACAGAACTGTCTGCAATCTGGTAGTTACAATGTTTGGATAAACAAGGACATGTGTTTTGGCCAGCTCCACACTTCCTGACCTTGTCTGGTTCTGTGTTCTCAAAGTAGCAAGTTTTGCCTTGCTGGGAGCACAAACCACTCGAGGAGGTCAAAGGTTCAACATTTCACAAAACAACACCTGCTAGCACTTCAGCACGCTTTCCCACACGATGGCCAGTAAGTGACCATCAAAATGAGCTCCGACTTGATTTACACGTCAGGCAAGGGAACAGCCAACACTGAGCAAATCCATGGAGTATTTACTGGTGGGAAAGAATTAGGGGTTCTAGAGACTACGCTAGAGATTGGGAAGAGGTGTACGTATGTGGTGGCCCTACTTGTGGGGGGCAGGCAGCACAATGCTGTAAGGCCATACCCAGTTGGTTTAAACACACTGCTTGTTGCTCAGTGTGGGAGGTGAGAATCCCGCATGATGGGATAGCTCAGAGTTTGTGGTTGTCTGTCGGTTTTAGATGCTTCGAACCATCATGAAGCACAATACTAGGTTTTAATGTCCTCCCGGCGAGCACTGCTCTTGGTGGAGTTTATCTTCTGTGGTATAGAAGAGAAAAAACACTCTTCTACTCCTTAGTGTCTGCGTACGGGGCCCTGAAATTAAACTGACAAAAGACAGATTAACCGGAGAAAAGGTATACAAATTTTATTTGATGTTAGTATTTTCACATGGCACAGGAAGCTGTCTAGGAAGACGTGAAAACCCTAAAGAAGTGGTTAGGCCTGAGCGCTTATCTACCATTTTGACAAAGAACAGTAAATTTGCAGAGAAATGGCAAAGGAAAAGGGGTTTAGGCTCTTAGGGGTGGCAAACTGTGGGAAGGTGTATAGGGGAAGCCAAGGGCAGACAAGCTTGTTTTAGGAAGTTATGTAATGTAGGTTTCTGTTGGTGTCATCTCTGGGCTGATGACTGCCTAAAGTTGTCTCATTCTGCCCTTCCTGGGACGGGAGAGGGGAGGCGAGCTGTCTCCATGAAGGTAAATTTGTGTCTTACTTTTAGGCAAATGGGGGAGAGCAGAGAGCTTTTTTTTTTGTGGGGGGGAGGTCTCTGTTTCTCAGTTGCCTGCAGCTCGCAGTAACCCTTATGCCAAAGTGGCATATTTGGGGATTAAATGTGCATCCTCTGATCCTCTACAATAGTCCTTGCACATTTAATCTCACTTAATTTCATGAGTCGGGTAACATTATCATCCCTGTTTGGCAGAGTAAACAACTCGTCCAAAGTCAACAACTAGTGAGGTGCAGAGCCAGCATTCGCCCCAGGCGTCCTGGCTGTGTTCAGATGCCAAGGAACGTTATGCTAAACGGGCTCTTTATACGAATGGGACGCCAAGTAAGAGCCGTGTTCGTAGACGGGTCCCACGCTGTGGGCCCATGTTTAGTTATATCCTGTGCGTTAGGATCAGAGGTGCCATGATGTAGTGAAGCAGTTCTCCAGGAGGCTGTGTGTGATTTTGGTGCCCAGGGGACATTTTGCACCGTCTGGAGACTTGTTTGGCTGTCACTACAGGGAACATGCTGCCAGCATCTAGTGGGTACAGGCTGCACAGATGGCCCCTACAAGAAAGAGTTACCCAGCCTCAAACGTCGATGGTGCCCATGTTGAGAACCTGGGGTGATAGAAGGAGGCCACATGGGTTTTGTTTTGGAATCAGGCAGACAGTTGGATTCAGGTCCCCTTTCTGCTGGATGTACTTGAGCTCTATTGAGTGTCAGCTTCTTCGGCAGAAAAGAAATGGCAGGGGCTGAAGATAATGCGCGTCTGGAAAGTTCGTTATGAAAATGAAATACAACGAGATGCTATAAATGGCATGCACACGGCAGCTGGACCCCACGTTGACACTGCTTGACTTCTTGGTCTAGGCGGGGGTGATGGCTCACGACGGTTGTCGTGAGGGAAAAAGGAGCAAAAACATGCCATCTAAGAGAGAAGAAGGGATGCCAACCCAGCTACAAGAAGTGAAGATACATTTAAATCCTTGTTAATTCCCATGTTCAAATTGTGACTTAGAAGTCGAGGCAGCTGGATACATGGAGAGGATGCTGAATTAGTCAGCAGCTGCCCGTAGCCCGTTGGGTAACTCAGAACAATTTTCTTAACTTCGCTGCACGTGGGAGCCCTCACCTATAAAATGGGTTCCCTTTTAGTTTTTGAATTCTCCGACTTTGACAAAAGCTAGGCTGGAGCTGATTTCACTTTACTATTTACTTTCTGGCTGTTTGAGGTCTCCACATTGGGGGGTTGTTGCATGTCAGTGTTCACCAACCACCTCATTTGTTCAGATTCATTTAATGAGGCCTTTTTTAAAAGATTTTATTGGGGAAGGGGAACTAGACTTTATTGGGGAACAGTGTGTACTTCCAGGACTTTTTTTTTTCCAAGTCAAGTTGTTGTCCTTTCAGTCTTAGTTGTGGAGGGTGCCGTTCAGCTTCAAGTTGTTGTCCTTTCAGTCTTAGTTGTGGAGGGCGCAGCTCAGCTCCAGGTCCAGTTGCCGTTGCTAGTTGCAGGGGGCGCTGCCCACCATCCCCTGCAGGCACTGAGGAATTGAACTGTCAACCTTGTGGTTGACAGCCCGTGCTCCAACCAAGTGAGCCATCCGGGAGGCAGCTCAGCTCAAGGTGCCGTGTTCAATCTTAGTTGCAGGGGGCGCTGCCCACCATCCCTTGCAGGACTCAAGGAGTTGAACCGGCAACCTTGTGGTTGAGAGCCCACTGGCCCATGTGGGAATCGAACCAGCAGCCTTCAGAGTTAGGAGCATGGAGCTCCAACCACCTTAGCCACCGGGCAGACCCCTAATGAGTCTTTTATTCAATAAACAGTGATGGGTCAGCTGTACTATGCAGGGCACTCTGCTGAATGCAAGGAAAAGGTGACGGGGGTATAATGTGGAAACGAGTGGCAGGGAGGCTGAGGCCTTGCCAGCCCAATCCTGGGACAAGGTTCAGGAAATCCTTTGTCCTCAGGACAACTTGAAAAAGAAAATGAACCAAAGAAATGGGTCATTTTCCAGTATTTTAAGATAAATATAAAGATGCCCATCCCCCGAGCCCACGACAGTGTGGATACAGCTCTTGCAAAGTTTCCGTGATACGAACATAGAGCAGTAGAGTGAGTTCTATATTGTTCAGCAAATACATACTGAGCCCATACTCTGCGCCTGCCCTGTTTCAGGCTCTGGTGAATGGAAAGGACAAAAATCTTGCATGGTGTTTACCTGCTAGTGGGAGAAGATGGACAACCAGTGAGTGCACTCAGTGGCCCACTAAAACAGTGTGCTAGGTGGGCAGGGTGCTTTGGAGAGGACAAGGCAGGTAGGGGCATGGAAACGCCTGGCCCAGGAGGGCCCTGATGGGGGCCGCTTTGAGCAATAGCTGAAGGAAGTGAGGGAGTGAGGCAAAAACATTTTGGAGGAAGAGTGGTCCAGAGGGCATGTGTGTTTGGGGAACAGCAAGAAGGTCCATGTGGCTAGGACAGAGTGAGCAGGGAGAGGGCATCAGACAGGGCTGTGAGGTGGGGGATAATGTAGGGCATGGAGGATATTCTAAGGCCCTTGGTGTTTCCTTGAGTGAGATGGGAAGCCATACAGAGGATCCACAGGAATATATATGCCAATTAGAGTCAACTCCTCGTGCTCTGCCTTTGAGCGGATGACCGTGTTTGCAGAATAACATGTCAAGCTTCCTAATTCAGTCCCAGCCACATCTGGTAATAGAACTAATCAACTAATTTCTGTGGGACGTTGGTGGTCACTAGGTTCCTACCTTCAGGAGTCAAGAAAAGGAGGGGCCGGCATGGTGGCTCAGGTGGTTGGAGCGCCGGGGGTGCTCCTAACGCCCAGGTCACTTGTTTGATTCCCACACAGCCAGTGAGCTGCGCCCACTGCAGCTAAGATTGTGAACAACGTTCGGTGTGAGCAGCCGGAGGTCAGCGTGTGTTGCCGCATGCTGCTGTGAGTGACCGACTAGGGAACGATGGCCTCAGCCAAGGGGCTGGGGGAACCCAAGGCTCATCATACCAGCATGGGCCGGGGAGCTGTGTCCTACACAACGAGACAGGGATTTTTCTCTACCAGATGGTAACCACATACTACAATGCAAAGGCAAAGAAATAAAAGCAGCATGATACCAGTGTAGGAACTGAGGAATAGACCCACGGGACAGAAAAATATTTTCAGAAATAGACTTGAGAGGTGATAGGTGGTACCCCAAATCAATGAGGAAAAAGATGGGTTGTGTAGGAACTGGTGTTGGGACATCTCATTCAAGATATGGAGAGAAATAAAGGTTGACTACTACTTTACACTACCAACACTTTGAATAGAAGTGGAACCCGGATGGCCTAAGAACCCCAAGATGAGAGATGACACTAGAAATCTACTAGAAGACAGTGTAGAAGGAGATTTCTGGGGCATAGACTTGATGAACAGCTTATTAAATAAAACAAAAAGAGCATAAACTGCTGGGCAAAAAGTGATGTGAATTGGCCACACAAAACTTAAGAATTTCTCCTCAAGAGAGACATCACAGAGAAGTCATCAGAAAAATGACCATCTCAGAGAAAAACAAAACATGCAATGTCTGAAAGTAACAAGAGATGTCCAGAAGACATAAGGAATTACTGAAAATCATCAGAAAACCAGAGAAACCTACCTAAAAATGGGTAAAGGATGTCAGTAGGCAATTCACAGAATGGGAAACAGAAGTGCTATGTGTATATGAAAAAAATGTTCACATTCAGTAAAAATAAAACATGTAAATTAAAACAACAGTGAGGTGTTCCTTTCCAATCATCAGACTGGCGAGAATGAGAAAGAGGGCAACTGTCATTGAGGGTGTGGGGAAATGGAAACCATTGCTTATTGCTAGTAGGAGTAAATAGATACAGCTCCTTGCTGGAATTGTAATTTCCTTGGGGGGACAGAAAATAAGCAGGCAACACAAACAAATATAATTCCAAATTCAAAAGTGCTTGGAAGGGAAGGGGTAGGGAGCCATGACTGAGAATAATAAATAGGATTCATGTACATGTGTTTGGTGTCTAGAATCGAAAGGCCCAGGGCAGTGAGGCCTGCAGGAACAGGAAGTCATGGAAAACTCTAGGGATTCTGGTAGGACCCAGAGCAGTGCAATTTGCTGAGATGGAAAAGAAATGAGACAGAAAAGGGCACATGAAGAGGACAGTTGGTTAGTTGAGCCTGAAACTCTGGTGGGAGCTTGGAGCTGAAGATTCAAATGTCTGTGAGCAGTCCTTACAGCCATGGGAGTGGAGAGTGTTGTGGAACGAGAGAGAAGCATTTCTAAGACTGGTCAGAAAGCCCAGCATTTACATTTGGCTAGAGAAAGCTTCCAGCACAGGTGAGTGGGGGTGGAAATAGATTCAAGCCTCCCTCTAAATTTCCCCTCTTCAAACTGGGTGACCAGCACGATTCTTGCTCACAGACGAGCCCTTTTTATGTTTCTCAGCAGGCGATGCTCATGACATACAATGCTGAGAGGATCGTATCCTGGGGCAAATCATGCAAGTACCTGGTCCAGTGCCTGCCCTTACATGGAGGTCCAGGGGTGTGAGCTTTCCCTCTTCCAATGCAGGATAAAAATGGTTTCCGGGGGTTGAGTATTACCGAGAAGAGAGAACAGCATGTCGATCATTGGTCTTTGATTCTTCCCCAGGTACCAGAAATCCATGAACACAGGTTCCCAGCTGTGTGTATAATGCTTCTATCGTCTTCCTGAAGACTCTGAAGTCCTAGTGGGGGGAACCAATCCTAATGAGGTCACCTGTGGAGAGAGCATTGTAGGAAGTCCGGGGGCTGTGATTTGCGAAAGGACCCTCACATGTCACATCACCTCAAGATTCAAGCCCAGCTCTTCATCTGCCCAGATCTCCACTTGGTTGTTTCCAACTGCCTTCCTATCAGGAGAACCAAAACGTGACATTCCTCACCCACGTTTTGTTCATTTAGTGTGTGCAAAGGGTTTGGCTCAGAGCAGGGACCTCAGCTTCATTTTGTAGAAGAAACTGAAAACAGAGAGAGGGTGTGTAAATGGCCCAGTGTGGAAGTGCTACTTTGGAGCAGAGCTGGAAGAGCCCAGGGGTGTCTGCAGTCTGTCCTTTTACTGTCCCTCTCAGAGGGTGGCGGGAATGCACAGCTCAAGTGTCAGAACCAGTGGCTTTCCTGGGAGGGAGTCCTGTGTTGAGCAGTCAGAGGATGAAAGCCCAAGGAAGTGAGCAAGCGTTATGCAGAATTGAAGTAAATTTCGACATTGGCATTGCAGCAGACCTCCAGAGATTTCCCGCTGTCTGTCCTTGCAGTAGTATGAATCAAGAGAGGCTAGCTGTCATAACAAACGGGCCTACATCTGCAGAGCTCAACACAACTAACCTACATGCCTTGACCATGCAACGTCTGGCAGGTGTTGCTGCCAGGGTCCCCTCCTGGCCTCTCACCTCCAAGAGTGACTCAGGGATCCAGGCTCTGCCACTGCTGCTCAGCCGTCAGGAGTCCTTCCCTTCTGGAGAGAGGGAGCACAGAGGATTGTGTGGGCACTACGGCCAGGCCTGGAAGGGGCCCACAGCATTGTCACACTGCCGCTGGCCAGAACACATCACGTGGTCCCTCCAGATGCAGCAGGGACCTCCTGTGTGCCTGTGATGTGTGCCCATGAGGAAGGTGAGGGGTTTGGAGAACACGTGGAAGTATCTCAGCCTCACTCAGCGACATCGAGTGAGCGTTCCCAGATGCCGGGCTCGTGTTCGTGCTGTACAGACACGGCTGCCTTCAGTACGCCCAACAACTCATGAGGCGGGTACTGTTAGCATTATCCCCATCTTACAGATTTGGAAACCGAGGCCTAGAGAGCATAAGTAACTTGCTCGTGATCACAATGTGGCATCGGCAGAGCCAGGATTTAAATCCAAGTCCTAGTAACTCCACGTGCATTATTGACATGTTGGACCAGATCACTTCCTGTTGTGGGGACCATCCTGCGCATTGTAGGATGTTTAGAACGTCACCGGCATCTACTCACGAGATGCCAGTACCAGCCCCCACCCCTCACCACGCGATGACACCAAAACTGTCTCCAGATGCTGCCAGATCTCTCCTGGTGAGGTGGGGCGTGGGGGGTATAAAATCTCCCTATTTGAGAACCACCGCTCTGATCCCACCGTGGGGAGGGGGGAAAGATGGCAGATATCATCACAATTCCCACGGATGTGGGACTTGTTGTTAGGCAGGATTTCGAACACCGACATGTGTCTCTGACCTAACCTGGAAAGCTAGGTGACCCATTTATTCCTGCTGTACAATAAAAAGGACGGTGTCTATTTATTCATTCCTTCATGCAACAGGTATTTGCTGAGCACCTACTAAGTCCCAATCTAGCCTCTGGGGGTGAAGCACGGAAAAATAACCCAAAATTCCTGTCCTCACAGAGGTTCCATTCTAAAGACAATAAACAAACGAGTGAAGTATGTGTTGTCTCAGGTGACAATAAAGGCCATAAAGACAAAGTAAGCAGATGGGGGAAGGCATAGGAATGATGCTAGGGATTACGATTTTTTATTTACTTAAATTTTTTAACACTAAAATTCTCATCACTTCTGGTGCAGTGTCTGCCTCTCTACCTTCTGTCTCCTTATTCGCTCCAGCATTTTTCAGACCTCGCTGTTTCTCGACTCTCCCCACCTTTTCCTTACACACCCAGATGTGGTTGGAGATCTCAATAAAAGTGCAAATCAGGGATTACAATTTTAAATAAGATGACCAGGGACAGCCTCACAAAAGGTGACGTGTGAGCAGAGACGAGCAGTAGGGAAGGAGCTGAACCCAGCTGACATCTGTGGGAAGGATGTTGTAGAGGATCAGCAAATGCGAACACCCTGGGGCCTCCTTGGCAGACGAAGGCAGAGCAAGGGTAGCCAGAGTGGAATTAGAAAGAGGGTGAAGAGGTGAGAGGACAGGAGGGGGGATGTCTGTGATGGCCGTGGTGACATCTAGTACCAATGCCAGGATGAAGTTGGAAGCGTGGCACTCTCATTTCCAGCAGGGGCAGCTGGCATGAGCCATTTTCTCCTTTTTGGGGGCTCTGTTAGAATCACCTCTTCACGTGAGTCTGTGACTCACCTGGGCAGGGTCAATGGTTGCGGGAGCTGAGGAGGTGGGGAAGGCAGGTTGTGATATAAGTGTACGCGGTCTGCTGGCTCAGGAGTGTCCTGGGCTGAGCACAGCCTCTCCTCAGCCTCGTCTGTGGTGGAAACAGCATGATGGGGCTTCTCCTGGCGCTCCTTGTGGCAGCCTGCGTGTTCTCCTGTGTGTCCTTCGTGGGGGTTGGGCTGTGGGTAATCTACACCCATTTCACCACTGTGGACATCCCTGCAGGTATCAGCCACCCCAAGAAACTGCGGCTTATCCACTGCATCTTCCTGCTGTTGGTGGCATGGGTGAGTGTTATGTTTCTTTTGTCGCCTTGTTGTGAGGGTTAAGGACAGAGTGGGAAAACATACCAGAAGCTTCTAGCTGAATTGACACTAATATCATGGCGGTAGAGGCTGACCGTATATTGTCAAACCTGAATCATTTCTATTAGGTGAACAGTGACTTCTTCCCAGGGATTCTCAAGCTGAATGGGCCGCTGGCCACAAAATTCAAAGAATGATTCACTTTCTCACTTAGAGAAATAGAAGGCCTACCTCCCACCCTTTCTTTGGCCCTGCCTGCGTTCTCACTGTTTTACCGCACTCACCACCCTGTGCAGTGCGGAGCTCGGAATGAATTGTTCTGAATCTTTGGGCCCCTGTTACTTCCTACCTGCCAGCTAGAACCGGCCAACGACAAAAGAGATGGACCCATCAGCAAATTAGTAAATTAGTGCAGATGAGCGATGTTACAGAATGTGACTTAAAATATATACCATTGTTTTGGAGAGATGGGAAAATGTTTATGTCATCAGTCAAATTCTGCTTGTCAGTCTTGGTGTGTGTAATGTATTAGGTTGGTTCAAAAGTAATTGTGGTTGAAAAGATTAAAAATAATTGCAAAAACCGCAATTACTTTTGTATAAAATGCTTGTAGAGAGATCACGGAGAGAATCGTGTCATGGTTGACAATAGGATTTGCTGTGCTGTTCCAGAGGGCTGATGGAAACTGAATATAGAAAATATGTTTCTTAAGTATCTTACATAACGAAAAGCGATTCCAAGCTCCTATTCTCTTGGGAAGCTCTGGATGGAGAAGAACCCAGGGGCCAAAGGTTTCTTCCCTGCAGGGCCAGCTTTTGCGGGAGGCCACGATTCCGTCCTGTGCCTTTTGTGGCCTCGACTCTCATAGTCTCTAGTCAGGCTCCTCAAACACAGGGACCTGGTGTCCTCATCTGCAAAACCAGGGGATAAAATAGTCCTGACTCCATAGCACTTTATGGAGACGCAGTGAATTGAGCCATCTGGAATGTGTATTCCCATTCCGGCACAGAGTAAGAGCTCCCTAAATATTAGCCTTGTTCCTACGCGTTGATTTGTTCTTTCTACAAAGATGTGTTGTGCAACTACTGCGTGTCATCCATCAGCGCTAGCTCTGAGGATCAGTGATGGGCGAGAGGAACAAAGTCCCAGATAGAGCCTGCCTGCAGGGAGCTTGGTGGGAGTAGGGAAGAGTGGGGCGGGGGGGGGGGTGAGATAGGGGGAGAGCAGCACACAAGCAAAATGATTCACAGAGTGGCACATTCTATGAGGAAAGTAAGACAAGGATGTCGGCTTCCTAATGGGTTCCCCGAACTTCCAAGGGTGACAGAAAGAAGGCAAGAGGTCCATGAATTTGGATGGGGTAAGAATCACCCCGTTTTCACTAACCATTAATGAAAATGTAGTATTTCCTTCCATTATAAAGGAGGGTGACAAACCATAGCTGTGACAAGAGAAGCTGCAAGTTTGTCACCAAGAGGAATCACATATTCCCTGAGCATATTAACAGCTGTTACAGATATTGTGAAAAATCACGCGTGCACCTCTTTCCTTTGAGATTACAACAGTATTAGACCAGGCACTAAATCCCGCTTTAGTATGCGAATAAGGAAGCACATGCAATATTACATTACACGTTTACTTCAATATTTTGATAACTATATTTAAATAAAACGGCCTTCCTTTGTAATCCCACATCCCTGTATATACAAAAACACTCTGCAACAAGGTCCCCAGATTTCACTAAAAGCCAAATGGCGTGGGCACAGGAAAGGGTTAAGAAACACTGGAAAGAGAGTGGCCAGGGGAGAGCCCACTTTGCTTGTTCATTTTTATTTTTTATTATGCAGACTTCAGGCATTCACGAAAGGAGACAGAAGACTGGAAAGAAGCCCCATATCCACACCCCATTGCGTTCATGATTATGTATTCCTGGCCAATCTCGGTTCAACTCTACCCCCACCTTGTCTCACATTCCCTTTTCTTTTTTTTTTTTAATTTTTTTAAATTTTTTTTTAAATTTATTGGGGTGACAATTGTTAGTGAAATTACATAGATTTCAGGTGTATAATTCTATATTACATCATCTATAAATCCCATTGTGTGTTCACCACCCAGAGTCAGTTCTCCTTCCATCACCATATATTTGATCCCCTTTACCCTCATCTCCCACTCCCCAACCCCCTTACCCTCTGGTAACTACTAAACTATTGTCTGTGACGTTCCCTTTTCTTATAAAGCAGATCCAAGACATTGTATTATTTTATCCAAAAATATATCAGTGGGTATCTCTAAAAGATAAAAACCCCCTGCCTTTAAAAAACATAACCACAATGCACTTATCACATCTTAAAAATAGCAACAAACGCTGGGAGAGCCACATTGGCTAGGGGGGTCCAGGAGGGCCTTTCTCGGTCATGTCCCGGCCGAGCTGGAACAGGGTCCTCAGGGGATGGGGACATCCCAGGTAGAGGGACCCTCGAGGGGTGGCCAGAAGCCTGGTTTATAGGACTGGGGTATATGGGGTCCAGGGAGAATGATTTGAGAGGGGTGGGTGCTGGGGCAGCGGGGGTCTGGGATCTTCTGCGGGTGTGATGGGGACACAGAGAGGGTCGGCCGGGCTGTGGTCCAATCTGCCCTCCGTCACTCTGCAGACGGTACGTGTGGCAGCCGTACTCCTGCAGGACACCACCTGGGACACAATAAAATCCTTCTCACTGCGTTTCCTCTTCTCTCACCAACAGGGGAAGATTTTTGAGAAACTGGGCATCTGTTCTATGCCCGGATTTGTCCGTTTCATGCACGACCTGCTGCCGCTAAAGGAGCATCCGGATGTCATGGTCACGGACCTTCGCTTCGGGACTATCCCGGTGAAACTGTACCAGCCCAAGGCGTCCTCCTGCACCCTCAGGCCGGGCGTTGTGCTGTACCACGGCGGTGGGGGCATCATAGGGAGCTTGAGTAAGAGTTCTTCCCCAGACCTGGCCGCGCTGCAACCCCTCAGAGCTGGGCGGTGGGCACCGTCCTTCCAGCAGGAGGCAGCACTCCTGCCATCTTCCTGGGGTTAAAAGCTGCTGTTATGACCAGGGAGCACCAGTTCGTGGGCCCCAGATCATTCAGGTGGCAAAGATATGGGATGTATTGATCTTTCTCTGGAAATAAGGAGAGATATGGAATATATCTATATGTACACATAGAAGGTATGAGGTCTGACAATTGGGGTCACGAACTCATCCTAGAAACAGTGCCACATACCTCACTGCTGAATATCACTAAGGTCACCCTCTAAGTACTCCCCTTGGGAAGCTGTGCACCGATGCCAGCGCCTAGTCCTCCCTTCAAAGCAATTTTGGAACTCTTTTCTGGAATGGCCATCAGAGCTGTCGTCATATTACCCTTCATGTCCTGAATGTCATCAAAATGTCTACTTTTAGTAGAAGTCATTGGGGGCTAGGTCAGGTGAGTAGGGAGGCTATTTTTGCTTTTCACCTTCTTTTTCTAAAAGTGAAATCCTCTTCTGTTTCTTTTGGTTTGTGAAAACTGGCACTACTGTAGAGGTCTCGGAAAAGCAAAGAGGCCTAAAGCAAACTTTCGAAAAGCGGGGATACCTGAGTGCAGAGGCAATTCACGCAACATAACATTCACTGTTCGGAAGTATATGACTTAGTGGCATTAGTACATTGACCGTGATGTGAGACCACCACTGCTACTTCGTTGGAAATAAGGATTTTTTTTTTAAATGAAAACACATCATTTTGTTTCACATCAGGTATTGCTTGAGACTAATTCTGGTAGAGACTGAGGACCAAAGATTTGAGGAAAATGAATGAGAGAGAAAACAAAAAATTGAGGCAATTTTATTATCTTACTTCCCTTCCCCCTCCAGGAATTAGGGGAAAATCACCTTTATAATGCTTTTTAATCTGTGCAATGCCAGGATCCATTACAGTAGAAGCCTTTGAGAATAGGGGATTTAATGTAACCAGGGTCTTGATACGGGCTGCAAAATCAATTATAACAGACAATATCTGTGAATTGATTTTTATTAATATTAGCATTTACGTGGCAGGCCTCTTTTTACACATGAAAGCTCTTAATGTGCATTACCTCATTGAAACTCCCACCAGCCCTATTATTATCATGATTGCCATTTTACAGATGAGGAAATCAAGCCTCAGGGAGTGAAGGGACTTGCCCCTGCTCTACTTCAGCTCAAGCTAAAAGGAAGCAAAGCCACGATTAGAACTCGGGTCTGATCCCACAGCTCACACACGGAACCACTCTGCTGTCTGGCCAAAGAGCTGCTCAGAAATTGTGAATGGATAGTCGTACTCTAAGCCCTCTGTCTGTGGTGGTTGTCATTGAGAAGGGGGCAGCTGATGGTGATGGCTTGGCTTGGCTAGACCATTAGCCTTCCTAGTGAATTTGAAAACCTTTATTTTCTAGAAACCCACCATAAAATATGCTGTCGTTTGTCCAAGGAGAGTGACTCAGTGGTTCTGTCAGTTGGGTGAGTAAATGGGGAGGGTGGGAAAGGCTGGGAAAGCAGGCTGTGACCTGGAGGGATGGGATGAGATGTGAGGTGGGAACTCCGGAAGAGCAGGGGAACCAGCGAGGAGGAGAGGAAGGCAGAGGGGAAGACAGAGAGGCTGAGGACGGCACTCCTTCCTGAGGGTGGCCCGTGGGGATGTTTCAACGGGCCGTTCTGTGCGTGGCATCACTTGGAAGCTGGGTGGGGAGTGGGCTTAGGTAAGCAGCTCAGGTGCCAGGCTTCACAGCCAACGCCCTGCACGTTCCAGACACTCCCTCCACTAAATGCCCACAGTGCCCTGCACTGTCACCAGGGCACATTTCCAAGTGTTCCCGAGAGGGAGTCCACCCAGGTGAGATTCACCGAAGGAAGTGAGAAAAATGCAAAGGCCACTCTCTCTCCTAACGCGTCTCAGAGAGTCACCCACCCAACCTGGCACCTCCAAGAGGGCTGGGCTTGGGGACACAGAGTAGGAGAGACCTGGGACAGCCCCTCGCAGAGCCTCCACGTCAGACAAACTGGACACCTACAACGAGTGGTCACTGTAGAGGTGTGGGCTTGTGCCTCTGCCCTGCTGCCTGACACATTGTCACACTGGGGCATGGCGGGTCCTCCTGATGAAGCATTTCCTGCAGTTTCGTTTAAGTGCACAAGCCATAAAGAAATACCAATCGCCAGCCTCTTGGTGGGGATACATCCCCCAGCTTTCTTGTGGCACAGCTAGTTGAGCAGAGTGAAGAAATACAGAAGTCAGCCCTGGATGAGGCAGAGAGACCAGGAGAAGTCCCTCACTTTACGATTCTCGGCTCCAAAACCATTCTGCGTGGGGTGGAAGTCTTGTTGGCCGCTAGATGCCTTCCCGTTCTGGTTGTGCTGAACCAAGAGGTCCTGAGTAGGCCACACTAGCAAACCTCTGCAAGAAGGTTATTTTATGATCCAAAGTAGACAGGGTTTAGGAGCTGAAAGCATTGCTCTCCCAGATAGCTAAGCACAGAGGGCATCAGAATGGAAATGGTTGGCAGGTTTGTTGATCTGGTACTTTCTTCTTTCTTTCTTTTTCTTTCTCTCTCTCTCTCTCCTTCCCTCCCTCCCTCCCTCCCTCCCTCTCTTTCTCTTTCTTTCTTTCTTTTTTCCTCACTTCCTTCCTTCCTTCCTTCCTTCCTTCCTTCCTTCCTTCCTTCCTTCCTTCCTTCCTTCCTTCCTTCCTTCCTTCCTTCCTTCCTTCTTTTTATTTGAGGCCAGCGTTTAAAATAGCGAGTTTTCTCATCAAACCTGGATTTCTGGAATCTCTTGAAAAAAACGGGAAGGCCTAATAATGCCGGGCTGGTGAACCTTCATGGCAGCAACCTGAGCATAGAGCCATGGGCTCAAGGGCAGCTGGCCGGTCTGGAGGCAGCCCGTCTGCGATTTGCTAGCCCCTGGTGGCATTTTAGTCTTCCAGATCCCCCCCCAGAAAACCTGCGAGCGTGACCGGGTTAATTAGAATCTAAACCCAGGCCAGCCTGAGGTTGCTCTTGAAAGAATAAAAAAAAACACAACAGGTGTGAATCAGGGAGGCGCCATCAGGGCTAAGTTTTTGGTTGAGAGTGAAGTTGTTGTCCAACAGGTGAATGACAGGTTTCTTGTGGTCACAGCCTGTCCCCCAAATTGGTGTTGAGACAGAGGAAATGGCAACTAACACTTACTGATCCCATATGCCAGCACTGAGGGCTTTTGTTCTATCAGTTCATGTAAGCCGCATACCTTAATTTCACCTGCTCAGGCTTCAGAAAGAGAAGTTAATGGAAGAAATTTGGGCTCAGAGATGCTAGATACAGGTGTTTTGGGCTCTGCTACGGTGATGAGTGTAAACTGTGTCCCTTGATTTCTTTTCAGGTATCGCATGGCTCCACAGAGTAAGTTTCCGATTCCGGTAAGAGACTGTATCGCGGCCACCATCCACTTCCTGAAGTCTCTGGATACCTTCGGGGTGGATCCAGCCCGGGTTGTGGTCTGCGGTGACAGCGCAGGAGGGGGAATTGCAGCAATAGTTTGCCAAAAACTAATGGACAAGCCAGATCTCCCTAAGATCCGTGCTCACATCCTTCTCTACACTGTCATCGAACTCATGGATCTCACACTCCCTTCTTTTCAGGAGAACAAGAATGTCCCGCTGCTCACTCACGATTTTATCTATTACTGTTGGTTTTGTTACTTGGACATCAATCCCTCCTGGAAAAGCGCCGTCGTGGAACGTGCCCATTTGCCTGCCAAAGTCTGGGAAAAGTATAGAAAGTGGTTGGGCTCAGAAAACATCCCGGAGAGGTTTCAGAAGGAAGCCTACCGGCAGGAGTCCCCTGCGCCCCTGAACGAGGGTGCCTATCTGGAGACAGACCACATTTTGGATTTGATGAGCTCGCCCCTGATTGCAGAAGATGAAGTGATATCTCGGCTCCCGGAAGCTTGCATTGTGAGCTGTGAGTATGACATTCTGCGGGACCATTCGCTATTGTACAAGAAGAGACTGGAGGACCTGGGAGTCTCAGTGACTTGGCACCACATGGAGGACGGTTTTCACGGTGTGCTGAACACCCTCGATATGGGATGCTTTCAATTCCCCTGCTCCACAAGGATTCTGAATGCCATGGTCCATTTCCTAAAGGGACTGTGAGCATCTCTTTTTACTGCTAGAGCTATGAGGGCGTGGGTCCTGCCAAGAGCCCATTCCCACTGGGGCTCTCTTCCTGATGTAGGTGATGCTGAGTGGGCCTAGGGAGGGTTATTGAGGTCGCTGTTCTCCTTCTTGCTCCAGGTTCTAGAATCGGAGGACGCATGTTTGTGATGTCTGAAGGGAGAGACAGGTTTGGGGGAAGGTGGGGCTGTCTGTCCATGTTCACTGTGGGGAAATTTTGAGCTGAGAGTCTTCAGTGGCTATTTGCAAAAGTGAGTGAGAGTGTAAGGGTTGCCCGTGGCCTCCCTGAGGGAGACTTCGGTCTGCCCCGCCTGACCCAGGCTTGGGTGACAGGACTGTCCCCATGACTGGCCTTGGAATAACCCAGGGGCAGCATGTGCAATCTCCTGGGCCTTTTCCTATCTGGCTCAGAGTGTGGGCCCTGATGTTCTAGACTGCTGTATGGAGGTGGAAAAACTGGTTCTATTCTCCTCTGTGTACACAATGACGCTTTCTACTGTTCCTCTGTCTCTGGGTTCAGAGTCTCAACTGCCTGGGCGGGAAGAGTTAGGATAGCATGGGTAGGTTTTCCGTGGTGGTTGGCACTCAGTGGCAGATAAAGACAGCCCAGAGTCACCGGATTGGGGGAGCTCCGGAGCTCAGGGCGTGAAAGTCAGGCTTCCAAGGGCCCAGAAGTGACGCTGTCAGTGTCAGAAGGGAGGAGGTAGGAGGGAAGCTGTGTCCTGAGTAGGAGACCCAGAGAGATTGCGTCTGACCAAACTCAGTCATAGTGAGAAACTGAGGGAGGGCCAAAGGGACTGAAGATGTGTTAACGAGGGCTATTTCTGTTTTAGGACCCAGAGCCAACCCAAATCGACCGAAATCAGAGACAGGATGTATTAGATAATGTAGCGATGAATTCTGGGGATAAACCAGGCATGGTTTGATGCGGAACTGAAACAATGCCACCAGCTACCTTCTCTTCTTCCTTCTATTCTATGCTTTTCTCTATTTAATTCACCTTCCCCTTTCCATATGGTACCCCTGAGCTGCTCCATGCTTATATGCTCCCAGAGTCAAGTCCATTATTATGAACTTGCCTCATTCCCAGCAGAAATTGTATTGTCTCGATGGCATTCTGCGCTTTCTGAATGGTGTACCCAGTTGCCACAACCAAGGGAATAAAATGTTCTGACTGACCAGTTGCAAGACCCATGTCATCCTTGGAGTGGAGAGTGGGGTCAACTCCACCTGGTGCTTGAACTAAGCCCGGCGGAGGGAGGGGCACTTTCCTGCCACCAACACTTAATCTACCACAGAAGCTAAACTGAACACCGAGCCAAGGTGCTTGGAAGTGGTAAGACGCCAAGGACCACGGGACAAGTTGACTACATGCACGTTAGGAATAAAAATTCCTGTAAAGGGATGGCCCAAGCTCCCATGCTGGCGCTGCCTGCTCTTCAGGAGGCTCTGCTCCTGGTTGGCCAGTGGCTTTTATAGACCCAGGTCCCAGCTTACCGTACAAGGACCCTGCACACGCCTTTAACTTGCTTTCAGTTGAATGTTTGTGCCGACACACGGAGCAGAGAAACCCCCTGAATGGCATCTCAATCCATGCACAACAGGCAGACCAGCAAGTAGCTGTTTGGAGAAATGTGAACCACTCACTGAAAGAATATAATTTGGTGGCCACGCAGCTGTTGGGGAGCATTAGGAATGCCCTTCTGAGACAGGCGTCTGAGTTGAGTCTGGGTTGACTTCTCTCTCCCGGAGTGTGACCTCTGTTTCACCCCTGCCTCTGGAGATGGGTGGAGAGACATGAGTTGACCTCCTTTCCGGAAAGTTGGGTGGATGACTCTTTACAGTGGGGTGCCGAAAAGCGGGTGAGCCTCTGGAGGACTGCCCAGTGGAGATGAGTGGGTTATACTTTAGGGGCTGGAGGCACGTTCTAGGTGGACTCGTTTCCAAAGCTGCTTTATACTGTAGATCAGGGGGAGATAAAGCACTTTCACCACCAAGGGCTGCTTGGGTTGATTTGGGACCAAATGTTCTACTCTTCTACTTTACTGCACTATTACTGTCTTTCCTGTTACCCATGCATGAGGTTCAGGGAAAGGATAAGGGATAGAAATGAATGTTCACGAGCATCAACTACATGCGAGACTGTCCTGGGCTGTTTAAAATTGCCACCTCATTGGGAAGAGACAACATCGATTTTGAGTTGCTGCCCAGGCATTTTATAGCCAGACAGCCATGCTCCCACCTAGTCTGGGTATTTAGGTAAGAACCTGAGCTCAGGATTCCCGCCACAGTTTCCTGCGTGGTTTTTCCTGGGTCCCCTTCTTAAGTAATCACTTAGAGTTGAGTCTGTGAAGCTGGTGACCTTTGCCCCAACCGCCTTATAAGTCATAGGTGCTTGCTACCCTGCTCTCTATCTCCTGCTCACTCGTGACCTGGGATAGAGGACAGCCCTTCCCCTGGTCCTCTCCACCCCTTCACCCCTTGTCTCTGGGATTTGTAAGTAATAAATCTTGTGGGGGGCCCAGATGCTGAAGGAGCTACTGCTGACTCTGTGAGGGCAGCGCGTGCCTTGTGAGTCAGCAGGTCATATGTACATACTCGTCCTTCAAGACACCAACTTCAGTACCCGCCCCCCCGTCACAATCATGTGTCCCTCACATGAATTCTACAAAGTGGGTGTTCCTAAGCCCATTTTACAGATAAGGAAACTGGGGCCAGAGACATTAGTAACAACATTCATTTCCTGTCTATTTCTCGTCAGGCTCAAGGCCAACTGATTAACGGGTTTGTCCAAGGTCACGTGATTGGCCAGGCGCTGTGCATTGCAACCCTGATCTGACAACAGCCCTTTTCTGTCATACCCCATGGTCCATTAGTTCTTTTCTTTCCCATCATTCAGAATTAAAATGAAACACACGACTCAGCCACATGACCTTAGTTGAGTCATTTCCCATCCAGTTAGGTATTGGCTACTGTCTAAGTCAGGTTGGCAGAGTCAAGTATTTTGCCGTCTGGTTTCCTTTACTTACTTGACTGTGGCTTTCTCTAAGTCGGAATGAGTTTGGAACCGCTAACTGTAGATCCCTCCAGGAAGTCACAGCTGAGGTGCCCAGCTAATAGGGCTCAGAGGAGACGGACACCCACTTAGCTTTAAGCCCAGGCACTCTGGGAGTGTTTTCTCCATCAATTCTCAGGACTTCCCAGAAAGATTCCCCAGTTAGTCTAGGGGAAGTGCCACCTGCTAATGGACAATGTGTCCCATCACAAATTGCTCTTAGGTCAGGAGGCAATTGAGGACAGGTCCTAGGGCAAAGTCAAAAAATTGGCCAAATTCATCTCTGCCGCTTTTCACCCCCGTTCCGTCAGCATTCTCCTCAGGGTGTTCCGCACCCCCCGCCAGGACCTCCCTGCCTGTTGGACCCCAGACCTTGTCTCCCTCTCCCCCTGCACTCGCTGCCCCAGAATGACTGCTTGCTCTCTCCTCTTATCCCTGGGCTGGGGTAAGCTCGTAGAGGTTAGGCTCTAATACAATGACAAATGGCCCCAGAGTCTCAGTGGCTTATGTGCGCGAAGGTCTGTTTCTTGCTCACGTTACACATTACTCAGCCCTCCCAGGATGGCTGTAGTTCTGTTCCATACTTGTCTACTCCGGGATCCAGGCCTCTACGTGAAATATCTCCAGTCTTATGGCAGAGGGAAAAAGGATATGGCTGGTCACACACTGGCTCCCCCTGCTTCTGTTCCAAAATGATGTTCACCGTACCTGCTCACCTTTCCTTGGCTAGAGCAGGTCAAATGGCCAAGCCTGACGGTGGGACAGACAAACATGATCGTCCCCAGAGAGGAACAGGGGATGTTTGGACAATATGACAGCTGCCGCACTGTCAAACATATTTCCATTTCCATTCTACCTTTTACAAATTAATTTTAAATGACATAAGCGATACACATATACATTCTCCATTTAAATAAAACCTTCAAATGCTAGAGATGAGCCTAGATGCCCCTTTGTCTACTCCCCCGCCACTCTATTCCCCTTTATCTGGTTGTATCCACTGTGCCTTTTTGGGGGGTGGAGGAGGGTCTTCTAATCCTTCAAAGCCTGTTTTCATGCTTTTTTTTTTAAGATTATATTGGGAAGGGGAACAGGACTTTATTGGGGAACAGTGTGTACTTCCAGGCCTTTTTTCCAAGTCAATTTGTTGTCCTTTCAGTCTTAGTTGTGGAGGGCGCAGCTCAGCTCCAGGTCCAGCCGCCGTTGCTAGTTGCAGGGGGCACGGCCCACCATCCCTTGCGGGACTTGAGGAACCGGCAACCTTGTGGTTGAGAGCCCATTGGCCCATGTGGGAATCGAACCGCCAGCCTTCGGAGTTAGGAGCACGGAGCTCTAACCGCCTGACCCACAGGGCCAGCCCTGTTTCCATGCTTTTACACACACAGATATGTACCCACAGATTATAATATAGAGTATTATCTTGTGGGATGACTTTGCCATATATTTGTACATAACAGAATAATTCTGTACATGTTGTGCCACTTGGGTTTTTTTCACTCAATGACATGACTTAGAAATCTAACCTAGTAAATGATGTACATTTATCTTTCCCTTTCTCTTTAGCTACTGCGTAGTATTCCACGGTGTGACCGTCTAGCAGTCTTTGCCATTACCTACGGGTGGACACATTTGGTCTCTTTCCAGTGTTTTGCAGACAAACAAGTGTGTAGTGAACATTTCTGCACACGCCCCCTTGCACGTATGTGATTCTCTGTGATAGATTCGAGAAGGGGTCTGTTGGCTGAGCACATTTTACATGTTGACAGATGCTACCAAAATGCCTGTCTCCTTCCCTTTTCTTCCAGCAGCTCTCCGCTGGGAGGGAAGTAGTTGAATCATAACCACCAATGCCCAAAACAGAAAGAAAATTGACGGCTTGACAATAACAGGTGGAGCCACGTTGGCGTGGCTCATCTGCATTTTAAAAGGAAAGTTCCTTAACTCAGATGAACCTCTACAAGAATCAGTGGAGGAACTGAGCAGGCTGCAATCTTCTTGGGTTGTTGCCTCGAACACCCTTGCTTCCATCTAAAGGGGGAAAGGGTGCCAGAGTTGGCAAGCTGGCTCCTTCCTCCACAGGGTTGGCAGAGCCCGCCCTGTTCCCTGGCCAGACAGCACTGTGCCAACATTGCAGCCAGGTGTCTTGCAATTGCAGCACAAAGTTGAATCACATAAGGCAGTGCCCAAGGTTCAGTTTCCAAGCATTTCCAGTAACAGGCTAAACCCCTCCAGGGTCACTTCACTGAATTCTCATAATATTATGAAGTACATGATATTGACTCCCAATTTATAGATTAGGAAACCAAGATGGACTTGGCCAAGGAACTTGGTAGAATGTAGAAATGGAAGTTGAAGCCAAGTGTGTCTGAATTCCAAGCCTACTACTCACCACCATTCGGTTCCCTGTGCAATAACCCCAACCTGATTGGACATCTTTAAGAAGTTTTCTAGGCCATACTGGGGTAAGAGGGGAGAAGTCAATTCATTCACCACTCAGGTCTCCTTTTAGGCCCCACCTGCTCTGGTAAGCCTCCCTATGCCCAGAAGGTTAGATCGTTCTCCTGCGGGCTTGCAGAATATGCTATAGTTCCTCTAGCATAGCACTGAGCACACAGGACTGTGACCAAAAATGTCTCAATTGGATTGCAGTGATCCCCAATTTCTAATGTCCACAGGTGACTGGAAGAGCAAAAGGCAATCATCCCTGGAGGAAGGTAATATCATCATAGGCCTTCCATTATTTCTGCAAATAAATTTTCAGATACCAGGCATGTGAGAAGAGCTAGCAACAGGAACCCATAGAAACAACCAAAAAAAAAAAAAAAAAAAAGGAGCCATAGACTATAAAATGGCTCTGTTCACTATGTCCAAGGTGATAAACTCTACATAGGTATATTTCTAAATATAATCTATAACTCTATATAATATATAAATATAATCTGTGAATCTATACATTTCAAAATTTGGAAGGCAAAATTTGAAAATTGGGATGGCAAAAAGTGGTAACCTGAAACTTTAGAAGGTAAAAAAATTAAAAATTTGGAACTGTAAAAAGTGACATAATATATAATACTCATAGATGTGAATCAAACAGAAAGTTTAGAACTTAAAACTGCAACAAAACAAATAAAATACTCAATGGATGGGTGTAATTTCACATTAGATATAGTTGAGAGAGGTTATATGAACTGGAATAGAAGTCAGAAGAAACTACTCAGAATCAAGCACAAAGAGACAAAACGTAGAAAATACAGAAAAGGGGACAAGAGGCATGAGGACTCAGTGAGAAGCATAGCAAATATGTAACAGTTTCCCAGGAAAAATGGAGAAAGGATGCAGAAGCAATATTTGAAACATAATGGTGGAAAATTTACCAAGATGACTGAAAGATTAAGTATAAAACAGCATTTTTATCTTTCTTAATATTTAAAAATGTTTTTAGACTTTCTAATATCTTTTGGGCAAAATCCCTAAAGTGTAAAATAATCGCACAACAGAGGTGATCAACAACGTTACTTTTTGGCTCTTTGAAAAGACTGGTAAAATTGATAAACGTCTGGTGAGACCAAGAAAGAAAACAAAAGAAAAAGCACAAATAGTAAGTACTAGAAATAAAAAGGACCTCAGGACAGATTCTAGAGATATTTAAAAAGATAATAAGAAGACATTATGAATAACACATGCCAAAAAATTGAAAATTTTGGTGCAACGTATAAATTCTTAGAAAAATACAACTGGCCAAACTGACACAAAAGGAAAGAAAAAATCTGATTAGTTAATAAAAGGTATTGAATCTAGAATAAAAAGCCGTCCAACAAAACAAAATGAAAATCTGCTCTTCTTGACTTATTTAATATTCAAGGAAGAAATAACATTAATCTTATATGAACTGACCTAGAGATTATAAAAAGCAGATATGTTCTTCTTTCTACGAGGCTAACTTTGTAATAAAATCCTACAAGGACAGTGGAAGTGAAAATTATAGGCTATGACAATCTTATTCATGGATTATAGGGGCAAAGAATTTTCTAAAAAATATTTAGCTAACTGAATCCAGCAATATATGGAAAAGATTATATCATGGCAAGTTGGGTTTATGCTAGAAATGCAAGATCAGTGTAACATTGCAGAATTTACCACATTGATGGATTCAATGAGAGAAACTATGTGATTATCTTAATAGATGCAAAAACTGAAACATTTATAAAAAAACTTTCAGCAAATTTAGAACAGAAGGCAATTTCTTTATCCCAATAAATGGCATCTACAAAAAAACACCTATAGCAAGCATCATGCTTAACGGTGAAACATTGATCTTTTTCCCTTCAATATCAGGAAAAGGACAAGAGTCGATCACTCTTTTTTATTCAATGTTGTACTGAGTCATAGCTAATACAAAAAGACAATAAAACTGATAAGGATTGAAAGGAGTTATTGTTTGCAGATGCAGATGAAAATATTGGGCTAAGTGAAATAAGCCAGACACAAAAAGACAAATGCTGTATGACTCCACATATATGAGATATCCTGAACAGGCAAATTCTTAGAAGGGAGAAAGTAGAAGAATAGAAGTTACTAGGTCCTGGAGGAAGTCGGAATGGAGAGTTGAACTTGCTATTTGGGATGATGAAAAAGTACTAGAAGGTGTGAAGGAATGGAAACAAACCCTCATACACTGATAAGGAAATGTGAATTGACACATTGAAAAATAGTTTGGCATTATCTAGCAAAGTTGAAGACAGACACTCCCTATAACCCAGCAGTTCTGCTCCTAGGTATATATCCCGAGAGCAGGTTTCCAAAGTGTGCTCCCTGGGGATCCCCAAACCGCCTTCAGGGGTCCTGCAAGGTCAAAACTATTTTCTCAATAATACTAAGATCTTATTTGCCCTTTTATACAGCGTGACATTTGCACTGATGGTGCATGAGCAATGGTGGATGAAATTGCTGGTGCCTGTGCATGAATCAAGGCAGTGCCATTAGTTATGGTGGTTGTCGCGTCTCCACCGCCATGTACCTGGGGTAAAATAAGAATAAGCACAATGCTAGTTGCACTTGATGGAGAATTAAATGTTATTAATTATATTAAATCTTGACCTTTGATCAGACGTCTTTTTAATGTGCTGTGTGAAGAAATGGGAAGGAGGTGCGAGAAAAGCTCTGCTATTGCACACCCAAGTACCAGTGATTCTCTTGACAAAGAGCGCCATATGTGTGATGCTTTGAGTTGTGGGTGAAATTAGCTGGGATTTTTTTTTTTAATGAAAGACCATTTTTACTTGAAAGTAAGATGGGGAGACAAAGCATGATTATTCCAATTGGAACATTTGCTAGATATTTTCTTGAAAATGAATGAAGTACATCTGTCACTTCAAAGAAAACAATGGACAGTAGTTGTTACCAATAACAAAATTTTGAACTTTCGAGCTAAAACTAGCATTTGGGAAAAACCTGTATTCACCAACGGGAGTTCGTTGACTCCCTAAAACTTAAATGCCTTTTCAGAAATGGTGATATCTGGGCACCACGAGACATGTACTGTGTACAAAACAGTCATCGCAACAACAGCTTCGTGCAACATGGGTGAACCCTGAAAATATTAACCACATTGAAAGAGAAATCAGACTCAAATAAATACGTGCTACAGGATTCCATGTATACAAAGCCCACAAACAGGCCAAGCTGTGTATTAATGCTTAGGAACACATCCTTTGGTGCGAGGCTTATAAAGAAAAACAAGGCAGTGATTGCTACAGAAGTCAGGATGGAGTAGGAAGAGGCATGTGGGGACACCCTCGGGTTGCTGGCCACATTTCACTTCTTGACCTACATGCTGGTTTTGTGGGGTTTTGCTTTATCGTAATTCATGTATCTGCACATGTCTTTTTACTGCCCTTTTTCATGTTTGTGCTCTATTTCACAATAAAAAGTTTTAAAGAATGCAACTATACGGAACACATGGCTCCCCTGCACTTTGACTGGCAGAATGGCCCCTCTTCCTGGCCCCAGGTTTGCCCAGACTATGGTTTTTTTCAGAGGTTTGCTCTGCTCTGTGGTACATCTCCCACGTTCATTCCTGCCCCACGGTTAGTTTCAAGATGGAACAAATAGTTTCCTGGAGTTCCTCTGGTTTTGTTTAAAGGCCATTGGAAAATAATTTCTCTGAGTTGCCTACTTGACATCAAATGTGTTCGTCTGTGGCAGGCAAGACTCCAGGGCTGCTGCTTCTGTAACTTAACCATGTGTTAAAGGCATATTCTGACGTCAGCATTTGTAAATAGCTACAGAGCATTTCATGGTATGGATGCCCCACAATTTACTGAACCCACCCTCTGTTGACAGATACTTAGGTGGTTCCTGATTTTGTTGTTTTGGCTTAATGAGTAAGCAGATCGTGGTCTTCATCCCATTTGACTGAGCTCCGTGGGGATGGGGCCCTGTCGAGTCAGGTTGCACTGCATGTGTGTCGAGGTGAAGTGTGTCGCAGTGTAACGACGGTGGGATGAAGGAATGAAGGCTCACCAAATGAACCAGGTTGTATCGGTTTGAGCACAAAGATAGGATTCTTCCTGGAAGGTCCTTAGGCAAAAGAGCAGACAGACAGTGAGTGGAGCCCAGTGGTTCAGGCCTGAATGAGAGTGTATTTAAATCCCACATCTCCTACATGAGTGGCTTTCGGTAGCAACCTACTTCCTCTTTGCTTCAGGGTCCACATTTATAAAATGGGTACAAAAATGGTACCTGCTTCATCGTGCTGCTGTAAGGATTAAATGAGTGATTCCACGCAGATGTCATCATTATTCTTTAAGTATAGAATGTGATCTCAACTCTAGTTGTAAAAAGGCAAGGCAGATGTTGTACAAATGCAACCACACAGAAACCAGGTCCCTCCGGCCCTGGTTTTTACGGTGGTGGTTGTTGATTTGCTTTGCTTTTGTGGGGTCATTTTTGTTCTTGAAGAATCAGTTGCCCCCTTAAGGAGAGTATTTATACTCAGAGCCTATCGCCATGGAGACAGTCAACAGTAGGAAATCCAAGCTCATATCACCTCTCCCTGGAAGCTGGAGGTGGACTCTTAAGGCCCTTGTATTCTGTGAAGTTGGCAGTGTCATCTACTCCCCACTCAGAAGGGTGGCTGGGAAGAGAAAAGGGCACCCCAAACTCAGCAACTGCGTAACATCTCCCCACCTTGGAAACCTTAAACCGGGCCATTCCAAGAAACACAAAGCCTTACCATGCAGTTTCTGACTGCAGTAAGTCCACAGTCATTCTACACTCCAAGCTGGAAGATTGAGGCCAAGTATTCAACCAGAGTGCTCACTGGAAACTGGGTGGAAGAGAGGAGGCAGGTAAGGAAAGAGGAAAGGTGGACAAAGCCCTCAGGGGGAGGACTGGTAGGGAAAGGTAAGAAGAAGGTCATTAAAATTTTCAAACCAAGAGCCATAGATGGGCGCATCTTAAGAATGTGGCATTAGGGTCCCTGTGCGCTAACTAGGGGAGTCATCAAGGACCCCACTGCATCTTGGACACATCACAGCGCACGTGGCAATATACTCGTAGTTGTGGCTCACAGTACTATTTTCAGGTGAGTGTTTCTAGACAGGAGATGTCCCCTGTCCCTAACTCCTCTGCACCTGGATTTGAAGAATGACTGCTTTCCCTGGCCTGGTCTTTCCCAAAAGGTGCACCTGCCGAGGTAGGCTTGAGAGTCCCTGGTTGATGTCTAGGGATGAGCTGCCGTTCTGACATCTGTTCCACACTGGCATTACCTGTGCATTTCAGGTTTTACCTTCAAACAGAACAAATGGGTGTCCCCATGTCCTTTAAAAGCCACTACGATACAAATGGCAAATAGACATATGAAAAAATGCACAACATCACTAATCATCAGAGAAATGCAAATAAAAACCACAATGTTATATCACCTCACCCCAGTCAGAATGGCTATCATCAACAAGACAAATAGTAACAAGTGTTGGAGAGGCTGTGGAGAAAAAGGAACCCTCATACACTATTGGTGGGAATGCAGGCTGGTGCAGCCATTATGGAAGGCAGTGTGGAGGTTCCTCAAGAAATTACGAATAGAATTACCATATGACCCAGCAATCGCTCTCCTGGGTATCTACCCAAAAAATCTGAAGACATTTACACGTAAAGACACGTGTGCTCCAATGTTCATCGCAGCTTTGTTTACGGTGGCCAAGACATGGAAACAACCAAAATGTCCTTCAATAGATGAATGGATAAAGAAGTTGTGGTACATATACACAATGGAATACGATTCGGCGGGAAGAAAAGATGATATAGGAACATTTGTGACAACATGGATGGATCTTGAGAGTATGATGCTAAGCAAAGTAAGTCAGACAGAAAAAGCAGAGAACCCTATGATTTCACTGATATGTGGTATATAAACCAAAAACAACAAAAAAACAAGACAAACAAATGAGAAACAAAAACTCATAGACTCAGATAATAGTTTAGTGATTACCAGAGGGTAAGGGGGTGGGGAGATGGGTGTTGAGGGTAAGGGGGATCAAATATATGGTGATGGAAGCAGAACTGACTCTGGGTGGTGAACACACAATGGGATTTATAGATGATGTAATACAGAATTGTACACCTGACATCTATGTAATTTTACTAACAATTGTCACCCCAGTAAATTAAAAACAAAAAAGCAAGTACAAAATACTTTGCCTGAATTGGCCTACTTAAAATTGAACACCTTCCTTTGTGGCAATCAAGACTGAGCCACTTCCATTTTTGCAGAGACACCTAGATAGTCGCATGTCTTCTTGGGAAATGGGTAAGGAAAAGAGGGTGAGATCGAATTGGCAGCTTTGGTGTAAGTATGGGGAAGGTTGCCTGTGATTTCTGAGAACTGGAAAAGGCTGTTTTCATGGAGAACATTTGCATTCACCACGCCCCTGGCCAGACATGGCTTGCAGCCATTGTTAGATCTGATTGCACTTGGCCTTTGTGTGTGTCAGGGAAGGTCCAAGGGCAAGGACTGTCTGAGCAATCCCTTCAGGCGACTATGCGCATGGCAAGACCCAGGGATACTATGGGCTGCTTCTGCCCTTACAGAAAATTGCAGACAGAGAGCGGAGTCGGAGTGATGTAAGAAAGGTGGCAGATTAAGAAACTCTAGGTCCTTGTTCTCTCATGGAAACACTGAAACTGCTATAGCCCAGCTAAAATAACTATATAGGAACTTGGAAAAACAGTCAAAGGTCTATAGCAACCAATCAGATGCCCAGATTGGAAAAAGCCACCGTCAAAATGGTAGGAAATTCCATAGTCTTTTTACTTGCCCCTTTCCCATTCCCTTCCCATCATAGCATGGTGGCCAAGCTCCCAGTTCCCTCCCTTGAACCCAGAGGGAGTAGAGCACATTCTAACCCGCCTGGGGGCTGCCTGAGGGAATCGGTCTCTGTTTTGCCTAACTCAGAACTCAGACAGGGTAAAGTGGCTTAGTTCATATATCAGGCGAGGCAAAGCTGTGAGAAGCAGTGGTAATCACAGCTAGTGAAAGCTGCCAGGGGACTGCCGCCCTGTAAATGTCTGGGGCAAGAGATTCCAGGGAGAGAAATACAACAGAACATCTAAGGCTCTGAGAAGAAGCAGGGAAGAGACTCTTTGGGAAATGAAGCTATTTTAAAGAAGCCATGTATACAGGGGAAACACAAACACACAAACACACACCCAGGTAAGAGGCATGCTCAGAAGAGTCCCGAGACGAACTTAAACCTTCATACCCGACTGATTTCAAGGCTCAGAAGCTGCTCTGCTAGTTAGTGAACCAGCTAGGAAAGACTAAGAGTTGTGGCTGTTTTTTCAAATGCCCGATGTTTAACAAAATATCATAAGGTATACAAAGGCACAAGACACACGGCCCACTCAAAAGAAAAAAAAATAAAGTTTCAGAAACCATCACTAAAGAAACACAGGCATCAGAAGGAAATGACAGGGGCCGGCCGGTTGGAGCTCTGTGCTCCTAACTCCGAAGGCTGCCGGTTTGATTCCCACATGGGCCAGTGGGCTCTCAACAAAAAAAAAAAAAAAAAAAAAAAAAAAAAAGGAAATGACAAAAACTTTAAAACAACTTTCTTAAATATACTTAAAGAGTTAAAAGAAAACATGGACAAAGACCTACAATTGACTCTTGAACAATGCAGAGCGAGGAGCGCTGACCTTCCCCACCCCAGGCAGTCAAAAATTCATGTATAACTTTTGACTCCCCCAAAACTTAACTGTTAATAGCCAACTGTTGACTGGAAGCCTTACTGATAACATAAATTGTCAATTAACATATACTATATAAAATTATATATGTATTATATTATAATAAAGTAATTTAGAGAAAAGAAAATGTTATTAAGAAAAACATAAGGAAGAGAAAATACATTTATAGTACTTATTTTAAAAATCTGCATGTTAATAGACCCATACTAGTTCAAACTTGTGTTGTTCAAGGATCAACTGTAAGGAAATTAGGAAAATGATATACGAACAAAATGAGAATATCAATAAAAAGATGGTAAAAAAGGAACCAAATGGGAATTACGGAGCTGAAAAACACAATAAATAAATTTAAAAAATTCATTAGAGGCATTCAACGCAGGACTTGAACAGGCAAGAAAAAGAATCAGAAAACTTGAAGACAGATTATTTGAAATTATTGAGTCTGAAGAGCAAAAAAGAAAAAAAGAATGAAGAAAAGGAAATACAGTCTAAGGACTTATGGGACACCATCAAGCCAACCAATAGACACAACATGGGAGAAAAGAGAGAGTGAAAGGGGCAGACCAGTTATCTGAAGAAATAATGGCTGAAAAAATAGATAAATTGGACTTCATCAAAATTCAAAACTTTTATATATCAAAGAACACAATCAACAGAATGAAAAGGCAACTCATGCAATGGGAGAAAATATTTGCAAATCTTATATGTGATAAAGGAATAATATCCAGAGTATATAAAGAAGTCCTACAACTCAACAACAACAAAAAACAAACAACTTGATTAAAAATTGGTAAAAAACTTGAACAGACATTTCTTCAAAGAAGATAGACAAATGGCCAGTAAACATATGAAAAGATGCTCAACATCATTTATCAGTAGGGAAAAGGAAATCAAAACCATAGTAAAATACCACTTCACACCCATTAGAATGGCTATTATTAAAACCAAATACAGAAAATAACAAGTGTTGGTAAGGACGTGGGGAAATTGGAACCCTTGTGCATTGTTGGTGGGAATGTAAAACAGTACAGCCGCTGAATTACCATATGACCCAGCAATACCACTTCTGGGTATTTGCCCAAATAACTGAAAGCAGAACCTTGAAGAGAGATATTTGTACATCATGTTTATAACAGCATTATTCACAGTCGCCAAAAGGTAGAAGTAATTCAATGACAGCTGAATAGATAAGCAAAATGTGGCAAGTAGACTCAATGAAATTAAATTCAGCCTTTGAAAGGAAAAAAATTCTGACACATGCTACAACTTGGATGAATCTTGAGGGCATTATGCTAAGTGAAATAAGCCAACCACAAAAACACAAATACTGTATAATTCCAGTTACATGAGGCACCTAGAGCCGTGAGGACGGAAAGGAGAATGGTGGCTGCGAGGGGCTAGGGGAGACAATGGGGACTTGGTGAAGGGGGACAGAGTTTTGGTTTGAAATGTTAAAAACGTTCTGTAAATGGATGGTGGTGATGGTGGCACAAAAATGTGAATGTACTTAATGCCATTGAATTGTATGCTAAAAATGGTTACCATGGTAAATTTTGTTATATATATTTTAGCACAATGAATTTTTAAAATGTCAATCAGAAAACATAACAGAATGGGGAAAAAAGAGTGAGCTGGGAAGAGTGAGGAACAAAGAAAGAAAATAAAGGGAGGGGCAAAGAAGGAGGGAGGAGAAGGGAGAGAGAAGATGAGAAAGGAAACAGGTTCGCACCATGAGAAGTGATCTCATGACACCAATAACAGATTTCCCCAGGGATCTTGGACTGTGGGGTGCCAAGTACTGGAAGGGAGGGGACAAAATGGAGCCTGTGTTAGGCAGGACGCCCAGGGTTCTGTATTTTCTCCTTCAATGCCCAGCTCCCAATAGCCCAGGAGGTGAGGGGTCACAGCCGAAGTCTGAGAAGGGCCATCTCAGAAGTTGTCTTGAATATTTGATCTTTTCCAGTTCACCAAAGCCACTGAGAAAACACCGCAGAGCATTTACAGGAATGAGTACGTCCCCTTCCCTTGCCACAGACCGGACCAGATCTCCAGGTGGTATGCCAAGAGGAGAATTGAGGTGAGAGAGTGGTGGCCCCACACTCAGGCTGGCCCCTCGCCAGGCCCAGGGGACTCCAGCAGCCAGCTTCTTCCAGGCCCTGTTCCCTGTTGGGAACACAGGAGTGGTCTCATGGATACCCTCCCCAGCCCCAGGGCTGCGGTGGCGTTCACCTCATTGACCTGATGAGCAGAGTGCTGTCTAATCTCAAGCTGGCAGCACCCGTCCCCTCCGCCTGCCCTGCCCATCCTAGCACTTTCCTTCCTGAATCATTTCCCCCATTCCTCCAAACTCCTCCAACAGAACTCAGGCAAAGGATATAGGAAACACACAAACATGGTTAATATTGAATTAAAGTGACTGTGGAGAGGAATAACGTAAAGTGCTCCAAAAGCAAGCAGCGGTGATGTTTGGATGACAACGTTTTGTGTCATCTATGCCCAGCGTCCTGTTCTTTTGAATAAAGTCAAGGGCCACTCAGCAGTCTTCCTCTCACCGGGTGCCTGTGCATTTCGTTGACCAGGCCAAATGGAAAGAGACCAAATGTGTCCACCAGTGGGTAATGGCTAAGACTGCTAGACAGTCACACCGTGGAATACTACTGCTTTCCCTGGCATTGGAAAGACTCCAGGCACCTGGTGATAGAGATCTTGGGAACCCCTGCTTAAGGTCTGCGCCCATCCCCAGTCTCCCTCTGGCATTGTGGTCTGACTTATTTATGGAACCATCACTTGAAATATTGGGTGCAGCCAGCATTTCCAGACCGTAGCAGACACAGACCTCCCTGTCTGCTCCAGACAAGAGGACGGGCATGGAAATCACCATTACCCTCCCCCGTAAATCAGCCCAGGTCCCCAGGATCCCCATCCAAGGCCAAGAAGATTTTCTTAGGAAAAGAACTGATTCAGGCAAATGTCCCACAATAAGGAGAACACGGCTTTCTTCTCCCTGTAAATAACTCCCCACCAAAGAAATCACTCCCCGAGTTTCCAGCTGAGGTTGCCATAAATCCTTTGCAGGAGAAGGCAATTTACGGAACGTTCTCTGACTCTTCCCATAGTAACTGATTGAAATACAAGGTGCACCGTCAGGCTTGGTATTCAGTGTCTTTCACTGGCCGTGGAAATAGGCACTTGGATGGATGAGACTCGAGACAAATGAAAGGGTGTAATTTCAGATCACGGGGCACGCAACGAAATGGCACTGGCTCTTCTTATTCAGCTGGGTGTCCTGACTTTCATGTTAATGAGTCCCAGTAGCTCCTTCTAGAGATGAATTGACCTGGCGTAGGCTGGGGGCCACTCATCAGAGAACTGACTGCAGCTAAGCTGAGACGTGTGTGAAGGTGAGTTGCGTTGGGTGGGACAGACACGTGTGTTTCCCTGATTGGTGGCCCTGAGAGCCCACGCAGCCACACTTGCCACAGCCCAAGGTGGCCCCTCTCCATCGAGACCACAGACCTCCATGGTGGGCAGCTTCTTTTTTTTTTAAGTGTGTTTTTCCAGGACCATCAGCTCCAAGTCAAATGGTTGTTTCAATCGAGTTGTGGAGGGCGCAGCTCACAGTGGCCCATGTGGGGATCGAACAGGCAACCCTGTTGTTAAGAGCACCGCGCTCTAACCGACGGAGCTAACCAGCCGCCCCCGTGGCAGACAGCTTCTGCCTCCGTCCACGGCCAGGTGATGCCGGGTCAGTGACGTGCCCACTGTGTCTGTCCTTTCAGGGACTCCCGTACAAACACCTGATCACCCACCACCAGGAGCCCTCGCACTGCCACCTGATCAGCACGTATGACGACCATTACAACCGGCATAATTATAACCCGGGCCTGCCCCCATGCCGCTCCTGGAGTGGACACAAGTTGCTGTGGCTCCCAGAGAAAGCCGACTTCCCCCTTCTGGGTATTTTGATAATTCAGGGTTTCCTCCTGTACTGGGGTGTAGGGGTCCACACCTGCACAGGGCTGAGTTGTGCCCGGCTCACGCGGGAGGACCCGCACGGGGGCCCCTGGCTCCAGGAGAGTGTTAGAGTGAGGTGCTGGGGGAGAGGCCTACTTGCTTCCCAGGGCTGCCCCCTGCCCTCTCCCCTTGACGCTGGCGTGTGGCTGGCTGTGTGATGAAGCCCTCAGCTGTGCACCGAGGCAGCCTGTTTACCTGGAGCGCGAGAGGCAGAAGCAACGTCACTGCACACTCGTGTCAATCGTTCATTCTGTAAATAGTAACTATGTCCTAGGAGCGATGCCCCGTTGTAACATCGGGAGACACAGCAGTGACAAACGGAGGAATTTCTGCCCTCGGGAGTTGGCATTCCAGGGGGGAGCTGGATGAGAAACCATGAATGAATAAGATAACTTAGATCTAGTAAATAAGATAATTTGGGGGGGGGTGTTATATATAAAATGGGTAATGGATAGAAAGTGAGGCGGGTCTGGGTGGAGTCGGGACGGGCTTTCTTGAGGAGATAGCTGAGTTGAGAAGGAGGGAGCCTTGCAGGGTTAGGGGAAGAGCATGCCAGGGTGGGAATAGCGGTGAAAAAGCCTCCACCACAGGAGGAGAGGAAGCCCCCTGGGCTCACAGACCACAGTACAGAGTCGGCTTGTCTTTCCCTTCCAGCAGTGGGGAGACTTGGAAGGTAAGACTTAGGAGAGTGCCTGAGCTGATTTACATTTCAAGCTACCTCCATCTTTTGCATGCATCTCTCTGGTGTCCTACCCTTCAAGGAAAAGGGACACCGGTCAGAGTGAGCTGCTTGTCATTCTGCTTTAGTTTTGTAAGGGTTTCTCCTGGAGATCCATCTCATAGTCCCATACTGCCTTTTTCTCTACTGGGGGTGGGGGACAGTTACCTAAGAGCCTGCGAGGCCACCCTCAACCAGGTCAGGGGGATGAATTTTCTGAGGCCTCTCTAGCAGTGTCTAGTCCCTCCTGGGTGCATGGGGCACAAACCCCACCCTGAGACTCTCAGGGGCTGGCAGAGCCCATACTCTTTTACAAGCCTCCCTTCCTTCCAGTGCACTGGCAGCTGACGTCCCCGATACACAGCCTGGGGAAACCTCCAGGGTCCCCACCACTCACTCCTGGTCTGTTGGGGCAGGCTACGCCCTCTGAGCCCTGTTCACCCAGTTCCTGCTTTCCCTTGCAGCTCCCCCTACAAACTATGGGCTCTATGAGCAGCTGAAGCAGAGATGGCTCGCACCAAAGGGTGGCCTGAGGGCGAGCATTTACACATCGTCCTACCCCAGACCACCACTGTGTGCTATGTCCCTGCGGGAGCATGCCATCCCGGTCCCGCCCCCTCGCCTGCACCCAGGCCCCCGCTTCTGAGAACGGCCACTCCACCAGCAGCACAGGCAGACCAATTGGAGATCACTGTGCTATTGGACCCGCCAGACAGTAGGTGGCTGCAAATAACCAGAGTTTTACATGCAGCCCATCTGAGGGGCCCTGAGAATCATGGTCTGTGTTTTACGGCGCCCGCCCCTCTTTTGAAGTCACAGGTTTCTTTCTTTTCCATCTCACAATTAAAGCTCTTTTACACAGTTGAGTGTCATGTATGTGCAGAAGACAGACTTAGAATGTCAGAGAAACTGGAAGGACCTTTCAGTTCCACTCCCTCATTTCACAGGAGGGAAACTGAGGCCTAGAGGTAACATGACTCCTTCAAGTTCTCATAACTTGGTACATACCCTCCAGGAGTGTCTGATCCAATGGGAGAAATAAATATAGCTACAAGACACATCTTGAAAACTCCATGGAATAGTCAAATGTGGCTCTGGGGTGCTCAGCACCGAGGAGGGTGTGCTGGGCGCGAGGTTAGCATGTCTGTCATTGCCTCGGCAGCTGTGCACTGAGCCAGAGGGCTCAAAGGAAGGGAGGAGGACACACAGTGTCTCCCGTCCACTTCAGAGCTCAAGAATCTTTTTGGGAATTTGGGGAAGGGGGATTTTTCAGTGAGTGTTTTGGAGTGAGGGTGGACCCCCTGACAGAAGAACTCAGGTGCTGTCCTCACCGAGGATGGAGTCCCCTGAGGCACGTTCTACCACCTTATGTGGAGGCCAGCCTCGGGCTGACAGCAGCACGTCCCTAATCTGCCATCTCTGACTGTCAGGATTTGTTATGCAGAGCCCAGTCTTTCTGTAAATGGCCTTTCTCTGCCTTATGCCTCCACCTCAATTGTCTGCGTTCACTACTACAGGCACAGTGCTTGGTATATAGTTGGTGCTTACTAATCATTGGCTGAATGAATGAATGAACCGCTGTCTCTTTGGGGCTCCTCACTGGACCCACACTCTGTTCAGCTCATTGCATCCCACTCTTGTTCTCCAGTTTGAGCCTGTCTACCTGCTTCCTGTCAACATAAGAATGTCCAAAACTGTAGAAAATTTTTATAAGAGTTTTTTTTGGTGCCAGAGGATACCTCTGGTTTGCATTTTCTTTTATACATTTGGAATTAAGGAGGAAATGTAAGGAAGATAAGATGAAGGTGGGAGAAAGCGAGGCAGGGAAATCTCTATGATAGGACTACAGGATAGTTAACAAGATTATGTGCTCTCTTGAGGGTGGTTGTGCTTCTGAAGGGTCTGAAAAAGAGGCATTTCAAAGGTGTGTTAACCAACATGCACAAAACAATGGACAGGGTTTGCATAAGACAAAGATAAATGTTTCATATGCCTGGGTCGTGACTACTCACCATGACTTGCCCATTTAGGAATTTATGATTAGTCACCGTGTGAGGTTACTTTTATTTAGATTTATTACAGAGCCACACCCCACTCCCCTTTTTTTCCACTCACATTCCCCAAGATCCTGCCCCAAGGTAGACTTTCCTAGAAGAAGAACCAGCATTCTTTTTCCTGTCTGCCTCTCTCTCTCATAAAGATCCCTGTGATTACATTGGGCCCACTGCATAATCCCCCATCTGAAAATCCCTAATCACATCTGCAACATTCCTTTCGAATATAAACTAACATATCCACAGGTTCCGGGGAGGAGAACATTGGGAGAAGGGGGGACATTATCCAGCTGGAGCTGGATGCGAGGCAGGCATTCCCTGCACCCAACACGTGTTCCATCACGTGAGCACTAGTGTGTCTCGTCCTTTCCAGACAGTTGAGAAGGTTTGGGGGTGGGCATGGCAGGGGTTGGCGGTGACTGAATGGAGCCTACGGCCTATGGCTGCCTGCAGTAGGTCAGTGCTCCTTGGACTTCCACATATACATAGTTTAAAAAATGATTGTTCACACTACGGTATTAGAGCCAGTATTAGAGCCGGAAGTATTAGAGCCAGATCAGACTAAAACGTTGCAACCAGATCAACAAAGTGGGCTACACAACCAGTCACAGTGAGTCCGTTTGGACCAGGGGGAAGGATTTCCCTACCTTCCCAAACGAGTGGGAAGGAGCGAGAAACGGAACCAGTGAGGGTCTTTTTCCTGCATCCTGGCTTCATCTCAATTCTCAGACTCGAGCATCAGCACCCCCGAGGGTGGGCGGACGGGGCTGGCCTTGTTTACACATGGATGTTGGGCCCACCCTCGGAGTTTCTGGATCACAGGCAGGGTGGGGCCAAGGAGTTGCATTGCTAACAAGCTTCCAGGTGTTGCTGGTGCTGCTGGCACAGGGACCCCACTTTGGGAACCACTCCAGTAGTTCCACAGGAGTGAAACGACTCTACTCCTGTTTTATTTGAGCAATCTCTTTGGAATCACAGATCCTGCAGTGAAAACAATGGAGTAAACATCTGGACCTGATGTTCTCTAAGCCTTCCTCCAGCAGTAGCACAAGCCTATGACCTTAGAGTATTATTACACAACATTGAAATGAACAGTGCATTGCCAGCTGCTGGGACAGTGTAGTGACAAACAGACGTGCCTTAGAGTTCCGGTTCTACGGCTTGCAGGCTGTGTGACCTTGAAGGAGTTACTGCCCCTCTCTGAATCGCTTTTCCTTTGTTAATGATGACCTCTTATTCAGATACAAATACTGAGCCCAGAGCTTGGTGCAGAATAAATTCTCCATAAACGGTGGTGGCTGTTGCTCGACATACGAAGATGATAGGTATACGCAAGGTAACAGTCAAGGCCACAGAGGACAACTCAGACCTGAGGCGGAATCCACTCATGTGGCAGGTGTTCCGGCTGCGGAGTTGTGAAGCTTTGACTGGAACTCAGCATATTAGGAACCGAGTCTGGGCAGCACCCAGGGAGCTCCGCCCATTGGATGGGACAAGCCCGCTCCCTGGTGGCCAACTTGACAACAAGTTACAGGGGGCTATGGTTTCAGGTTCAGGGTTTCTTTGTGATTGGTATTAACTCTGGGGAGCGGATGTGAAAATAATTCAAAACCAGATTTTCTCTTTGCTCTTGGAAAACATCTGTTGGCTGGTGGTGAACGTGGGTGTACCAAGGCTCATTTCAAGGTCCCAATTCTGGCTAGACATTAACTTGCTGGGCACGTCACTTCATGCTCCTGGGCCTCAGTTTCTTCATCTGGGAAATGGGATGTCTCTGAGGTCCCCGGAGAGGATGGGATGAAACTGTAGGTACCCCAATTACCCCTGAACCCGGCTTTCATGCTCAGTTGTATTTCCTAAATTAGGACTCCAACAGCCCCTGGTGCAAGAGGAGCTTGGTTGCATGAGATTTCTGGGAACCCAGGTCCCCAATTCTCACCCTGGGAGGTCTTTCCACCCTTTGCCCACTGCAGGAGTCCCCCAACCAGGAAGAACTGTCTCCTCTTTCTGGTACAAAACCACAGCCTAGGGTCAAATTTCATGAGCATCTTTCTCCATGAGATCAACCCCACAACGTCCAGAGCCAGGCAGGGGATGAGTGAAAGGGTGCAGGCACGACAGGGAGACCTGCAGAGCACAGGACCCCACTGCAGGGGCAGCTGCCTGTCAATTCATGCCAAGTGGCACCGAGGGGTTCCTACAGCGGTGTAGCTAGATCTTCTTTTATATTTTTTTCTCCCCAAGGGACGTTAGAGAGTAAACTGTGATATAAAATCTGATTTTTAAACTCTGGCCACAAATATTACTTTTTAAAACATTGTCCTCAAACATGTCTGTGGGACATATTTGGCTTTTGAGATGCCACATTGTAGCCTCTGATATGGGTGAACAGGCCAGCAGGGTACTCGGGCCTGACCCGGAATGACCCTGATGAAATCAGGAGAGCAAATGCACTCCTTCTCTGCAGACCCAAGACCAACCTTGGTCAGGGGACCTGACTTTGAAACTGGGGCTGGAATGTCCCTTGTCCCCACACCCTGTACCACCAGGTATAAAATATAAAGTCCACAGAGGCATTTGCAAATAGCTATTTAATGAGTATATGGATATGATTTTATATGAATAAAACTATATTGTACATGCTATTCTGTACTTTTTCCCCCACGCAACGGTGGAATCATCTGAAATCTAACATGGCCCCAATAGACTTCTTACTTTTTTCTTTTTTCATACTTGCTCTTTCCCATTCCTCCTAATCTCAGGAAGTCGTGACCAGGTTCTAGGAGGTCCCTCGGCCTCTCAGACCTCATATTTGCTCTAAGAGCAAGTTCTGCTGATTCTGCCTCCAGGACATCCCCAAAACTATCCCTTTGGCCACTCAAGGACAAGCCGGGATCCCCACTGAGAGCAGCAATGGGTCTCCCAGCTGGCCTCCCGGCTTCCTCATCAATTCTCCCAAGGAACAAGATCCAACAGCAACTAGGAGAGCTGAAAGACACACATCAGGTCACGTCACAACCCCACTTACTAACTGCCAATGATCCCCTAGCAAGCCCCCACCAGCTGGTCATATCCCATCTCCCCAGTCTCTTCTCCCAGTGAGCTCCTCCTAGTTCGAGGCCATGAGGTCCCTCTCACCTCCCTTCACGGACCTGCCACAGCTACCAATTCTGGGCCCACAGTGCCATCTGGTGGCTGGAGATGCAAGCTGGTCTGGACAGCACGAGTGTGAGACCTGGAGGAAGGTAGGCAAACAAGGATGGGGCCCTTTGGGTTTGGAAAAGGCCTTGGAAGAGCAAAATCTGAGAAGACCAAGAGTATCACTCTGAGAGAGGAAGGTCTAATTGAATCCAGTCTATAATTATGCCTGCTCCCTGGGTTGTGGAAATGGAGCTGGAACTACAGAGCTGTTGGCGTCGGGCCTAAGCTCATTGCCAAAGCTACCCATCAGACCAGCGTGGACGTCTCTGCAGGAGAGGATGTTGGGCTTGTGCCTAAGTCAGTTATCAACCAACATCTTGGGACCAGGACTCAGTCACCTCCTTCCCACAGGAACGCCTCTCTCATCAGCAGAGACCTGGTGCGAGGGTGGGAGGGTAATTCTGGAAAGAGTTGCGGCATCAAAATTATGACCCCCATGTTCAGTGACTCTAACAGGAATGGGGGCTGGAGATTTGGGGGCTGAGATGGTCCTGAAGACAGCCTTGCAGCACCCCAGCCCACCCCACTGTCTGAAGAATTGTGTCCAGTGAACAGGCAGGAGGAGTTCTGGGGTCCCCTCAGTAACTGCACAATCAGAACTAGGGGTACTGGGGAAGAAATTCTTGTTATACAGACACGAGATGTGTGTTTTCTATTCAGAAGTTCAGGGGATATCCTTTAGTTTTCAAGACCTCTGTGACATTTGTTAATTTGATATTTTGGAGGTGATCCAGGTGTCAGTGTATCTTCCAAGCATAACCCCTAATAATGACCTGACCGTGTAGACAACCAGTTTAGACACTGCCAGCTGGGTGTGCAGGCCTGGGAGAGAGTCAGGAGATGGAACGAGTCTCTTGGGTCCTGCCGTGGAGAGACCCCAGGGGAGCCACCTTTCCACTCCAGACCTCAGTCCATTGCCTGTTTGCCCTGTCCTACAAGAAACACTCCAGGTTTACCAACATCCCATATTTCTCGGTCTATTTGCAGAGGACTGCATGCTGTTGACCTCAGGACTCATACCAAAAATTATTCTGGGAAATTATGACAAAAAGAAGACTGGAAAGAGAAATTTAAAAAGACAACATTTTACATGAAAGAGACAAAACTAACTATTTGAGCTTATGATTGAGTTAACCAGCTAAACCAAAACAACCAACTGAGGACAGTGCAGGGAGAATGCACGTGACACTGTGTCTCACCCTTACCAGTCGGATCACACCAGGTGTGTCGGGATGGCTCGTACAGGATTAAATAACAATACAAGGAGGAAAGAACTGTCACCCAACTTTTCCCCACTGGGGAAAAACCACTGCTTTTATTTTTGGTAAACTTGCTTCCTAGATCAGCAGTTCTCAGGAGTCCATTACACTCGTAGTCTTAAAATTTATCAAAGATCCCAAAAAGCTTTTGTTTATGTGGGTCGTATCTATCAGCATTTACCATACTAATTAAAGTAGGAATATATTAAAGACTTATTTATTAATTCAATCGGACATAACAATACCCAACCAAAATACTTTGAAAGAGGCAGAAAGAAACTTGTCCATGGTGCCAGTCCGGGGGGCGGGGGGGACCAGAGGGTGGGAGGAGTCTCATTTGGATAAAAAGCATAAATTCAGACTCTGGTCCCTCCATTTTCCTCCAGTGTGACCTTGGACCCACCCAAGGCCACCATCTCTCCTGGCTCCCCTTCCCCATCTCCCAGAGAAGCATAAAAGAGAAAAGTGGGTGAAGAAAAGGATGGCGATGTCCCAGAGGATGTGACATCAGAGCAAACAATGACATTAACAGAATGTTCAGGCAAATTTGATGACATTGGAAACACACAGGACCAAACGTGGGAAGCTGATCCAAACTTAGAACGGAGTCTCACTAGTCACCAAAGCAGAGAAAAGATGCTCTCTCTCTGTGCTCAGGTATGCCACGAACAGGCAATCTCTCTTCAAACTGCTCTCGGTAAGTTTTTACAAGGAAGTAAAACATTTTAATTCTCAAGGTTTTAAGTGACAGTGTACTAAATAAATAATAGTTTTACTGTTTTTTTTTTCATTTCCCTACCTATTTTATAACCACAGTAAGAGTTCTTAAAAGTTTGTAAAGGTCACAGGATGTGCATACTTTTTCCCACTGGTTATTAGGATTGCTTTGTAGTTCACCTTGCACAGCTGTTTTACCATCTTGCACTATTGTGGACTAGGTACAGGTCTACCTGCATTTCATTTATTTTTCAGCCCATGTGTTTTTGTCTGCCTCAATAGAATGTAAGATCTGTACACGAGCTAACCTGAGTGGGACCATGTAATCCGTTGGATGTTTCCCCATCACCCAGAATAGCAGATGGCACATCCTAGGAATTCTGTAAATACTTCTTTTAAAATCGAGGAATAATTAGAGTTACCTAGGGAGATCCAAGATGGCGGACATAAACACTGCCTGTTTTCGTCCATGAACACATTAAAATGACAACCAAATTACAGAACAACCAACATGGATAACTATCTGAAGTCTGGTAAACAGAAGTTTTATAACTAAGGGTAGAAAGAAGAAGCCACACCGAGATTGGTAGGAGAGGTGGAGACATGAAAGAGGCAGATCCCAAACTTCCGTGTGGTGGTTGAGAACAGGGAGGGATATCTCAGCCACAGAGTTTCCCCCTGACGAGTGAGAGACCCCAGCCCCTGTAATGCAGGGACTCAGCTCTCACTTCCCACACAAGGACACAGGATATGTGTCCCTTTTGGCTAGGCCAAAAAGGAACAACAACGGAGCCATAGATAGGGAAGTCACACACTGTATTCTCAATGGTGGTTGGTCGAGACACAAAAGCATACAACCGCCAGTACCCCAACGAGGGGTCTTCCTGCACCGCAGTCTCACTGGCGGCTGGGTGAGACACAGGAAGTAGGGTCCACATGATCTGCAATCCACAATCCGCTTGCTAACTGCACTTGCTAGCCACAATCTGCGCTTGCTAGCATAGCCATGACAGTTTGCTAATGGCTGACTGGTTACAGCTGATGGCCATCTGATCACAGTTGACGGCCATCTACCACCCGAGCCAGCACCTTTCCACGTGAGGCCAAGAGCCTGGAAACTGCTCTCTGGGACTCCGTCCCTCCAGGCCCCCACACCAGTCTCACCAGCCAGGAAGAGGAGCCCCCACAACATCTGGCTGTGAAAAACCATGGAGATTCCGACCATCCAGGTAAGACAGAAGGCAGCGGGAAACCCAGACGTCCTCACAAAGGACTCGTGCACAGACTCACTCGCTCGCAGGCACTTACCTTGGGCTCCAGTGGAGAGATGGTGACTCAGGAAGTGTCAGAAGCACACAGAGGGCAGACTGAGTTGTGTGTCTTCGAGGAAAGAGAAGTTTCCATTTCCCTGTGTGGGGTTCTTTTCCTATGCAGCTGGCAGGCGGACGCCATCTTTCCTGTGCTGAGCCCTCCCCCAAATGGCCATATCTGAATCTGATTGGCCTGGTGAGCTCTGCTGGGAGCCTGCCCTAACCAACTCCCCCAATGCCAGAGGCATGTTCTCGCAAGCAGTCAGCTCCGCCTACATTGCTCTGCTTCTTGGAAAACTGTTGGAGTCCGAGAGCTGCAGGAGGGAGGTGACTGGCCTCAGTGTGCTGAGACTTTTGCTGAGTAGCTCCAGGCTCAGTACTGGCATCAAACCGGAATCTACATTAACCTGGTGACCACAACTTTTTCCACTTTAGTGACTCCCTGAGACCTTGCCTCACCCAATTTGTGTACCACACAAGGCTTTATCAGTCGCTGAAACTTAAGGGAGCTGGAAGGTGGGTTTTTTTTTTGTTTTGTTTTTTTTTTACAGTGAAAAACGTTTGTATTTAGAATTAGCCAGCTGGACTCAGTTTAGATGATCCCAATTTTGTTGGCAACATCCAAAGCGTCGTAGTCAGGAGCCAGCCGAACATATGCCTTCTTCTCTCCATCAGGCCTGATCAGGGTGCGGACAGTGGCCACGTCAATGTCATAGAGCTTCTTCACAGCCTGTTTGATCTGGTGCTTGTTGGCCTTGATGTCCACAATGAACACAAGTGTGTTGTTGTCTTCTATCTTCTTCATGGCCGACTCGGTAGTCAGGGGGAATTTGATGATAGCATAGTGGTCACGCTTGTTTCTCCTGGGAGCGCTCTTCCGAGGATATTTAGGGGCTGCCCTCGGAGCCGCAGTGTCTTGGGCCTTTGGAAGGTGGGTGACGTCCGGATTTTCTTTTTTTTGTGGCTGTGGACGCCTTTTAGGACTGCTTTCTTTGCCTTCAAAGCCTTCGCTTTGGTTTCGGCTTTGGGAGGGGCAGGGGCTTCCTTCTTCGCTTTCGGCACCATCTTCGTGAAAAGGGGAAGGTGGTTTTTTGTGGCACTACCCCAGTCCAGGTATTGGTTGTGACAGCTGACCTCAGTTTGCAGCGCAGCTTCTCCTATGTGCCTCCAGGTATAGCATAGGCAGCAAACAACCACGGATCACTTTGTAGTTCCTATCAGGTAGTCCCCGGCCGGTCACAGGCAGTGAGTGACATAGGCCTGCACCAGAGCCCCTCACAAGAGGCCCCAGAACCAACATACTCAGAGGTTGGCTTCAGATTACAGCAGAGCACCACACAATAAGCCCCATAAGTGGCACACAAAAAGGACAGTTTCAGCAGTCACGAGAGCCCACTGTGGTGAGTCCCACTCAGTGAAGTAAGCCCCCACCCTCTGCACAGCAGCCTGTAAGATGTGGATGTGGCCAAACCCCACAGTCAATCAGCCTGAGGGTCAATCCCACCCACTGATATGCCAATAGCAATCAAGGCTCAACTATAACAGGAGGGTACACACAACCCACATGAGGGAGACTCCTGGAGCACCCAGAGCAGGTGACCAGGGAGACTGTGCCAGGGCTCCACAGGGCACCTACTACATAAGGCCACCTGACCAAGATGGGAGACATAGCAGATCTACCTAATACATAGAAACAAACACACAGAGGCAGCCACAAAGAGGAAACAAAGGAATGCGTCCTAAATGAAAGAACGGGAGAAAACTCCAGAAAAAGAACTAAACGAAATGGAAGCAAGCAACCTACCAGATAGAGTTCAAAACAATGGTTATAAGGATGCTCAATAAACTTAGTGAAAACTTCAACAAAGAGATAAAAATCACAGAAAAGAACATATAAACCATAAAAAAAGAACCAGTCGGAAGTGAAGAATACAATAACTGAAATGAAGACTGCACTAGAAGGAATCACCAGCAGACTAGATGAAGCAGAGGTTTGAATCAGTGATTTGGAAGAAAAGGTAGAAGAAAACACCCAATCAGAATAGCAAAAAGAAAAAAAAAAGTCCAAAAAAATGAGGATAGTTTAAGAGACCTCTAGGACAACACCAAGCATAACAACATTCTCATCATAGGGGTACCAGAAGGAGAAGAGAGGAAGTAAGGGATTGAGATTATATTTGAAGAAATAATAACTGAAAACATTCCTAACCTGGTGAAGGAAAGAGACATACAAGTCCAGGAAGTGTAGAGTCCCAAATAGTATGAACCCAAACAGGCCCACACCAAGACAGATTATAATTAAAATGACAAAGGTTAAAGACAGAGAGAATCCTAAAAGCAGCAAGAGAAAAGCAACTAGTAACTTATAAGGGAGCTCCCATAAGACTGTCTTGACTCTGTGCTCCTACTTTGTTCCACTGGAAAGTGTCAGGCAACCTGATGGGCCCTTGTTTTACTGTCATCCACCATCACCTTCCTATGACTTGCAGTAGGAGATTTGGGGTAATTTGGATGACAAAACACAGTGCCAAATTTCCTGTTATAGTTGAGCCTTGATTGCTATTGGCATATCAGTGGGTGGGATTGACCCTCAGGCTGATTGACTGTGGGGTTTGGCCTCATTTCCTCCTGAAAAGCCCAATTCTCACAGTCTGATGAGGCCATGATGAGTGAGGAGACTGAACGGCAAAATTATCCAGAGCATCCCTTTCCCAGGTCTACATGCTAAGGCTCGGCCCTCCTCTTCCCTCCTAACCTGTCCCTCATCTTTGCATCCAGAATGGTTGCTCACTATTCTTTCCCTGGATTCTCCACTGGCCTTACTCTGTGCCCTTGGGGTGGGAGCAGGGGTGGGGTGGGGGGACAGCCACTGGAACTTCATGGAGGTCACAGCAAACAAAGCAAGCCCTTTGGGAACTCACACCTCCCAAATCTAGGTCTGTAGTGCCCCCCAGCGGTCTCAGACACAAGTCCCCAGCCTTGAAGTGTCACAGCTCTGTGGGAGCCAAGGGACCTTGTCTGCTCATTTCCCTCCTCCCCCCTCATCTGGCCCTGCACCAGCTCCTCTGGCCATTCCCTGCTCTTGTCCCTCTTTCTTCCCTAATCCCCAAGGCCCCATCCTGCCTGGAGTGAGTCAGCAGATTCCTTCCAACCCTCCATACCTCTACAAGCTTGTTCCTCAAGCTTGGACCCAGAGCAATGTGGTCATCACATCTTTACTGGTGAGGAAGAAAGGACAGCCCTCTTAGGCAAGATATGAGTGGATCTAAAGACTCTGTTGAATACTAGAGGGGCTATGAGGGCCATCACGGGGACTTGGATTTTTAAAAAGGCAGAGGGCAAAACATTTCAGGGTCAGAAGAGACGACTTGGTGGGGGGGAAGGACATCCTGCATCCCAGGAAAACTTTGTCTGCTCAAAAGTGGGGCTGAGAGAGCCACAGAGGGGAGGGCTGATGCCTGGGGACTGGTCCCCAGAGCTTCTCCCTTAGCCTGGCTCTTCCAGGAATACCAGAAGATCCATGACTTCTCAGCAACCCAGGAGGGGGCGCCCTCGACATTCCTGGGTGCCTGTTTGGATTCAGAAGTGCAACTGGAGAACACTATGCCTTGTGGTTAGTTGTATTCTCCAAAACACCTCAGTAGAATTTGAGAATTTCTTCAGATTCCATTGGAAGGGTCCCCACGCTCCAGGTTCCTGGAGAGGTGAACTGACATTCCTGGGATGTAGAAAGAGGGTTGCCCAGTCAGGAGAGGGAATTGGAGGCACAGAAATATTCTACACCTCTGAGCAAGGACCTGGGAGCAGATGTTTTGGAGTCTTAGTTGAACCGACATTCCTGGGATTCTGACTGGAAAAGGGGGTCAGGACATCCTCCCGAGGGCAGGCTCAGAAGGCTGCTCTGACCTGGGCAGCAAACGAGGTCCATGAGAACAGATGACCACGACACGGTAGAAATGTGTCCCAAATCCAGGCTTCTCATTGGAACCTGGGAGTCCTGCTGAGCCCCCTCAACTGGTCAGGAAGGATAGCACCTCCATGCAGATGTGTTTCCACCTCTTCAGATGCCCCAGTGTGTCCCCTGAGCAAACAGTCTCTGTGTGGAGATGGACAGAGGAGTGTCCCATTGCCTCTGTGCAGAAAAGAGAGTGTTAGGTTTTTATACTTTCTAGAACATTTGAAGACCTTAACCGCTCCCATCTCCTTGGATCTTATAGAAGCTGGGATCCCATAGAAACATCCCTAGCTTGGATTTCTGCCATGTTCCTAATTCCACTCATGTTCACATGATGGCTGTCTGACAACTTGGGGGTCCTTCTGAGCCCCTCACCTGAGGGAATCTACCAATTACTTGCTGCGTGAACGTGGGTGGGTTCCTGTCCCTGGCCAAGACTTGGGTCCAGCAACCTAAAAATGGGGAAAATAGCAGTGAACTTTAGATTTTCTGTGAAGGGCACTTGAGGGAGCAGATGAAAAGTGCCTGCACCATTGCTCACCCAGTGGGTGTTCAATACACAGGCGTTTATGATTATCGTTACTAATTTCACTCTACTGCAGCCCATTAACGATGATGATTAACCTAGTTTTATGCAAAGGCCATTGACAAATATAGGGTAGAAATGTGGAGAAAGGAATCTTCTGGAAAGATACCCAGACAGAGAACATCCTTCAAAGAACCCTAGCCTTGGCAGCCAGTGGTAAGAATTATTTCAGCATCACACTGAATTGGGGGGTGCGAAGGGAGGGAGAAAGCCATGGAGACATCTTTGGGGGTGGAAGGAGATTTCTCTTCCTTTGTGTCCCTAACTCCACGCCCAAAATCCACGCGTGATCCAGCCCAGATGGGTGTCATCCCTGACCATAGCAGACCCTTCAACTCCAAATGTCACTTCTGAATTTTGTGGGGAAACGTGTTGGTATTTGGGCACTGTGCTTAATATGAACAGTAAAGAGTTTTGTCTCTATGCCTAACGGCATGTCCGTGAGCAGAATCTCTGTGTCCAACCAGTTTAGGGGCAGGAAAGGGCTTTTGGAAATTGCCTTTGCCTCAGTTGTTACCTCAATTGGTACAATTGTTTGAGGAAACGTTAATTATCAAAATATACTTGGAAAAGAGCCAGTGGGATTATGGTTAGGCTCCCAGGGGCCCTGGAAAATGGCTGGGGCTACTTGCTGTCTGGGAAGTGTCCCCTGTGGAAGAACCCTGAATCTGAGATAAATGTCTCCTGGTAGCAGCTGCTACCTGTCACCATGACCATGACAGGGCTAGGTGTGATTGGCCCACGTTTCTTTCTCTCCCTGGCTCCAAGATCTCCAAGAACCCCCCGCGTCCTTAGTGCCTTTCAGGCTTGGAAACGTATGACTTCTAGGGCTGGCTGCCTCTCCCTCAGCTCACATTCTTGGATTTAATCTTCTCCAGCCAATTTGCTGAGCACATCTCATCTTTCATGGAGGGGACACCCTTTTCCTCTTGGGAGGAACAGAAGATAGGATCTCCCTCCCTGCCCTCATGGATGACACTGTCTCCAATTCAGCCACTCCCCTTTTAGTTTCTAAAGTCACCCAGAGAAAAATCTTTCAATCTCCCTCCTCACCAAGAAAAAAACCACCCATATTTCACATGATCTTGGGCCATTCACAGGGTCCCATTAGAATGGCTGAGCTCAGCGCCCTGCCCAGCTCTCACCCCTGCTTCTCATTGTGGTTCTGACCTGGCCTCCTTCAGAGAAGCCTTGTGGTCTGGAAGACCAGTGACATCCTCAAGCACATGTCCCTTGCTCCCTGAATGGGTTCATGACCTGCTATGTTACCTGACATCAAACCTGAGTGACAACTTGATGCACGGAGACGTTTCTTTTCTTTTAAATCTAAATAATATATTGTATTTAATTCAGTGAGTACAAAATATTGCCATTTCAACATGTAGCCAACAGAAACAAATAATCCCCGAGATATTATATACGTTTTTTTCATACTAAGTCTTGAAAATCCAGAGTGTCTTTTTCACTGACAGCACATCTTAATTTGGAGGAGCCACATTTCAAGAGCTCAGCAGCCACTTACAGCCAGTGGGTGTTGTATTAGGCAGTGGGTATTGTATTTACATGTGTATTAGGCACACATGGAAAATGTGTCAGTCAAACTTCATAACAACTTTAAGAAGACAGAAGCTTTTGTGATTATAAATGAGGGAATTAAAACAAAGAAACTAAGAAATTTGTTCATCGTCAACAGCAATTTGGTGCAAAGCCCAGGTTCAAACCTGGGTCTTTGGTCTCCAAATTTTATGCTCCAAATTTTATGTTATCTGTACGATAAGAACTGATGTTCAACATGACCCTGAAATACAGCCAGATCGATCAAATAAATTAATAATGACGTGGCTTCACTTATAAAATGAGAGGGCTGGACAGGTGGTCACGTTTCTTTTCTTTGGGGATGACACCACTGTCTTCACAAAGTTGTTTTAACTGGAACTTTCTGATGATTTTGAAGTGGCCAAAGATCCCCCAGCAATGAGGCTTTCAGGTTTGTTTTGTTTGTTCTGTCTAAAGTCAGGAACTGATTACACCCTTCCCACACCGAGAAGAGCACGGTCTCACTATCAGGAAAACTTAATCAGTGTCTAGGGACTGAATCAATGAACTGTGCCCTTCCCGAATTCTTGCTCTTTCCTCAATAGAGGTCTGATTTAATCATTTAATCTGGAGAAAGGTAAAGATCCCATTAGGATTAACTGGACGGAGACTGAGGAATCTACTCAAGTTATTGCTTTCTGATTGGAGGTTAGTAGTTGAAAAGGGGAGATGTGATTAGAAAGATCTATAAAAGCCTGTCTCCAAAGAAGAGATACAGAATACTTCAGCTCTGGAGTCACTACCTTGGTTTGCTCCCAGGTCTGAGGTCTGAGCACCCAGCCAACCACCTCAGGGCAGGTAAGTTTCCAACTTCAGCTAAGGACACCCCCACCTTACCTTAGGCAGCATGGAGACCTGCAGCCTGAGATGGCAAGGAGAGCATTCCTCTTTATTTTCAGATGAACAGATTTAAGGCTTGGTTTTGCCTCTTACGTGTAGTTTTGCCTTAATCCGAAACATTTTGATTTGTGCTTTGGTTTGTCATTTTTAAATATCTTAACTGAGCTGATTTTTTTTTCTAATGAAAAACATCTAACTGGCATTTTATTTCTTGACACTTCAAGGATTTAGTCTGTGCACTTAGATTATAGCTCACATACTTGGTGGTTTTGTGATTTTACTAGTTAGGCCTTCTTTTCTAGCTGAAAGCTTCAGAACATTCCACATGATTGTAAAGAGTCGAGTCTATACTGAATGTGAACTATTTGTTCCCCTGAACTCCTTCTAATAGATGTAAAGAGATAACACATAGAAATGTACGTCTCAGGGGTTTTTTTTTACCTCTAAGCTTTGTTACACAACTTTTTTACAGTTTGTCATTTAAATTTTTAAAAGATGCATGGCACCCATTTTAGGGGCATCATCTTAATCTTTCCCAACCAGGTTAACTGTGGAAACTGAGGGTGTAGGCTGTGTTGGGCCACATGAGTGATGGTCCCCCGACAAGGGTGGGGGTCTGCTTTGTCTCCTTGGTACCCATTTCCCAGTGGGACTGGAATCAAAGCCGGGGGTACTTCTGAGATGCCTGTCCTGGGGCTGGTAGGGGCAGAGCTGTGACTCTGTGGCCACCGAGCTCAGAATGCAACTGGGTAAACTGAAGCTCTTCCATCCTTGCCAGAGCAGTGACTTTCGCCCTGAGTTGGTTCCTCTGAAGGGTGGGGAGTCAGACGATGGGCATGCTCATGCTTGACCTGAGAAAGATGCTGTATTCCCTTGACGCTTCCACAGGATTCCCTTCAGGGAAGATTCAAAGATGAGCCTCCAGACGCCACCCAGACTCCTGGAACTGGCGGGAAAGAGCCTGCTGAGGGACGAGGCCTTGGCCATCGCATCTCTGGAGTATCTGCCCACTGAGCTCTTCCCGCCACTGTTCATGGAGGCGTTCTGTGGAAGACACAGAAAGTTCCTGATGGCGATGGTGCATGCCTGGCCCTTCACCCGCCTCCCTCTGGGGGGCCTGATGCAAATGCCTCAGCACAAGACCTTACGAGCTACGTTGGATGGGCTTCACATCCTGCTTGCCCAGAAGGTTCGCCCCAGGTAAGGCAGATCCAGGTCGCCTGGAAGAGTCCTGTGTATCCTGGCACACGGCTGGGGGCAGGGAGTGTGGAGGGCCAAAGGGTGGATCAGAGTTCTCTGATGGTGCCAGCGAAGCTCAGAGAGGCCTTGGCCATTGCTGAGTCCACTTTGGAAAGTGGAGGACTCTTAAGAGGCTGGGGCACCTGAAAGGACATGCCCCTACCTCCTCCCGATGGTACTTAGAGGTACTGGACGTAGAGACCAGGAAGAATGGAAGAGGAAGGAGATGGAGAAAGGCAGAGAGGAAAGAAGAGGGCATGGGAGACACTGACATCGGGATGTGAAGTATAAGCTCAGAGGGGAAGTCCCATTGTTGCCTAAACTCTGAGATGCTCGGTTTCATGCTGCTGAGCTCTTTCTGTTGACCTTAAAGCGTTTCAGCTAATGTCCTGCTTCCCCCCACAGGAGGTGGAAACTGCAGGTTCTGGATTTACGGAATACTGGTCAGAACTTCTGGAGCATGTGGTCTGGAGCCGGGGCCCAGGTGAGCTCACCAATGGGACCGGTGGTTGAGGCCAGTTCCATGAGGAAGCACTTGGCCCCCTTGGAGGTATTCATCGATCTTAGCTTCAGCAATAGGATCTGGAATCAGTTCTTCACCTACCTCATCCATTGGACCAAGCAGAAAGCAGGATCACTCCACCTGTGCTGTAAGACGCTGAAGATTTTCGTGGTGCCCATCAAGAGTATTACGAAGGTCCTGGCTATGGTGCAGCTGGACTGTATCCAGGAGGTGGAAGTAAATTGCACCTGGAACCTGTCCACCCTGGGGGTGTTTGCTCCTTACCTGGGTCAGATGAGGAACGTGCACACACTCTTTCTCTCCCACATCCACATGCCGGCCTCCGAAGAGGAGGAGAAGGAGCGGCATGTCTCCCAATTCACCTCTCAGTTCCTTCGGCTGCACCACCTCCAGAAGCTCTATATGGAATCTCCCTCCTTCCTTGAAGGGCGGCTGGACCAGACGGTCAGGTGAGCAGTGTAACAGTGAACGCACACCCTCGAGGGTCAAGAGCATCGCCTTGTTTGCTGCTCTATCCTCAAGTGTGGTCTCATGGAACCACTCGAAAGAAAGGTAGAGAGACAAATTGGGATAGAGTCTCTGGAAAGAGACACCGTACTAGGAAGCTATACAGTGGGGGTTCAGACCTAGCGAACTCTTCCCTAGGAAGCGATGTCCAAGTTAAGATGACTTAGGATAAGGGGTGAGTGAGGAGGGAAAGCCACATCAGACCTAAGTGTTTCCAAAGATAAGCTCTGCTCACCAGCTGCGTGAACGCGAATGAGCCTGTTTCAAATCCTCATCTGTAAAAGGTTGCTTTGCGCTCCAGGTGAGCTAGTTAACATATGAGAAATGCTTGATTCTGGAGATCAAGGAGCAGGAGTGAAAAGAATTATAAAAAGTGAAAAGTGGTTTGCAGTAATGGACACCCCAGTTGATGTCATACATCAGAAGAACTAGCCTCAAGTGGCCCAGAGATCTGGGTGCCTGGGGTTCAAGCAGGGGACAGAAGGAAGCCTGTCTGAGTTGAGAGCATTTTGGCCTTGTCTCCCAATATTGAAATTCAGTGATGCCCATGGAGCCAGGCTCTCCTGAGCATATTCCATTATGTCATGTCCATTCATCCTCATAAGTAAGTGGAGTGCTCTGCTTGACCGGTAAGGAAAGGGAGCTTGAGCGAGTTGAAAAGACTCAGGCTAAAATGAGACTGGGCGCCCTGGGTGTTGGCCTTCATCAGATGGTCAGAAGGACCCTGGGCTTGGTTGACTCGGTCCTCTCCCACCTTGAGGCCCCCTTTCCCCGCTACTGCTGTCCCCCAGAATTAACTGCTCCGTCTCTCCCCAGCTGCCTGCAGACGCCTTTGGAGACCCTCCCAATAACTAACTGTCTGCTTATGGAATCAGACTTGAAGCATCTGTCCCAGTCCCCAAACCTCAGTCAGCTAAAGGACCTGGATCTGAGTGGAGTCACCCTGGCCGATTTCAGTCCCAAGCCCCTCCGAGCTCTGCTAGAGATAGTTGCATCCACCCTCCAGGACCTGGATTTAGTTTATTGTGGAATCGTGGACTGCCAAGTCGAGGTCATCCTACCTGTCCTGAGCCGCTGCTGCCAGCTCAGGACCTTCAGCATCTCCGGGAACCCCCTCTCTATGGCCATGGTGGAGAAGCTGCTGTGTCACACGGCCGGGCAACGCAGTGTAAGCCTAGAGTGGTACCCCGCCCCTCTGGAGAGTTACAACTCCAAGGGTGCTCTCGAGAGGAGGAGGTTTGCCCAGATTCGGGCTGAGCTGATGGAGGTTCTGAAGGACTTGGGACGGCCCAGGACCATGTGGCTTAGCACCAGCCCCTGTCCTCACTATGGCAGCAAGACATTCTATGACATGGAGCTCATTCTATGCCCCTGCACTAGCCCTGCTTAGTGCAGTGCATCCAGCAAAAGCTTTCTTCTGGGCACTTGGAAACTGAAACCTAGGACCGAGGTGCATTATAAAGGGAACATGCCCATGGTTTCAGACATGTGCTCGGTGCAAATGGGAAAAGGAAGGTGATCTGGCTGGGGTTCAGGATTGCAGGGGGCAATTTGACTCGAGAAATGAATGGGACCTTAGGGGACAAGTGTCCTAGAGAGTCCGAAACATGAGTCTGAGTTGCCGGAAGGGGACCTGGGCTTGAGAGACACAGGTGGGAGTTACCTTGAGGTGATGGTCGTAAAGCAATGTCACAAATAAAGGAAACTTCAGTGGCAACCGTCTGGGGTCCTCCATGATATACTAACCTGCTTTCCCAGCTTGCACCTCAGGACTCTCCAGTTACTACAGAAAAAATGGCGCTGAGTTGTCAAGATCTAACTCTAACTGCTGGGATGAGGTTCGGCCCCGGGGGTTCACAGAACCATTTTTATCATTCCCTCCAGTTCTCCCGGCATCTTCCCTCCTGATTTCCATCGCTGCTCTGTGGGTTAATATACACAACTGGAATATATATTCCACTACGTGGCCAATGAGCCGTTGGCGTGAAGGAGTCTTGGTGGGGGCTCTCACTGCTGACTCAGGCCAGGACCTTGAGCATGAGCATGCCTCAAGTCTCATGCTCAAGTCTCAGTTCCTGGCTTTTGGCTGTGAGGAAAGGGCTTCACTGCACAAGGCAGGGCCCCCAGGTCTGGATGGGGTCGTCCACACTGCAGACCAGCCACGGCCTCTGGGCCTTACCAATAACTCATGCCTGTCATCCTGGTGGCTGGCAATCCTTCGCAAATTAGACTTTCTGTGGCCAGGAAAGATATTGGGGTTCCTTTTAGCAAAATTAACTGAAGTCATATAGGCATATAACATGAAAAAGTATATTTCTACACTGCATTAAAAGCATACCCTTTTTGAGGGGCTAGGGCATATCAATGAGAGATTGACTTTATTCCCATAACACCCTTCCGTCTCTCCCTGTCAAAGAAGACTCCATAGGATAGCATGTTTGGAAATCAGTATATCAGGATGAGTATTAATAACAGTTGCAGCTGGTTTCAGCCTGACCCCATGGGGGGCTCTGGAGTGTGGAGTGTACCACAGTGTGGGTCCCACCTGGAGGCCAGGGGGCTGCTTTTGTGAGAAGCCTGGGGCAGGGCTGACAAGGGGCCTTCACTTTGGGGTGGGAGAGGGGGGATGATTCTCTAGAAGAAGCAGGAGCTGGGAGTCATTAGCCATCACCACTCATAGCAGTTGGAGATGGGTGTGCCCAGTAGAGCGGCTCTTGAGTCCTACACCTTGTCAAATCTGTTTCTGGCTGAAGGGATGGTTCTGTGGTCACTGCTGAGTGACCGAGAGGTGCATACCAGGTTGTCAGGACAAAAGACTATGACAGCAATGACAACAGCGAAGGTTGCTCCAGGAATTCAGGGCCGGGGCACTCAGACCCTTGGCGAAAACTGCGAAGTGCAAAAGGGAGACAGGGTTTCAAGAGGACACTTTAAGAACCCTCCCCTCCACCCCCAAATGTACTGGATGAGATCGCTTATCACTCAATCGCTTTTTAAACACATCCATATTCATGATGGGGCAAGGGGAGAGTCTGAGAGTTAACTCGTCAAAACGTGGCATTTTTTTTTCTTCCACTTAACACTGTGGCTTGCCTTTATGTCCCCAACATCTCCACAACTCCAAAGGCCCTGGATGAGAAACATTCCATTAACTTTCCATCATGGGCTGGGCCTGGCGCCAGCTTCCTATTTGACAGTGAAATCTGTTAGAGCAGGTCCGTGACCCACTTTGATGTGGTTACAGACAGAGGACTGAACCTCCTTGAAAATTCAAATCCCTCCTTGGTCTCTGGAGGAAGATAGTGCAGACTCCGGTTCATTGTAATGACGGCTTCTTCCTGCTGGAGTTCGCCCTCGTGAGACCCCTTATTCCTCAGCAAGAAGAAATGACAACAAAAGAACAGGACGTGATGAAGATTTGCTCCCTTTTGTCCCTTTGGTCTTAAGCGAGGCAGACGTGCATTATTCTTAATCCTTTGGTTAGGACAGAGCATCAACTATGCGTTTACCTTGTCTGGCTGGAATCCTTGATTTTGGGGGGAGATTTGCCTCTGTTTAGGACAAAGAAGTGAATCAGATGCTGAGCAAGAAGGGAAAGAGATGAGATAAAGGGATTTTATCTGCCAGGTTCCTCTAGGGAAGTAAAAGGTAAAAGTTAGCCTGGAGGAAGTAAGTGCTATTTCCAAGGTCGGAGAAATGTACACTTGAAACCTATCAATTTTACTAACCAGTGTCACCCCCATTAAAAGGGAGAGAGAGAGAGAGAGAGAGAGAGAGAGAGAGAGAGAGAGAGAGAGAGAGAGAGAGAGAGAGAGAGAGAAAGGTCAAAACCGTAGACACTAGAATTTCAGTCTGGTGCTCAATATAACCAGGCTTTGAAAAAAAAAGACTTCCTTTTGCCTAATTTAGATACCACTGGAGGTTCAAGGACATTATGAAAAACTAGTTAATGGTGGTTTTTCTTTTTCTTTTTTTCTTTTTCAGAGAAGCTCAAAATTGATTTTGCATGTTGCGATTCACTGGAGCGTATTGAAGAGGATCTGGGCAGTGTGATAAATTAAGCTGGCTGCTTGCCCCTCCCCCCACCCCCATCTTCTGTACATGGATTTGGTCAAACCCTTTCGGTTTCCCCACAATTCTTTTTGCTCTCAAATAGTTTCTTCTTTGTCCGGAGCCACTTCTGCTTCCTGAGTGAATACGCAGATAGGCTGGCTTGGTCAAATGCACTTCAGCTCTGTTTAGGTGCTGCCTAGCATTCAACTGGCAGGATTGTCAGCAAGAGATAAATCAAAGAGCTGTCACCTTCTGCAGCGGCACATTGCAAGGGACATTAACTCGCCTCCAAACAAGACAGAGATGGCCTTTTTTCCTTCGGGGTAAAAAACGTTCCACCTCAGGAGGCTAGAGTGGGAGTTAGTGCAGGCGTTGCAATTGGCTGCATAACCCTGGCTCTAGGGGTGGAAGGAGACAAGCAGGTAATGCTCTCCCTACTCCAGCTCCACCCCCATCACTTTTTACTAGACCGGCTCCTTCTTGTCCAGGTTTCAGCTTTTATATCAGCTCCTCAGAGGAGCTTTCCCTGACCACCTCCACTGCTCCCCATCACTCTGCTGCTTTCCGCCACAGAACACACATGCCACAACTTGTAATGATGTGCATTCTTGTTTCTTCTATTAGGTGGGTGCAAAAGTAATTGCGGTTTAAAGGTTAAAAATAATGGCAAAAACCGCAGTTACTTTTGTACCCACCTAATAGATGCCCCGCTCTGGGAGGGCATACGACCTCACCCATTTTGTTCATCAATGTTGACCCAGGAGTGACCCTGTGTCTGGCCCATGTAGGCACTCAATACATATTGTTGTTGTTGAAACTTGAGAGATAATCACTGGTCATTCCTCTTTTCCTTGTCTCCATATTCAGAACCGAGAGAAGATGCAGGAGTTAGGAGAGTGTAGGTCTGGATGTCGACCTTGTTTCAGTTACGCTAAGACCAGAGACAGTGGTTTGGATTGTGGCCAAACAGGTATTCTAAGTCCCCCATTCACACCTGAACTGACCCGCCTAGGTTGAGCTTCAGGCTTTGAGGATAGGATGGAGGTGACAGAAGGAAGTACAGGAAGAGAAGGAGTGGAGGGGAGGGAGAAAGGGAGAAAGTGGGAACCAAGAGTGTGGAAAGCTAATGTGTATGGAGAGCCAATGCCCTCCTCCAGGAAACCTGAGGAGTGGGGAGAAGGTGGTCTCCCCCCACCTCCGGGGTCTCTCCCATCAACCCTAGTAAGTGGTCAAACATGTGATGATTCACAGACTTTCAAGTCAGCAGTTCTTTATGGAGCTCCCTGGTGTGGGGCCAGGGGTTGGAAGGTTTTGGTCAGCCTTACTCTTGTCATGACATGGGTTTCAGGAGAGGCCTGGGCTGATCACATCATTCATTCATTCACTCATTCATTCATTCCCCCCGGGTTTCCTTGGATGGAGGCAGTACCACTTTGGGTTTTCCCAAAGTCCCGTCCCTGGACTTTACTGAAGAGCATGAGGTGCCCTCTCAGATTTCCCCCAAGTGGCCGATCACAGAACATGTCCCATACTGTCGGGCTTCTTGAAGATTTTTCAAGAAGGTCTATTTGAAGATTTATTAGGTTGGTGCAAAAGTAATTGTGGTTTAAAAGGTTAAAAATAATTGCAAAAACTGCAATTACTTTTGCACCAACCTAATATATATATATATATATATATATATATATATATTTTTTTTTTTTTCTAAAAATAGATACAGTTGGAAATCTTTGGTAGAGATGCCATGGTCCCCTTTCATCCCAGGAAACCCGAGGAACTGTTTCTAACAATCGCTATTACCGAGGAATTATGCCTTCCTGCTCATCCCATCCAGAGCTCTCGGCTCCCAGTGGTTCTGGGTGTTGGTTGGATGGCGTGGTATAATGGGACAGATATGGCCACTGACTTGCCTATCTCACGAGGCACATGGCTTCCGATCTGAGTATCAATATGCCCCCAGGAAAAAGAGGGATGATGTGATCTGTCTGCCATGGGGATTTGGAAAACATATACAAAGTACCTGACACATGGTAGGAACTCAAAAGATAATTATTATCATAGTTCTTTTCATCTTCTCCAAGGCCAGTGTCAACCAGGACATATCCTTATAGCCATTTTACTGCAATCCTATTCACTAATTCAGCATTTCTGTGACGTTATGGAACATAACTACTGTGACTAACAAGAAATGACTACACACACATAGACACACACTGACTCCAGTTTGGGTAAAGATGAAGAATCCAGGGTTAGAGGGGATCTGGGGGATGTGAATACCCAGTTTGTGACCCCGCCCCCCATAGTGATTTCTACCAATTACAGTGGGCCCCAATGGAATGGGCTGCCTTGCAAGGTGGTGCTAGTGGTGCCCCAGCAGGGACCCTACCAGATGGCCAATCACTGATGACCAAACCCCTTGGAGAATCCAATGGGCAGGGGGCCCATTCCATGTGGGAGCCGACATTCCAAGGATTAGCGATACTTAGAATCACTTACAGCCATCATTTTCTACACGGGCTCTGAGTGTCCCTCAGCTGCTATAATTTTGCTTTTATTTCAATGTTTCCTCTAAGTCTTCTTTTCCAAACAAAACAACATAAGCTCCTGCATTTGTTGTCGGCTATCTTTATCTTTTCCTTGTCGTTCTATTCTTTTCGCTGGGGACTGCTTGCTTGTGAAGGGACTCACTGGCCAACTCCTGGGGCCAAGGGGAGGGGGAGGCTGCCAGCTGCTGGCTTGGGGTAAAGATGAAGGATTGCTGTCCTCTGTGTGGCTGACACAGGGAGGGGAGATAGCAGTAATCAATCCTCAGTTATATATAACTGTCTGCCTGTCTGCCTGTAGGGGAGCCACCCCCTTGCCAACTGCCTGCTCCACAGCTCAGCCCCGGGCAGCCCTGCTCACTTACCCTGAGGGCCCTCAGCAGAGGGTGGGGTCAGAGAGGGTAGGAGAGAGGGTTCTGGGCTCCTCTGCTCAGCAGAGCTGGCAGCTTGACCTCTCTACACATAAATTCTCTACTGTGCCACCTCCATCCTGGTTTCTGAATTTACCCTAACTCTCTCTTCAGTCTGGGTGGGGGCGAGAGGGAGAAATTGGATTGGCCAGACCTGAGTTCCAGCCCACTTGCTGGCTGTGCAATGTTGGGGGAGCCACCCAACCTCTCTGAGCTGGTTTTCCTTTCTGTCAAATAAGCTTAATGGTTCTCTCTTTTTCAGGAGTGTTGAAACGATTGTATGAGGGGTGTGTGTGTGTAGTCAGTTCTTGTTATTTACAGTAGTTATGCTCCATAAAGTCACAGAAATGCTGAATTAGCAAATACTGAACATTGTCCCCCCCATGTTCAGGGTTGGGTTCCTTGAGCCTCTGGTCACATTTTGTCAACCGATCAATGCCTAACTTTGTTTTATGTATGTTTCTGCTTAAAGACATCTCCTTTGATATATACTGTGATAATGGTTTATAACATCAAACTCACAGCCTACAGCACTGTAAGTCAAGCCTGAATGAAGCTTATCTAACGTGCGTTATTTTCTCCATAAGTTACATCACGGCCCTCTTATGCTGAGGAATACTAAATAGCCCTTCGCACTACCCTTGGGAGCCATTGTAGACAGCAAAATCACCAACCAAATGTGCAAAAATACAGAAAACGTAGCGCTACACAGACAGTGCAAAGGTTGTTTGCTGTATGAGAGCCAAACCAGGAGGGCACAACAGCCCTTTGTGTGACGTCTGCTGGGACCATGCATGTCTGGAGACTCTAATTTTGCACTCTGAGCATAGGCATGTCTGTGAGTGACTACACAGTGCTGTGAATATTGATTTTGGGGTTACAAATAAATTTTAGCGAGCAGGCAAATTAGAAAACACAGGTGAACTGAACATATGCATTCCTGGCTCAGAGCCCCAGTCCCAGCTCACACCTGAGAGTAAGGATGGGGGAGAACTTTCCAGATATACATATATAACTCATATATATGAGATTTCTAGTTGCCTCTCAATACCGTTCGTCCATGTCTACCCTAGTGAATAACGTAGCAACAACATTTTATCTGGTCACATGACACCGCCCCCACCCTTTCAGCTAAATAACTTCATTTCCCAGATTCCCTTAAAATAGTGACTGCCTAGTGACCAAGTTCAAACCAATAAGAAATAAGCAGAAGTGCTGAGTGGAACTTCTAGTAAGTCCCCTTAAAAGAGATTGCAGTGTCATTCCCCTCTGTTCCCCCTTCTTGCTCGCTAGAATGCGGAAGTGATGGCTGGAGCTCCAGCAGACATCTTGTATCATGATGCTACCGACGGCAGAGCCACAGTGAGAAGGAACCTTGGGTTCCTAGAATTATGGAGCGGCCGGAAGTCCTTGACTGACCTCCTAATCTGGGAGAGAAATAAGCTGCTCTCTTATTTATGTTACCGTTATCTGGTTTTGTTGTTGTTTGCTTGTCTATTGTTATGTTTAGCCAAAACCAATCTTAAGTGATACCAGAGGGTTCTAATCCTGCTTTGCCATTAAGCAGCTCTACAGTTTTACTGTGGTCACCTCACCGCGTTGTGCCTTAATAGTCACATCAGCAAATTGGTGGGGAATTAAATTAGTAGAAATCAAAAAACTTTCCCATTCTAAAAATCTTTGATTGTAACCAGTCTGAAACATAAGGCTTTCATAGAACACATTCACAGGGTCATTTTCCTAAGGTAGATGGAAGGGGAGATGTCGTTGTCATGGAGATGCCCCTGTGATGCTACCCAGTGCCAATCAGCCACAGAGAAGACGAGAGGCTGCCCAATGTATGTGACTTGAACACATGACCAAAGGAACCCGTGCCAGGAGGGAGTGTCAGCATGTGGTCAGAAAGTCCAAACCATCAGAAGGATGGCAGCCTGGACCCGGCCAAAGGAAGCCACTGTTCTTTCCCAGCCTCAGGAACCAGGATATGGAACACACCAAGTTGTGGAAGCAGGGGTTTCTTGAGCAAGAAAACTGGGGATGGCTCCAACTCACCACAGGCAGAGATGGCCAGAACAGGGCAGTCTGGGACCCCTAGAACAATGGACTCTAAAAGTATAGCCCAGCCAATGCCCTAGTCCCAGCAACAGATGAGGCTTCGTGGCAGGTGGAGGTATGTGGCTCCCAAAAGATGGAATTTCAGATCCAGGTAAGGGCATCTTTGCCCAGGTGGGCCTAGACTCAGGAGGTGCCATTACCGATCGATCGATCGATCGATAGATAGATATCCCGTCATGCAGGGTCTCTGGTCCCGCTCCCCGCACAAGAACGCAGGATATGGCGAGGCCAAACAGGAACAGCAATGGAGCCATGAATAGGGGAGTCATACCACTATAGTCTCACTGGCAGTTGGGTTGGAGACACTGGAAGCAGGAGCCACATGATCTGCAATCTGCCGTCTGCTTCTCTGCCAACCAACAACCCTAGTGTAGCCACGGCAGTTATATCAGTGGCTAATGGCTAACGGGTTACAGCTGATGGCCAATAGTTACAGCTGATGGCCAATAGTTATAGTTGATAGCCATCTATTACCCGAGCCAGCACCTTGCCACGTGAGGCCGAGAGCCTGGAAACTGCCCTCCTGGCTCTGTCCCCACACTCCCTCTGTTTTGGAAGTTCCAGCTGTTATCTTTTTTTAAAAAAACAATGTTTATCCAAGACTTGATGAACTCTTTTCAGAGACGTAAGCTGCCTACTGTCTTCCATTTCCATATAGGACAGGGGAAACAGGATTTGAGGTTAGGTCTGCCAAGGAGATCCAAAGGTGTTCCTTGTTGTTGTTTTTCTCTTTTTTGTTTCTTGATCTTTTTTCAAACATATTTAATTTCTTTTCTAGGGCAGGGGCTGTACCCTGCTGCCTCTCTAATCCCCCATTGAACTATTTATATTCCTCACCCAAGATCCCAGTAGAAAGGAGGGCAGGGCTGGCAGCAAATCGACCCTGGATTTCAATTGATCCTCTGTGTCTGCAACACCCGAGCAGAACTCTCCTTGCAGAGCCTGTGGCTACTCAGGCCAGTCCACACGCAGGGTCTGTTGTCTGCAAGGTCACTCAATGTCACAGAGGGTCCCTAGATGCGTGGGGTCTCAACATCTCTCCTCCACAAATTAAGAGCTAAGAGAGACAGATTTTTCAGATTCAGAGGTAGTGGCCACACATGGAGAAACCCCAGGCATTGAGTACACAGTCAAGAAGGTACTGGAAGAGGTGCCTGGTGTCCTGCATCCCAGAAGGAAAGATGTGAAGTTAGCCATGTAGTCGTTCCCAAGGCATCTGGTGTCTAGTTAGCCACAGAAAAAACTGGCCCAGAGACACTGAGTGACCTGCTTAAGATCAAAGGGCATTCAGGACTACTCAGCCATGAAAAGGAACGACCTGCTGATACATGAATCTCAAAATAGTTGGGCTGAATGCAAGAAACCCAACCAAAAAGAATTCCTACTCTATGGTTCCACTTAGAAAAAACTTTAGAAAATGCAAATGAATCTAGTGACAAAGCAGATCAATGGTGGCCTGGCGCTGGGGAGGGGTCGTAAGAGGGATGACAAAGGAAACCCTTTGGAATGAAGACTGTTCATGATCTTGATTGTGGTGATGATTTCATGGGGATAGATAGATCAATCAATTGACCAATAGATAAAAACTTATCAAATTATATTCTTTAAACATGTGTAATTGATTATATGTCAATTACATCAATAAACTTGTTCAAACAAAACACAAAAAAACCTTTTCCATGATCTGCCCCTTACAAAATAGCATTCAGAGAGCAGACATAGAGTTAGATTTCAATCTTTTGATCTTTATTGGTTTCTGTCCAGGATGTCTTTTTCTTCCCAAGTCACTATACGCAGAAGGTGCCAAAAAAATTTATACACATTTTAAGAAAGGAACGCTGCATTAAAATTGTAATACTCAATATATGCTGATAACAAAAGATGAATACAAGTCACATTTAACTTCTGCAATTACAAGAGGTGCTCAAAGTGGTTACCATCAGTGTCCAGACACTTCTGAGTACAGCGAACTACTGCTTGAGCAACGTTGACCAAAGTGTCCACTTGTGTACATTTTTTGGCACCCCCAGTATTAATGTGCTATGAAGAATAACAAATTACCACAAATTCAGCAGCTTAAAACAATAATCATTTATCACCTCCAGGTTTCTGTGGGTCATACCTTGGGCACGGCCTAGGTAGTCCTCTGCTCAGGGTCTCACAGGGTTTCGATCAAGGTGTCACCTGGGATTGGGGCCTCAGGGGTCCTATTCTGAGCTCATGTGGCAGGATGCATGCGGCAGAATTTATGTCGCTGCAGCTGTAGAACTTACGTGACTTGCTTCTTCTGGACCAGCAGGGGACAGAGTCTCTCTCTTCAAGATTCTCCTTTAAAGGGCTCACCCAGGATAATCTCCCTTTTGGTTTCCCAAGGTCAACAGCTGCAATATCCCTTCACTTTTGGCCTTATAATATAACCTAATCACAGGGGTGAAATCCCGGCACCATTTTCTGTGCCGCCCACACACTCAAGGGGGATGGCGCTGTCCAAGGTCTGGGCACCAGGGGGCAGGAATCTTGGCGGCCATCTTAGAATCCTGCCTACCTGCTGTTCTCGCTGTCTCTATCCAACAGTTTACAAGTAAACAAGTAAATAAGATGGACAGACACGCTTCAGAGAGAAGGGCAAACAGCTTGGAGTCACAATCAGGTGGCCCCCTCAACCCCCTGCTTGATTTTTAATTCCCTCTTGGCTAAACACCTTGTCATATGGGGACCCCAGGCCCCTCAGCTGCCTTGGAGTGGACCCCAGAACTCCCACCTCAACAGGAGATGACGAAATGTGGGATGCAGGTCAACAGCACGGGAGAGCAATGTCACATTTCTGTGGAACGATAAATATAAGTGTTAAATGTTGAAGAAGCCAGAAGCAGAGCTGGCATTAAGGAGCTTTGAGTTTGGATCAGGGAAGTAAGATCAAGGAGCTCAGTTTGGGGCCTAACAGGTGGAGAGTAAGGGATGGGCAGGAGGCTGCATGATGACCTCAGTAAAGTGTATCTTGCTCTGCACCCCCCCCGCCACTTGAGGTGAAATACATATCACATGAAATTAATCACTTAAAGCGAATAATTCAGTAGCATTTAGTACATTCACAATGTGGTAAAACCATCGTCCCTATTGCTTTTCAAAACATTTTGTCACCCCCAAAGGAGACCTCGTGCCCATTTTCAGGCTGCTCTATGTACTAAGAGGAGGAGGATGCCGGCCTGAAGTCAGCCCATTTAAGGCACGTGACTTCACCCTCTGGCAATGGGAAAGGCAGGGCCATCTCATACCTCTGCAATGGGTGCCACATCGGGGTTGGAAGTGGCAGTTCCAGGTCCCTTTTTGAATTCCTGATTTAAAAAGAGAAATCCACTGGCCCAGCCCTGTGGACTTGTATAAGCCCCTCCTGGGAGGACCTAGATTGTACTTGACCATATTTGTTTGGATTTAGAAATGCAGGTTATGGGGAAAGAAAAGGGAAAGAAACGGGCAGTACACAGAGCTGCATTCTTTGTTCAGCTTCCCCATTAGTCTTTCAGCCCAAGATAGTTTGAAGAAATGTCCCCATCACTCAAACGGAGTCAGTAGAATTGATACTATGCCTAGGGAAGGCAGAGGTTTCCTTCCAAAAGCCTTGTCTGAAGCACCCTTTATGCCTGTCTCTTTTGGGTTAATCTGAGAAAACTCCTCCCCGTTTGTAAGAGAAATCCCTCCGCCCCATTCATCAAAGTGCTCAGAAGCTGCTGGTTGGAATGTAACCGCACAGGTTGCAAAGCCAGTGCTGTTTACGGTGGGGACCAGCCAACCTGTCATAGTCCAGACAGCACTTGTACCTGTAACAAGCTGCCTGCTCCGTTAGCATCCCCATTGCCAAAAGCACCCTGCTCCCCTAAACTCTGCCTGCCCTGGATGTGAAAGGAGTTTACAATATGAATGTGACATCCAGGGAATTCCCAGGAACTGGCTACATGACTATTTCTGTCTAAATGATGGACAGCCTGGGACCTCTTTCTCCTCAGTTACCCTCCCATCGTTGTCAGGCAGCTTGCTGGAAGCTGGAGAGGCACCAGAAAGCCTGGGGGTTCAGCAAATGTCAGGATCCTTCCTGCTTTGTTATCATGCCCTTGCTCAAGCACTTCCAATGGCTCGCTAGAGCACAATGTCGCAGGCCCAGACTCTTCTGTCTGGCTTCAAGGACTCTATTGGGATGGAAAGCCACCACTTACAATGGCCATCTTTTGAGGATTGCCAGGTGCTCCTGGCTCTGGGATTTGCCTCCTCTTCCCACACCCCAGTTATTTCTGCTGAGTGTGTTTCCCACACCCCTACATCTCTCCTGGGTCCCCAAATCTCCCTAGATCTTGCAGGAGCCTCTGCTTATAGCAGTGAGGGCAAACTGAAGGGAGTCAGAGGGGACTGCCTCTATTGAAAGATAGTGGTTGGGAAGGGACACAATTAGGAAGGGCGGGACATAAAGCAAAACTAAGGTATCCCCACGGAGAACTGGACATAGTTTTCCTTTCTCCCACATAAAATAATAATAGTAATAATAATAATAATGAGACATTTAAGAAAAATAAGAGGAAGTATATATGTACACTTCTATGCAAATACAATTGAAAAATATAACATAAAACTGATTTTTTATTTAGGCATAAAGAGTTTTATGGAGGGGGGGTCCAATCGATATGGTCTCCTTATCATATGTCATGAGGCCATGACATTTCAAGATTCACAGACATAGATCTTGAATTGGAGAGTGGAGCGAGGGACAATTTTGTCTCTCCAGGGGACATCGGGTAGAGTCTGGAGATATTTTTGGTCGCCACAACTGGGGAGGGTGCTGTTAGCATTGAGTGGGTGGGGCTGGGGCTGCTGTTCAGCATCCTACGTGCACAGGACGGCCCCCACCACAGAGAATGACCCAGCCCAAATGGCAATGGCACTGAGGCTGAAACGCCTGCCTTAGGACCATGGCTTCCACACACACCTGATCCACACACACTCCTGAGGTGCTTGTTAAATAAGAAGCATCCCAACCTCTGCCTAATGAACCCAAGTGTCCAGCAATGGGGTCTGACCAAGAATTTCAAAGCTTCTGGAGGCGATGAAGTCACACCCATCGTTTTGGCGACAGTTGGAAAGACCGAGTGCAGGGGCCTTGTTCAGGGTCAGTGGTGGAGTCAGGACCCAGATTCCCTGCTTCCTAGTATAGGGCTGTTCTGACCACCCCACATATGTCAGGGGGTGGTCAGGCCCCCCTTTCCCACATCTGCCAGGAAACCTACTGGGGCGACCCACTGGCTGACCTCAGGACAGAGCTTGCTTGGGGCCACTACTGGGCACAGAGGCCTGTGTTGGGTCTGGTCCCCTAGAAGAAACCAGTAAGGGAGTGAGAAGAGCAGAAGAAAGGAGAAAGAATACAAGGCTGGTTCCAGGAGAAGTCTAGCTCTAGGGAGAGCCCAGGGAGCCCTGGAGCAGGACTGTGCCCAAGGCCTGTCCCACCTTGAGGCCAAGGAGGGGGTCCTTGTCCCCTGACTAACCTCCCTATGAGTCACCGGCCATTGGCCTGGGGGCTGTGGGGATGAGGTCAGTGCGTGCTGTTACCAGTACCAGTTCCTATGAGCTGGCAAGGCCACTGTGCACAGCTCCGTGTTCAGTGACAGCAAGTTGGTAGCTCGCAATTGGCCAAAGGGAGAATATTCACACCCCAGAATCACCAAATGCTACACATCAGGGCCTTTTATTTGGTGAGCTGTTGTCCCAGCACACCCCAGCGGGGAGCACTGTGTAATTCTCAGGTTGCTGTCAGGGGAAGTCCCTGCAGGAGCTGGGGGTGAACAAAGCCCAACCATAAAGTGCACCCCAGCTGCCCAGCTCAGTTCGGCCCAGCATGCACCCCTGCCCCTGCCATTTCAATGACGAATGGATGAAGTGACATGGCTGCCCTTTAGGGAGGCAAGCGTACACCTTTCTAACAGGATTGTGAATTAGAGCGAACATTTGCTCCAACTCCTGCAGTTGGGGCTACGTTCTAGCCATCTGGTGAGAGGCGGAGCCCAGCAGGGTTCTGGATGGCCTCATGTCCACGGCCTCCTGGCTGTACCACCAGCCTGCTCTTTGCCCCAAGCCCTGCCCTCCTGACAACAATCCCCCTTCACCCCAGATGGGTCAGATCAGGTATTCTGAGAGTTCCTTCCTTTCCGCAGGCTGTGGACTCAGTTTCCAAAGAGACATGACAAAAAGAACTGAAAATGCTGCAGCTGAAAGGTTCTTTAGCTAAGTTTCATCGAGCATGAGGCTCGATGTGGAAGAACCCAGGCTCACAGCCTCACATGTGGGACACAGGCCTCTCTTGGCTACCTGCCCAGGTGAGGGGTTTCTCCATGGTGACACAGAAAAGAGCAGCAGTTACAATCAGAGCCCCTGGGTGTGAGGTGTTCTCACTAACCTGTGAGGGTTTCTCACCAGCCCCAAGAGGAACTAGAAAGGAGTCTGGTCCCACTCTGTAGGCAAAGCCAGAGCGGGGAAGGGGTCACTAGCGTGATAGGATGATAGGACTGGAAGCCACATGCCACTTCACACCCTCAAGGATGGGTATAATTCAAAGGACACAATTACAAGCGTTGGCGAGGATGTGGAGACACTGGGACCCTCCTGCGTGGCTGGAGGGATGGAAAACGGTGCGTCCACTTTGAAAAACAGTTAGGCAGTTCCTCAAAAAGTTAAACCGAGTTACCATGTGACCCAGCAAGTCCACTCCTATGTACATACCCCAAATAATAGAAAACGTATGTTTATAAAAGAATATGTACACAAATGTTCATAGCAGCATTATTCACAATAGCCCGAGGGTAGAAATAATTGAAATGTCCACCAACTGATAAATGAATGAACAAATTGTGACATACCACACAGTGGAATATTATTCAGCCATGAAAAAAGTACCTCTACTGACACAGTCTATCACACGGATGAACCTTGAAAATATTATGCGAGGTGACAGAAGCCGGACGCCAGGGGCCACCTTTATGGCATGATTCCATTGATATGAAATGTTCAGAACGGGCAAACCCATAGACACAGAGAGTAGATGAGTGGTTGCAGGGGCTGGGGAAGGGGAAAATGGGGAGCGACTGCTAACAGGTATGGGGTTTCTTTTTGTGGTGATGAACTGTTCTGGAATTAGATAGTAGTGATGATGGCACAACCTTGTGAGGATACTAAAGCCACTGATTGTGCACTTTAAAAGCGTGAACTTTATGGTACGTTATATCCCCATTTTTGTTAAATGGTAGAGAAGGAAGCCATGGGGCAGCGGCATTGTCTTGGTTCCCAGAGAGGGCTGGGCAGCCCCAAACCAACCCAGCAGGGAGGGCTGAGTGCCAGCTGGGCAGAGCTGACTGGGGAGAGAGATGGAGGCTGAATGGCGCAGAAGAAACTTCAGTTAGTGCCCGAGGCTTTCACTGGGGATGAACGGACAGACTGTGCCTGCAAAAGTCTGCTGGTATGGACTAAGACCTCGTCCCTCCGTTTCATTTCCAGCCCTTCTAAGCCTCTTTTGGTTTCTCCCTTATTCTTTACCGAGAATGAGAACGTTCTCTCCCCACCTTCTTGCCCCATACCCACCCACTTAGCCTGGCTAACTACTGCTCAACTTTCCTGTTGCAGTTTAAACATCCTTCCTCCGGGGTCACATGTTAGTTAAAGCGGTGAAAACAATTTTATTCAATGACTACTGACAGTAGGGAAAGACCATTTGCTTAGAGCGGACTGGGTGTTTTAAAGGGAGGATGAGGGAGAGGGTAGGATGGGGGCCCAGTAGAGTCAGAGAAGTGAAATCACAAAGGTTTGATCAGGGTACCTGTGTTTAGGCCATCCGAGTCCGCTGGCTGGCAGTTATGGAGGTTAGGACACTGTCCTGTCACAGACACTGGGGACAGAGGCCTTAGCGTCCTGATGATGACATTTCAACCGCATGGCTGCCAGGCCCTTGTGAAAGACATTCCTGAATTATAGGAGATACATACACATCTCAAAGGGACAGGGGAAGGATTCACTATAAGCCCTTTTTAGTAAATACTCTAAGAAAAGGAGGTTCCGGGCCTATCTTCAGAGGTTAGCTGGAACAAACAGTAATTCTCAGGCATGTAATGGGGGGCTGGGCTGGTCCTCGGGACATGGCCTTATGCTGCTGGCAGCCCTGCTAGGGTTTGCGGGCTCCCAGTGCAGGGGTTTGGACAGAGTCATTAGTTCTCACCAGGGCCCCTTTTCTTCGACCGCCCCTCACTGGCCGTGCTCTGGGCTCCCTAGGGGCCCAGCACTTCTTGATGTGACTTGTCACGTTGTTGTAATCACTTGTTTTCTCTGATGGAAAACTGCTTGTAGTCAGAGGCTGTGTTTGTCCTGTGCTGCTGTGTGACCCGTGCCTGGCCAGGGGGCTATATATTAATAACTAATGAATGAATGAAAGAGCGAGTGCCAACTGCATCCCAGCAGCATCCAGGATGAGGAGGATTTAGGCAGGACAGGTGGAGGGGGTGAGGGAAAAGTGCAAACCCAGGTAACCGGGGAGCCCGTGACACTCCCCCTGGGACCTCGGAGGGCAGGCTGACGATATCTCAGATGATGTATTAGATGGGGGCTGGAGGGGGGTGGGAGCTGCAGGCGGTTATGCCCCAACTGGCCTTAGGTGCCACAGGAGGGGCGGCTCCATGCATAGGAGTCAGTGGGGACCGGAAATCATTGAGGCAGAGAAGCAGAGAATCCCACGTTGCACAGACGAGGAGCTCTGCTCCCGCCCCCACTATCACACTTGTTTCTCCCAACAAGCAATCAGGCTCCTTAGAAGATTCAGGATTAGTGAGAGAATAAGCTCTTTGAGGGACCTCATCAAAGTGATGGACTGACCTCCCCTGAGGGCAGGACTTCGGAAAACTGAATAACCTGAATGGTGCACTATGTCCCCCTGCTAGAGGCAGATGGTAGACAAGGACAGGGGGAGGACATCTCCTCATCGTCCCTGGGATTTCAGCCCTTTCTGCAGGGAAAGCCTGTCCAAGTAATTAACAGAAGTAATTAAGGGTCAGATGGTCACTAATGGAAATCACTCAGTACCCAGCCGCCAATGCCAAACTGGCAGTGCCAAGGAGAGAAGAACACGGCGTGGAGGGACCTCAGAGAGGAGAGGAGGCGGCCACCATGACCCCACGGGACATGACAGCCTGAGGGGCTTGCTCTCCGGGGCTCTCAGAAGAAAGGCAGGGTGCGGTCTAGGGGCTGCATCTGCCTTCAGCAGCCCACACGAGAGCCATGGGGAAGGCTTCTTCCCTACAACAAAGACGGGCAACTGTCAAGGAAGGAAACACCCCAAGTGGTTCCTGACATCGCTTCAGCCCAGGGCTCAGAACTGTGCCCCCTGCAAAGTGAAAAAGCATTTTCCTTTCATACACTCAGGACGTCTTGTAAATCCTCCCTTGGTTGCATTCTTCTCAGTTTATATGTGGTTTTCAAGTCTGTGGAAAGGGCAGAATATTTTCCATCTACCATTCATTCATCCACCCACCATCTAGGAACCCACTCAACTATTTACCCACTCAACTATTCACTCACCTACCGTCCACCCACCCACCCACCCATCCATCCATGCATCCGTCCGTCCGTCCGACCGTCCGTCCGTCCACCCACCCACCTACCTACCTCATTCATTCATTTCAAAAATATTTATCAGGCTCCTGCCATGCCCACAGCAGGTCTAGGCTCTGAGTATACAGGATAAACAAGACAAGCACGGACTTTGCTCTCACAGTTTGCAATCTAAGTGGGGGAAACAGTTTACAAGCAAGCAAACAAAACCCAAGAAGCCCACACAGCCGTGAGTGCTGTGAAGAGAATGAAACAGGGTGAAGATGCATTAGAGGGAGACAGGTGAGGGTCTCTTTAGCTGGGATGGGCAGGGAAGACCTCTCTGAGAAGGCGACCTTTGAGCTGAGACCTGAATGATGAGAAGGAGCAAAGATCTCGGGGAAGAGCATTCCAGGGGGAGGGAGGGGATGGCCAGGTCAAGGGCCCTCGAGCTGGAAGAAGCAAAGCCAGTAGGGGGAACAGAAAGAGTGCCAAGGGGCTAACGGGCGTGAGTATCGGGGACAGGGATGGAGCAGGTTGGCAACGTCCAGGACCACTCATGGCAGCAACACACACCGTAAGAGCCAGGTGAGCAGCAGGCCCAGCTCCGTTACCCTCCAAATACTCAGGTAGAATGTGAATGTTCTGGTTCTCAGCTTGAATATTTTATGACTCTGCTATTTGAATGCTCCAGTAACACTACTCCCAAATATGGTTCTGTGAGAACCATTCCAGTGGTCATGGGTCACCTGCAATTACCTGGCTTGAACCTCATCCTGGACTCTGCCTGCCTCCTCACTCCCTTGGACTTCCTTCCTTCAGGGAGGGAGGCTACACGGTGTGGCCCTCTTCAGATGGGGAAGTGGGTGTGCTCTGACAACTGAGGGCTCCTGTCTGCCAGGCCTGGTGTTTAGTGATGGAAGGCCCACTGGCCTTGAGCTCATGTTGCTTATAGTCTAGAAAGTGCCTCTGGGAACAAAGGATTCCATGGGGGTGGGGGGTCGGGAGATGTCCATGGTGCCCGCTCGGAGCTCCACGGGAGGGATGTCCTGCCCTTGCGTCTCTTACCTCCCCAGGCAGCTCGTAAGGATGTGTGGCGCCCACGACTTCCCGTGAGACCTGAGCTCTGAGTGTGAACTCCTTTGCGTGTTTATGAATGCCTCAGCAGAACCCTGCGGCCTCCCCCCATCAGTCAGGAAGGGAGGCAGCTGCTGAATGGCTTCAACATCCACTTTTCTTCCTGTCCCACCTGAGCCTGATCTGGTTTGGAAACTGGCTGGTTGCCATGGCTGCAGGTGGTGACACATTGATAAATCTGAGAGGAAGGAGGCCTGACAAAAGGGTGTTCAGGGAAATGGGGAAGTGGGGATGATGAGAGGAGGTGTGGTGCTAAACCCGGCGTAAGGACTAATCTACACCACGGAGGGGGCATTGTCCTCATTTCTGTAAGAAACACACCGTGGCTCTGCGGGGAAGTGAGGGCTGAAAGAAAGGTCGTCCTCTGAGACCTCCAGGAATGGCAGTATGGAATTAAATACCCTGGCAGGGCAGGGATGGTTTGGGGAGAGTGTCCCCAAGGAGCCACAGCAGGGTAGGGGAAGGTCACACTGCCCAGGCCAACGGGGAACCCCCCAGTAGACATGACGGGTGCTTCAAGGGGGCCAGTGTAGACTGGGTTTTAGGCCCGAGAGAGACTCCATCCCCAGAAACACACTTGACCCTTGAACAACACGAGTTTGAACTGCGTGGGTCCACTTATATGCAGACTTTTTTCCAATAAATATATAGTCGGCCTTCTGTATCCCTTGGCTTCATATCTGCGTATTCAAGCAACTGCGAAACTGGATCGAAACACAGTATTTAGCCGTAAAAGGATTTTTGACTGTGCGGGGGTTCGGTACCCCTAACCCCCCGAGTTAATCAAGGCTCAACTGTACTTAGTGTCTGTGGGTTGGGGAATGGGCGGGTGGTACTTTTACCAATTTGCACTCTGGCAGGGGGGATCCACCAGGACACAACAATCCTTTGAGAATTTGCGTGGCCTCATTTGTATTCCTGGCGAGCGGACCCCAGGGACGTGTGGGTCACACGTGTAAGATCAGCCTTGACATTGACACAGACTGTGAGCACCAAAGTGCAGCTGGGTGAGTTGGGCCAGTAGCAGCGAGTCTGGGGACTGACTGCAAAATGGTGAAAACGAGACCTGAGCTCCTCGTTACATGCCAGAGGTCTTCAGCCGACTGGCTCTCGACTCCCGTTATCCAATGCTGGGAGCTGAGCTCTGAGTGTGAACTCTTTTGCCTGTTTATGAATGTTCCAGAAGGCACCACTGGGATTCTGAAGAAGGGAAAGGACCATGTGTGGGGGGCCTTCCCTTCCATGAATCCGTGTGCTCTCATCAACTCTGCCTACAAGGCAGTGTTACGCTGTTCACAGGGGAGAGCTTGCGGCTCGGCTCTGAGAGGGTCCAGGGCACGGCCACTGGTGTCTGGCTACGAGGACAGAGTGACCACTCCATTGCAGTGAGGACCCTCCACACTGGAGGGCTCCTTTTAAGACCGGTTAACACACGGTGCTTCACTCTGATTAATTACAATCAGAGGCTCGAATCGGGGTGGTGGTTCTTTGCGGAGTGGCGAACCCTGAAAGAGTTTCTTGGAAAAAGCAACCCCCAGCTCCGGTTCCAATGGAACTCCAGCGAGCAAATGAGTTCATGACTAACAGTCCTGAATATGGGTGTGAGGTTTAACCAAAAAAGCACACTGTATTTCTTCCAAGGCCAAAAATATAATAACTCACACCCTAAAAAGGCATGTTTTCAAAAAGTGGATCACATTTGCAATTGGCGGAGAACAGTGTTGTGTTCTTTTTCGTGTTTAAAAAATCTTTTACGTGGAAAAACAATTTAAAGTTTGGATGTGTGTTTATTGGCCTGGAGTTTTAAAGAACGAAGCTACCTAGCTGGTTGTAGGCAAACGAAATCCCCAGGGATCTGTCTGCTTTGGGGAGGTTTCACTGCACAGGGTATGGCTAGACCTAGCAAGTAAAAAATTACTTTCACTCTCAAGGTCACCAGAGGCCACAAAAAGGAGTTTACGGCCAAGGTCCAGGGCTAGCACTGGCTCAGTTGTTGTTGGTGGGACGTTAAGGGAATGCAGACCCTTGATATGCTCCAGGGTCCAGTTAAATTTGATAGAATTGGAAAAGCCACCCACTCCCAGCCACTGACTGCACCCAGAACTCATGCCTATAGCATTGGCCATCTGAGCCTGTAGGGACATGGGGTGGTGGTGGGGGTTGGGGGAGGGAGAGGAGAAGGGGGAGGAGCAGAGGGAGGAGGGAAGTGTGGATGTTCAGTGCAAACCCTTCTCTGTCACTGGTGAAAGTGATTGGTGTGCATGCAGTTTTCAGCCTTTCTGTATAAAGGTCTCTTTTGACCATCCCCGCAAGGCAGAAGAGGTATCGGTCCTAGGACCACAGCCAGGGTGTGTGGCTGCCCTTTGGTCCCTGTGGGGGTACCCAGGCCCACCTGTAACATCTGTGAAGCTAGAACAAGAGTACAAATACCTTCTTCACACTCATATCTAAACATTCACAAGTCATAAATGAAGATAAATTGTTAATATTCTACCCAGCTACCTTGACAAAAATACCTTGTGAATGATTTGGAAGACTAGGTTTAAACGATGATTCTGGAATTCCTGGACATCTGCACCAGAACACGGCAGTGTGAGGAGAGCTGAGCCATCTAACCCCCTGCCCCTTTCCTTTCCCAGCCCTGGCTCTATCCTGTGCCTCTAGGGGGTCTGCCCCCCCAGGCTGTACATTCCAACCTCTATCCACACCCTCTACCAATATCTACTGCCTGGACACTCAGTTCACCCTGGAGGGGGGATGTTGGGAAGAGGCCCACCCCCAAGCTTCGAGTTGTTTGTGGGGGGATTTCTGGAGTCCTTTATACTCAGAGAATGTTCTAGAAGAGGGCATTGGTTCTGGGTGGGTGTGTGCTCTTGGCCCCACAGATCATTCACCCCAAGGGGAAGAGCAAAGCTGGAGGGAGGCCAGAGCAGGGCCCTCTACAGCTCTGGACCCAAGATAGGGGCTCCTTGCCCAGGTCCAAGGGCTGCATTTGGGCTATTGGCTGTCATCACAGTAAGAGAAATTCACCTGTGATGATGCCAGAATCCTTTGGTCATCAGATCTTAAGGAGATCAGGACAGTGAGACGAGATATTTTGGTGGTTTTGACTTTTCCTGAATGGGTCCGAGATGTTGGATCTGAGGCTCAAACTAAACTCATTCTGGGTGCACCTCACAAGTGCAGGCTGCTTTTCGTGGAGCCCAGCACACAGCCCCAAGGAATGTGCCACTCTACACCGTCCCTGCCAGGCCTGTTCCCGCTGGCCTGAAAAGGGAATACAGGTGGACGGAGCAAGGCGCGGCAACAGTCAGAGCAGTGGCCAGACCCCACTCCATCACTGGAACCTAGCCACCTTCTCTGAGCCTCGGGTTTCTCATAAAATTGGGATAATGGCAGCTCTCATGTGGATTTGTGAGATTGCTCGCAGAGCTCATGTTTGGAGAGGTTCTAGTATGGTGCCTGAAACTCATCTGTTTGCTCTTTCAACAACTATTATATGGCGCCACTGCTCTGTGCCAGGTACTCTTCTTAATGCTGGGGACACAAACGGCTCGAGTTCCCGCCCTTGGCGAGCTCAGGCTCTAGGCAAGAGAGGTAGACAAAAAACACATAAACAAACAAGTGGGATAATTTCACACCACGGTCGGCACTGTGCAGAAAATAATATGAAGTGATGAGAGTTGGGGAGGTGACACTTGAGACCCAAGTGACACTGTGGAGATGGGGGAGAGGGGCATTTCTGGTGCCGTGGAGGCCCTCAGCTGGAACGTTGCACCGTCATTGTTGTTGATAATAATAAAACCTACGGCAAAGTCAGGGAACACCACATCATTGCTTATTGTTTGCACTATGTCACTTCTCAAAAGGCCTTTCCCCAGTGAAGTTGTGGCTCCTGGTCTTGACCGCAGATGTCCCTCATGTCCCCTGTTTCACAGGAACTTTATACCTAAGCAGTGACTGTTTCAACTGGCAACATTTTAAAGCTCTTCTTCTCCAGAATCATGTTCATTCCTAAACTGAGGTGCAGTCGGTAGACATGATGGCTGATGGGTGTCCAGCAAGCCCCAGGTTGCCCCTCCTTCTCTCACGCCCTCATTCAGTAAATGACCAGCGGCCCCTAAACTGCAGGGCTGCTGCCCGCTGACCAGAGTGCACCCCGTGAGGCAGACTGAGCAATAAAACACACTCATTCGGTGGGAATGCATCCACCGGAACCTATTAGAACAAGGAACTGGTGTTCGTTCCACAGCTTGGGACACTGTCTCCTGCAGATTCTGGGGGGAAACATTGTGACTTTGGCAGGGGCCCAGCTGCATCCAGGACCTTTAAATGTGTCCCTGGAAGGGTGCTCCTGGGGGTAGGGAGTGGAGAGTGGGATGACAAGCAGCAATTCTAACCTCATACAAGTCTCGGCTGAATCTGGGGCCAGACTGGGAAGGGGCTGATGCTAGATGATCCTGTATCTCAAACTCCCAGCCTTTGAACCTTTGCCCCCCCCTCTGTGATCTTTTATCTTCCCTCCAGTGCCCAATGTCGGTGGAGTGCCCTCCTCTCCTTACTGAAAACCTTCTCCAGGAACCTTCATTCACAAAGATGTAAATGATGGCTGGAACCTTTAGACTGCAATTCAAGCAGCACCTAATTGTTCATGATGACCAGCTTCAGTTTGCTTATATTGTTTCCTCAGTGGAAGTGTTACCTGCACTGAGGATGGAGGCCACAGAGGTGGTCCATGGGCTGAGGTTGCCATGGAGTCTGGAAAGATGCTGCCCTCTTCCCTGCCTGCCCAGTGACTCTATGAGAAGACAGCCCTTCTGAGCCAGGGGTCTCCTCCACGGGAGCCAACAATGCTGGGGGTTAGAAGGGGTAACCAAGGGTGGGGAGTGGGGAAGAAGAGTAGAGAAAGACAGCAGAAGAAGGGAGAAAGGGGAAGGCAAGGAGGTGAGAGGAGGCAGGATTCAGCTCCAAGCTACCAAATCAGAGCCCTTCCCCAATGTGATGGCTAATTTTATGCATCAACTTGACTAGGTCACAGGGTGCCCAGATATCTGGTTAAATGTTGTTTCTGGATGAGATTAGCATTAGAATCTGTAGACTGCGTAAAGCAGATTGCCCTCCCCACTGTGGGTGGGCCCCATCCCATCTGCTGAGGACCGGAATAGAACAGACAGAGAGGTGGAGGAAGGAAGAATTCATTCTCTTTCTGCCTGACTGTTTGACCTGGGTCTCCTCTTGCCCTCAAACTTGAACTTAACCACTGGCTCTCCTGGTCGTCAGGCCTTTGGACTCAGACTGGAATTACAACACCGGTTCTCCTTGTGTCTCCAGCTTGCCAGCTACAGATTCTGGGACCCCTCAGCTCCATAATCATGTGAGCCAATTCCTTATCATCTCAAGACAGAGATGATAGATAGATAGATAGATAGATAGATAGATAGATAGATAGATAGATAGAATATACATATCTCTTGTTGGTTCTGTTTCTCTGGAAAACCCTGGCTAATATACGCAACTACCCACTCTTGAGTGGCTTATACCAGCAACTCTGTCAGAAGACCTCATTTATTTCCTTCATGGCACTTATCACTACTTGCAATCACAGTTTTGTTTACTTGCTTGTTTTATGTTCCACCCATGATAAGATAAGGCCCCAATGCGCATCCCCAGTGCCTGATGCTTAGGAAACACTCAGTCATTCCTTATGGCAGCAAAGATGGAGGGGGGCAGTGGAGGGAGACAACGAACAGGTGATTCTCAGAAATATTCCTGGAGCTTCTGGCGAGCCCCTCGTCTGAGTGTCAGTCGCCAGCAAGGACCAGTGCTGCTAACACACGTCATCTTGCTTGAACCCGCTGGGACCATGACATTGTTTCATACTGTCTCTGAACCAAAGTGCTGCATCCCACATCCTGGAAGATACTGCCTGTCACAGCCTGTGCTCCAAAGAAATGTCACACACCCCTAAGGCCACTGATGGAGGTTTATCAGAGGTCAAGTCCCAGTGTGGTTTTTTTTTTTTTTTTTTTTTTTTTTTTGTTACTATTTTCTTGGTCTGACGCAATCTGCCTTCTGGAAGCTAAGCCTCCGGGAAAGTTTATTGCAAGTTCTGGATATGACAAGTCTGGAGCGGTGCCAGTACAGAGAATGGCCAGGCATTATTTGGCTGAGGAGGGACTCATGGGGCTAGAGTGTGGGGACCGGGAAGGGAAATAACTTCAGAGGGAAGAGTCACTCTGAGCAGAGGCTATAACATTGTACAAAATGACTATTCTTCCCCTTCTAGTTGCTAAATCTGAGGAAAAGGATCAGGGTTTGAATTTTGTCAACAAAAGTTTTCCTAACCCACTAACCAACATATAACAACAGACACACGTTGGCCAGTTCTAGGCTTTCTCCTCAGTGCCATGTTAGTCAAATGTGGGTTTGTTCTTTGCGTAAATCCCAAGGTTGCTGAAGCCTATTCCATGAAGAACAGAAGTCCTGATTCCAGGGAGAGGGACCTGAACCCGAATCCCCAGTGTCTGAGCTGCTGCCTCTGGAAAGGAAGGAGATACTGCATGGTCTCCCAGTATGGAGGTCACAATGTTGTCTCTGCAGGTTCATATCCCCGAGGTTGGTTTTCAGCCATCAGCTATAAAGCCTGACTTGGCCATCTTCTCCCCATGCACACACTTCAAGCTGAGAGGCAGGCTGTCCTCTGGGAATCCTTTCTGAGCTCCACGCTCTATAAATTCTAAACTCTGAGATCGGAGGTCCCACCAGGTGCGCCCAGGGTGCCAGGCACGGAGCAGACGCTGCTCTGTGCTCTGGGCACTGACAGTGGTCGGTTTCCTTTCTGCTTTCAGCATTGCCCTCTCTTCTCAGAGGGGAGCCACCAACTCAGGTTCTGGAAAGCGAGGACTGGGAGGGGCAGCTCAATCATCCTCATCGTCGTCTTCATCCTCGGCGTCTTTGTTGGGGGTGCACCGCTGGAAGCACTGCACCACGGTGGCCAGGAAGAAGCTGGAGATGATGGCGGCGATGGACACGGCCACGCCGGAGAAGATGATGATGAACAGGTCTGTGAGCGACAGGCTGAACTTACACTCGTTGAAGCTGGCCTCCGACAGCTGGTGCAGGAAAACCCTTCTGTTCTCCATGGGCAGGGAGCACTGGATTTCGTCAAGGCCTGGGAGAGGGCAGGCAGAACGAGAGAGAGCTTTAGGCTGTAGCCTGGCATTGCAGAATGCAAGGATGGTAAGGCGAGCACTTACAAAGTGCAAAGCAGGAGCAGCCCCCCAAACACAAAAGCGGGGGGGTGGGGGAAGCTGATTGGAATGGAACGTAAGCTTTTCAAAAAGCCTCAGGGTGACCGTGGTAGCAGAAATCAGAATGTGTCGGGTCTTCCTCGACCTACACTAAGCCGTGATGCTCTCCTGATTTTGAATCACTCAGGGTGGTGATGGAAGAGCAGCATCGTCTTTTTAGGGTTTAGGACTCCTGCAGACCCTAAGTCAGACCAGTAATACCCAGGCTCAGGGACAGGGAGAGGGGTGGCGGGCAGGGCAGATGCAGTAGGATGGGGGCCATGTTAGTGTTTGTGTAGTGACCATCCTGACACACGATATGAAATATATACATAGTCAAGTTACTGCCATGATTTTACTGATGTCAGATATAAAAAAAGCATGATATGCAAATGCATAAAGAGTGCAGATCTTCTGTTTCTGATCTGGAAGAAGAGAAAAACAAAACAGGAGTAACTAACACTCATATTAGGCTTACTAAGTGCAAACACTGTTCTAAGTGCCACCTACATATGAACTCTTAATTCTCACAACCACCTTCGGAGGTAGGTACTATTATTATGCTCATCGATGGATGAGGAAATGGAAGCACAGAGACTTTATGTAGCTAGGCGTTAGCCACACAGCGTCACAGAGACGCAAGGACGCCGTTTTGATATTTAGCTCAACTGCCGGCAATCTCTATTTGCCTTTGCTTTCCTTTCAACTTTCAGGAAAACTTTCAATTGCTCTCTTTTTCGGTGCTTCTTGGTTTCAGAAAGCTGGCCCTCAATCCAACTCCAGCATTATCTGAAAGTCAGGAGGATTTCTTCACATCACACTGATTAGCTCATTTCTGTCCTGCAAAGAGCGGCCCTGCTAATTGCACAGCAAACCTGCAACGACCCTTTGGGTCTTTATTTGCATATATTTCCTTCTCCAGCTCAGAAAGAGAAGTGGGAGGAAGAGTGACTGAGCTTCCTCCTTCCTTCTGTCCTGGCCCATCTTTAATGTGCCTATAGCCAACCCTGATGCTCTCTTGTCCCCATGGGAACCGTTGCCTAGCAACCAGACTCACAGTCCCTCCTCCCAGATCTGTGCCTACCTTCTACACCCAGGAAATTAGCTGGACCAGAACTCTGCAGGTTTCTCCAGTTTTCACTGGGCTACAGTTTTTGACTGTTTCTTTTCTTAAAGAAGCCAAACTTTTGTTTACTTGTTCTGAGCATTTTAAATGCATTTTAACAGGAAAGCTTTCAGATAAGAGTGATATAGGGATTTTCTTACAGACTCTTTTTTCTTCAATGGAAAAATCGTAAAATCAACTGACCTGCCTCTTCTTAACATTCACCCCACTCCCAAAGATGTTATGAAAATAAATAAGACGGACATCAGTGAACTTTGTGAAACACAGGCAATTTCTAAAGCCAAGATAACGTTTGCCATTTCAAACCTGTAAGAGGTCATTATTACCTAGAGAAACATTCTAGAAGCCCTTCTTTAACAAGCTGTATTAACTGGACAACAACCACAACAAAAACACCAGCCTACAGAACCTGCCGTTTAAATCCAGCCTCTGCTGGCCCTGACTCTTCAAGTTGATTCTGATTTCTACAATGTTCTTTGTGCCCTGAGATTAAGTTTGGCATTGTTACAAAGTGACCCTTTTAGGAAATGTCACCTCACATATTTCTCTGTGGCTAGAAGAGGCAGGCTTGTTTTAAAAAGTGCTGCACACAAGCCCACCCGGGGTGGGAGAGGCTGGAACACGCTCGATGTGCCATCATGATAAGATACACTGACTTAATGGGTTTTCATAGCTCACAAAGAGCAGGGGAATAAGAGTTCCACAAAGAGAGTTAGCCCACAGAGTGGGCGGGGCATCACTGCCGAGGTTCTCTACAGACACATTTGAGGCCAACTGCAGAACTCAGAAGTTGGGGTAATCTGACTTTGGGGTTCCCTCTTCTCTCCTGCAGGATCTTGCTTTAGACCAGGATTTCTTAGCCTCAGTACTGTTGACATTTGGGGCCGGATAACTCTCTGATGAGGGGGGCATCATAACTCTCTGATGAGGGGGGCAACTCTTTGATGAGCACTGCATGATGTGTGTCATTACCGCTGCCCTCTACCCACTGGAGGCCGGTAACACGTCTCCTCCCATTGTGACAATCAAAAACATCTGCAGACAGTGCCACATATCCCCAGGAGGGGGGTGGGGAAGGAAACAGAATCTGCCAGTTGAGACTGCTCGGCTGAGTAAGTCATCTTCTAAGGCAGGGCTATGCTTCGTTACTAAACATTTAGTTATTAAACCGCTTCTTTGATTCATGCGTTAAACAAAACAGGTGAGGCTTCATGCTAGCCACAAAGAAAAAAAAACACATTGAAAGCAAAAAGGAAGGAGGGAAGAAAGGGAGGAAGGAAGGGAGGGAAAGAGGGAGGGAAAGAAGAGAAAGAAAAAAGAGAGAGACTTAAGTCTAATAGGAGGGGCATCAGAACACGAGCACAAATAATGATATTTTAAGAGAGAAAGTGAGACATCCCTCAAGAGGTCCAGGGAAAGCCCAGAGGGCAGAGGAAGGATGGGCGAGCATGGGCATGGGAGGGGAGGAGAGGACCTCCTGTGACCTCCCTACTTTATTTGGAATGTTCTTCCCCCTTCCTTGACCCCATCTCCTCAGCATCTTAGTGAAGAGTGAACAAAAGCCAGTACTTACGTGTGCTGGCTGCTGCTCTTAGGATTTTACACGCATTAGCTCATTTAATCCTCATGCCAACCCAATAAGTAGCCTACTGTAATCATCCCCATTTTACAGATGGTCAAACTGAGGCACAGGGCCGTCAAAGGACTAGTCCAGGAAATGACAGAGCCGAGACTGACTCCAGCTACTACACCATCCCTCCCACTCCCCGGTGCAGGGCAGGAAGACCCAAGGCAGCAGTGGCCCGGCCTGGTGCCTCAGAACAAGTTCCCTCCAAGCAGAGTGTCTTTTAGAAAAATGTCCTACAACTCTCCAGCAACGCTCCTGGTCCCAGGCCCTGACCTGGGCAGACTGGAAAGTTCGAGCTGCCAGCATAGCCTCTGGACACCCTAGTCAGGAGAAGGGCTCCGTGGACGCTCAGAAATGCAGGCATGGAGGGGCACCCTCGCATGAGTTGCTGGAGAATCATTGCCAGGAATTGAGATTTGAATTAAGAGGTGAAAAATGGCAGCCAGGGGCCAAGCTCAGGCTGCAGCATGTTTTTGCTTGTCATCGCAACGATGGTGGGCTTTTATGCTAAGAACCTAAAAACACCTTTAAATTGGGAGATAAGGCAATGTTGTCACAGAGAGTCAACTGTCAGGCTGCCTAAGACAGGACCCTGCCGTGGGCTGGCTCATGCATCCATGTCATTTGGGTGGCCCCTGCGTGAGCATTTGAATTTGTAAGCCCCTGGGGCAGTAGGCGTGAAAGGGAGTGAAAGGAATGGACAGAAGTTGAGGAAAAGACCATTTGCCGTATGGAAAATCTCTCGGAAGCCTAGAGTCCACAGCTGTGGTCCTCAGGCTTTTGGAGTTTACATAGTGGTAAAAAATAAGAAATAGAGGAGACTGACCTAGGACTGCAGTTTATAACCCTACCCAATTAGGACATTTTACACACACACACACACACACACACACACACACACACACCCCATCATTTTATAAAAGAGAGAACATTTGTACACCATTAAAGCTAAGAAGGGAGGGTAACATTAAACAGCCATAAATACATTTGGTTTTAGGAAAAACTCACCACCATGCCCTCATGTTCTCATTGTGCGAAGGACAGAACGGCTATTGGCTGGGGCCACGTTTGGGAACCAGCATCCTATCCCATACTCTCCACTCCACCTGGAACGACTGTCTGGGATCGCTTCCTTATTCCCCAAGACTAGAGGTCCACAAACCACAGCTCCAAGGCGAAATGCCGCAGCCCCCCAACCCCCATATGTTTATGTCAATAAAGTCTTATTGGAACACAGCCAGGCACGTTGGGCTACACATTCCCTAGGGCGGCTTTTGCACTACCACGGCAGGTTTGAGTAATTGCAAGAGATTATATGACTCACAAGGCCTAAAAGGGAACTGTGATGACCCTGGTTTGCAGATAAGGAAACTGAGCTGTTATGTCATGTGCTGAAGGTGGTCCAGCTAAGGAACGGTGGAGCCAGAATCTGGAGCCAGGCCACCTGAGTGCAGAGCCTGTGCTGTTAGCCATTCCCCTCCCTTACTGCCTTAAAAATACGTGCACACGTTATTGCAGGGGATACTCAGACCCAGTGGGTCATATTACACCAAAGCTGCATAGTGAACGCATAAGCTCCGTCTGGAACCCATACTCCCAAGGGTGGCCCAAGCCCAAGGTACTCAGTGGAAAGAAAGTAAAAGGTCATTCTAAAGGGTTTCAGTGTTGTATTAGTTTCTTAGGGCTGTCATCATAAATGACCACACATGGGTAGCTTTCAACAAATTTATTCTCTCACTGTTGTAAAAACCACAAGTCTGAAATTGCAGCGCCAGCAGGGCCAGGCTCCCTCTGAGGGCACTAGGAAAGAACGAGCCGTCCTTCCCTCTTCCAGATTCTGCAGGCTGCAGGAGTTCTTTGGTTTCTGGCCGCATCCCTCCAATCCCTGCCTCTGTCTTTCAAATCTCCTCATTTTTACCTGTCAATGTTCCATCTTATAAGGACACCAGTCATTGGACTGAGGGCCCCCACTAAATCCCGGACAATCTCATCTCAAGGTCCTTAGCTTAATTGTATCTGCCAAGACTCTTCTCAAACAAAGCTGTGTTCACAGGTTCCAGGGGCTAGGACATGGGTGCGTCTTTCTGGGGGATACAAGTCAACCCATGGCAGGTGTCTCCTGTGTGGCAGTCACTGATTGACCTTTGGCTTCTCCCCCTCACCTCTCCTTATTTGGAGGCTGCTCCCAGTTTTCAGTGTGGGCAATCGCCTCTCACTTCTTGGGTACATCTTGGTGCGACTTTTTAAAAATGCACACCCCTTCTTTGGCCAGGAGGTCAGCACATGACCCATACTGGGCCAGAGTCTCTCTGTCCCCATATACTGAATCTTGGGTGGGTTGACCAAACAGATGGCCAGAGCCCACTCAGTGCCACAGCCCCATCTGGAGAAATCATCATTTGGTTTCTGCTTTCTAGACTCCAGAGCTGCCTCCTTCTTTTGTGAGCCTGTGTCCCCAGCCTTCTCTTCAATGTGTGAGTTACCTGACATCCCTGCAATAAGTCCCTCTCTCCTGTTGTTTACTCTCAGGAGATCCAAGCGACAGGTTATAGGAAAATGGAGTTCAAGGATGGGCTGGACACCTGCTCTGTCAGCCTCTGTCCCACAGCCACAAATCATCCCACTCTGCCAGCTGTCCTACAAAACCACATGCCGGGTGGCTCCAGAGCCTTGAGAAAGTGGGCGTGTTTCCGCGCAGCTCACCTCCTCTCCGAGGGAGAAACCTCAGTGAGTAGGCACAACCGAATCCTGGGAAGCTGAGTTCCTACCTTTTGTTCTGTTACGGGTTTTCCTCTAATTTATATCTCCCGTCACCAAAACAAAGTGGGTTCCAGCTCATTCTGGCCTAGACAGACGGGGCCCACTGCTCCTTGCCTTTATAATCATCTCTTCCTTCCCACCAAGGCACACTCAGGAGAGACAGAACACCTCCCTGTGCAGGGTGGCTCGGCCCCCTGCCCGCTGCCGCCCCTCCAGGCTCTCTTCCCTTGACTGACGATTTCTCCCCAGCAGCTGACACCTGAGCACAGAGAGGGACGAGCTGCCATTCTCCCGAAATAGACGGTGACACAGCGGAAGGTAGACTGAGATTAATCTCTGGTCCCTTGACAACACACAGGCCTGCAGCCAGAGGATCTCTTGGGGTCTTTCCCCTGATCTGGTCTCCAGGGAACTGCCAAGCCCAGATCAATGACACACTCTCCTAAATACCTTTTGTCATTAAAAATATATTTTGTTTCCCTAATTCCACTTAATATACAAAGCCTGCGTACACACTGAAGCAATAAAAATAAAAAGGAGGATAAAAGGACCCATAAATCCATGTCTAGTAACACGTATACTGTACTAGATTTTTCTATGTGTACATGTACATAAATTCTTCAAGTAGAAATATACTGCCACTGTTGGCTAACCGTACCAGGAAGCTCTTTCCATTCAGCCAGTATAATTTTCAAACACCAGCTGTAGTGACTACTGGGTATTTTATTGTGCAGATGAGTCATGACTTACTGACCCGATCTCAGGATGTTTCTAGTTTTTTCTTATTAGAAGCTAAAGCTGCTAAGAGGATCGTGTACACAGTCTTAATTATTTCCCATGACACATTCCCACAAGTTGAAGATTGTGTGCGAGTCCCAAAACTCGTGCCAACAATGGCTTTTGTCACTTTTTCATCTTTGCCAGTCTGATAAGCCGTAAAACAGCACATTGTGGATTTAATTTGCATTTCTCGGATGACCAGTAGAGCCAGCTGAACGTTGTATGGTGTGCTCATTGGCCATATGGATTGTTCTTCTGTGAACTGTCTGGCCAAGACCTGTGCTAAGAGCTTCCAAATCTTCCCAAGGTGTAAGGAGGCCCTAGTGACAAGGAGCATTGGGAGAGAGTGACTGATCCATTCGCCTAACACATTTCCATTCACCTAGCTACAATTCCTGGGGAAGGGGGCTCCCCCTCCTACACCCTGGAGCAAGGATCAACGCTAAGGGACCCCTGGGCATTGGTCCCCTGCTCTCTCGGCCAGAGCTCACCACTCCCATCACTCTCCTCTTCTGCTCACTGGAATAAGAGGACTCAGTCTGGGCCAGTGAACACTTGGCCAGGCCCCTTGCTCGCCTCCTGAACTCCAAACCCAGAAAACCAGGAGACAGCAGCTTTAGTGCTTTCACACACACACAGCAGACTTTCAGCCAGGGCCTCCTGCCTTCGCAGCATCATGATCTGAAGGCACCTTTAACATCCGTTAGTCCCCCTCCCCACCGCCCTTCCCTCTGTGTTTTACAGATGAGCGGCCCAGAGAAGTGAGGCAATTTGCGTAAGGTCACACAGAGTCTAGACGGAACCCAGGTCTCCTGACTCCTTGCTTAGAGCTCTTTCTGAGCATCAGAATCTCAGCTGGCTGAACACCTGGAGAAGTTGTGGGTCCCACAGCCCAGCTGCAGCCACTTGGTGCTGCAAAAGAAGACTGCACAGGGGACATCCAAGGCATGCCAGGCCTGCTCCTGCTTCTGGGAAGTGGGGTGCCGGGGAACACCAGCTCTAACTCCTGGTAGTGCTGACCTTTGGTCCCCACCATCACTTTCATTAAATATTGACCACAGTGTAGGGGGACATCCCCAACTGTCCTTCCTGTGTCAGCCAGCAGACACTTCTTCTGATTAAGTAATCAGCTGATTTCTACTAGAGGGAGATGTACCAGCAGCATTGGGCCACAGGCTCCTGTTCAGTCCCGGCTCCACAGAGCGTGTCTGTGGAGGGACAGCATGGAAGAGTGGGTCCTGCACCAGGACCGTGACTTGTATCTGCTATCCGACCCTCCAGTCCAGCTCCTGGACCTCAGGACATCAGTTGCACGCATGAGCATGGAAAATCAGCTGGCCCACAACCTGCCCTCCCCCAGTAAGATGAGCAGAGAAGATCACGGAAGGCTGAAATTTTTATTCTCCGGGTGGCATGCATGCATTTCCACTACCGCCACCATCATCACCATCATTGCCACCATCTTGACCATCACCACCATTGCTACTTCCACCACCTCCCCTGTGCCTACCATCTCCACCGTGAGGTCCACTATCATGCCCAGCTCCACCATTCCTACCACCGCCGCCGCCATCACCTCGTACATCAGCAACACACATTTGCTGTGAATTAGGCCCTGGGCCGACTGCTGGGGATGTCAACCTGTGTCTATTATTGGTGATCCGGTTAGAGAGAACCTTCTGGCAAGGCCAGTGTGAGGTAGTCTAAGACGGAACCCATGAGTCTGGCACCTCCCACAGATCATAGTGATCAATGCTCCACGCTGCCTCTGGGTGCTCAGACACCCCACTGTGACTCCCTCCCTGGATCTCCCCTTCACAGCACCCTAACAAAGTGTCCCAAGTGAATCTCTAATGGTGGGCTCGCTGGTCAGCTGGAATAGCACTGTGAATGTCTTAGGGATGAGAAGGGGCATGTGTGTAGGGGGTCCCCTCCGATTACACCGTTGACCATGAACACACTTTCTACAGGGAAGTGCTATTTACTGGAACTCCTACTATTTACCAGGAACTACGATAAGTACTTCGCCATTGTCATCTCATTTAACCCTCTTTTGCAAAAGTCCTTTAGAGCAGTGCTTCTCAACAGGGGGTGATTTTGCCCCTCAGTGGACATTGAGTGAGGGCTCAAGATTTTTTTGGTTGTCACTACTGGGTGGGGTGCAACTGGCACGTGGTGGGTAGAAGGCAGGGAGGCTGCCACACAAGATGCCCCCACGATGAAGAGAGCCAGCCTATGATGCCAGTATTGCCAAGGCAGAGATGCCCTGCTTCAAGGCTTTTTTTTTCTACTCCCATTAATTTTTTTTTAAATTGTGGTAAAATAACACAACATAAATCACGTAACATTTACCATCTTAACTATTTTTAAGGGTACAATTTAGTGGCATTAAGTACCTTCATACTGTTGTGCAACCATCACCACCACCCATCTCCAGAAGTCTTTTCATCTTATGAAACTGAAATTCTGCCCCCATTAAACACTAACCCCCCATTTTCTCTCCCACAGCCCCCGGCAGCCACCATTCTATTTTCTATGAATTTGACTACTTTAAGGTGCCTCACACAGGTGGAACCACACAGTACTTGTCCCTTTGCGAATAGCTTACTTCACTTAGCATAGGGGTCTCAAGGTTCATCCATATTGTAGCATGTGTCAGGATTTCCTTTCCTTTAAGGCTAAGTAATACTCTTCTGTGTGGATGGACTACATGTTGCCCATCCATTCATTTGTCAATGGATACTTGGGTTGTTTCCATTTTGGCGATTGTAAATAATGCTGCGATGGGAGTACAAATGTGGGGTATTTTTTAGATGCAGAGACCAGGGCTCAGGGAAGCTACGCAGCTTGCCTAAAGTCACGCAAGTTATCTGTGAGGGTCTTGATTTAAAGGCTATCCTGTCACCAAAGCCCATCTTTATGACACCATGGTGCCCTCAGTATCGATGGAGCTCATTCAGATACTGGTCATCTGTGGAACTTCACTTGACCTCTCCTTAGTGGACAATTTCACACAAGCCATGAAACTAGACTTTGTGTGTGCCCTGACTCTGCTGAGCGATGCCACCTTTCCTCTCTTCTATGGGCTCCGTCCATCCTTCCCTCTCACATGTGAGGCCTGCCTCTCTCTGGGGTTCCCTCGTGGCCTCTCTGTCCTCAAGGCTCACGAACCCGCAACTGTGCTGTTTGTGTCAATCACTCCCGCACATCTCCCCATGAATGCTGGCATTTCTTCCTCAGCCCATAAAGTTCTCTCCATGCCCCAAACAACTCCAAAATAATTTGCCAGCAAAAGAAATTCTGATTTTCCTGGGAAGTCGAGAACCAGGTTGGTTTTCCATTATATTTATGATCCTGCTGGCAGCGGGGGCCAAGGGCAGACTTGTGATCCAGCCGACACCTTCACCCCATGGGGCTCAGTGGGTCCTGGCACGGTGGCAACTGCTGTCACTGGAGCCAGAATTATGGGTTGTTGGGAAGTGACCGCAGGCTGAGGCACGGGGAGAGGTGGGGAGTGTCATTAGGAATGGCGTGTGCAGGTGGACAGGACCTCACCGCCATCTGACCCTCTCCTTTCACAGGTGGGGAGAAGTGAAGTGGTTGGCATACTTCCCTGTGGTTGACAGGCAACGCCCCCCACCCAAAGGTATCCGCGTGCTAGCCACAAAATCTGTGAATGTGTTACTGTTCACGGCAAAATGGACTGTGCAGGTGTAATGAAGCTGAGGGCCTTGAGATGGGCAGACTATCATGCCGGGTCCAATGAAACCACAAGGGTCCTTATGAGAGGGAGTCAGCAGGGTCGGAGAGGACAGTCAGAGCCACGCAGGTCCACAAGGCTAACGGTAGGCGCGGGCACCTGTCTCTCTGCGTGTTGTTCTAAAATAAGTCCAATGGGAGGGGGCAGACACAATACTGGTCCATTTTGGCAACACGGGGAAGTGCACAGAAGCAAAAAGGAAATTAAAAATTACATGCCATTCTAGAAAGGCCGAACGATAGACACAGTAAAAAAGATCAGTGTTTACCAGGAGAGGGTCAGGAGGGAGGTGAGAGGAATTGAACAGGTGAAACACAGGACATTTTTAAGGCAGTGAAAGTCTTCTGTATGACACTGTGATGGTGACACATGATGGTATACACTTGTCAAAACCCATAGGACGTACATCACAAAGAGCAAATGTAATCATTAATAATAATGTATTAGTTAATAATAATGTGTCAATGTTGGTTCATCAGGTATAACAAATGGACCACACTAATGCAAGAGGTTAATAATAAGGGGCTCCGAGGTCACGGCTGGTGGAGGGGAGATCCGGGAACTCTCTGTACTGTCTGCTTGATTTTCCATACACCTAAAGCCGCTCTAGAAAATAAAGTCTCTGAATTACAAATCAAATCAAATCACCATCGGCACTTAGACACATATCCTTCCGGTCATTTTTCTATGGGACTCACTTCTGTCTCCTGACCATCGAGGATCCCACATCGGCCTCCCACTTGTTTTCCCAGCCTCCCTGATGCCCTGCATAGCTGTGGGTATTCTTCACCTCCTCACTACCTCTCCCCTTTGTCCCCACTCCACAGATGACCATGAAAGCCATGGTTTCCTCATCACCGAGCAATTCCTGTGATCTGGCCATCCCCCTTCTCTCCTGTGCTCCATCAAGCGGTTAAAGAGCCTGCTGGCTGCCCCGCGGCTGTTCTGTGCTTCTCGCCGTGTGGTCATTCAGTGGCCCGATGGTCTATGACACTGTTCTGTAATATCACTGGGTTAACAGGGCCTCCCCCCTTTTGTAAGCATGCCCCCATTTCCTTCTAAAGCTCTTTTACACCAGTATTTCCCTGATCTTCCCAACAAACCTTGGGGTGACAGACAAAGGAAACAAAGCCCAGAAAAGTTAGGCGACCTGCCCAAGTCGGGGAGGTGGTAGCAGGGGACAGAATGTCCTGATCCCCAGCTCTAAGCTCTCCCATCCTTGAACGTGATCATGTGCAACTTTCATTTCTGACACAGATAACCAATTATGATGGTTACGTTTAAAAACAGACATCATCTCTGTTGATGGTTTCTTGCCAAACAAGCAATACTTTTTTTCTAATCGTTAGAGGAGAGGTGGTCTTTCTTCATACGAAGATGGAGGAGAGGGGAACATACTCTTGTACCCTTTGATTTGAAAGAGAGCTCCCGGGGTGGGGGGACCTGTGTCAAGAGGACCCACCCAGGAGACCTTTGCTGGGAGCTGGGAGTTGGGGGTGAGGGGCTTCCAGACTCTCATCCTGTGACCTGCAGGAGGCTGGCAGGGGAAGGCACAGAGTCAACCAAAATCGGAGCTGCAAGGGGCCTTCACGGTCATCTGACCCAGGGGCTAAAACTGGTGGCTGGTGAGAAGAACACAGCCATGAACACGTTTTGGGGAGCTTGGCCAGCATGGCTGTCTAAACTGTTTCCTGTGTGTTCATGGTCTTTGTTCTCCTCCTGCCTCACCTGGTTTGATGACTCCCACCTGCTACCCCCGGGGACATTTGGGGTCGCTACTCATGACCTAGGGCAACTGAGAGAGGGGACGTGACTCAGGTGTCACTGCTAGCTAATGATGCATGCCCCGGGGCTGTCCTAAATGGGCAGGAAGGTAGGTCCACTGTCCCCTGGTGCCCAGCAATAAGGACCCTGGGAACAGGCTCTCCAGGGAGCAAACAAGACAGGGCAAGGTTGCCTCAAGTCATGTGTGCGGTTGACTTTCCACCGGAACTCCAGACTGGGCTGCCCATAAAAGCTGACACCTGGCCCTGGACACAAGTAATTCTGAGAAAGGTGACACCCGGGGACTCAACTCTAATAAAGAGACAAGTTAAAAATGCAGTAGCTCGGGGGATCACAGGACATGTACAGACCAGTCAAAGGCAGGAGGTAGGCCACTGGCAGGAGCGAGTGAGACTTCAGTCAGACTCTGCCAGGAATATGATTCTCAGGTATGTAAAACGTTCACACAAAACGTTCACTCAGCTGGTGAGCAAATATATAATGCAAATGAAAGCAATGAGGAGATGTCATTATTCTCCCAATAAAATTGGAACACATGTTTAAAAATAATAATACATAAAACCAGGAAAGGTATGGTGACACAGGTACTCTCTCGCCAATGGTGCCCGCTGTCTCAGGTGCAAATGGGCAAAACAGTGTCCAGAGGTTTAAAACAAACATAGATTTTCACCCTGTGTTCCCACCGCAAAGAAATCCACCCCAAAGAAATGATCAGAGATTTCCACAAACTTTACGTGTATGAGGGTGTTCAGTTCTGCATTGTTTGTATACAAAAAATAAAAGGAAACAACCCACATTTCCAACAACAGGAGACAGGTTCAATGAACAGATGTATAAAACGATCTATTACATGGTCATTAGAAGTTAAATTTTCAAAGAACTGTAAAGACAGGAAACTTTCACGACTCAATAAGAGGAAAAAAATCAGTAATAAGGTATATAACAACGTACCAATTTGTTTAAAAATATGTATATGTGCATAAGAATAAAACCGAATTAAATATAGCAAATCTTTAATAATGGGGGGATTCTGGGTAGTTTTAATTTCTTTATGAACCTTAATTGCAGTTCCTAAGTCTACACGGGCCTGTTATTTTATAATCGGGAAAATTAGAACTGCTTTCATTTTTAAAGAAAAAGAAAGAGTCACGTCGGAGTCACCTGGGAGAAAGGACCCATGTGACCTCCAAGTGTCAGCGTTTGTCCTTTTGGCTGAACTACTGTTTCTTTTGTCAGTATGACAAGAGAAGCCCCCACTCGTTGAACCAAACCAGGCTCTCAAAGTTTCTGATATCAAAAAAGGAAAGTGGAGTCACTGGGAGATGGGAGGCAGGGACCCCCAGAGAACCCTGAGTCCGGCCTGGTTAGTGATGTCACTTGGTGAGCAACCTGCCTGCCACGACATCCCTTCTTGGAGAGGACTCTGCCCACAGGGTCTGCCCACAGGGGCTGAGCCCTGGAATGGGTGCCCAGGCACTAAGGTGGACCTTCCTAGGAGGCTGCCCCCATGCAGGGGACCAGGGTTCGCAGACCCAAGGCAGGACCTGTGGACCTGTTTCATTTTGCCCCAGTTCCCCTCTCCTTCCAGCCCTTCCCTCCCTACAGCTGCATGTGTCAAGGTCGCTGGGCATGAGAATCAGCTCACCTCACTTCCCTAGTACTGCGGGCTATGAGTCGAAGCCACATGTGACCATGGCTAGAAAGGGAAGTGAAAGCAGTGTCTCAGCTATTTAGCCTCCCCCAGGGACCCGCATGGGCATTTTCTGGGATACGTTCTCAGGGTTTGGTATGGGCTGTATTCCCTCGGAAGTCTGAAGCACAGATGCAGCCCCTTGCCTGCCGGCTACATGACCTCTCCTCCCTGTGGCCTCAGGGGACATGAGGGAAGGTCAATGAGGACAGGACCCCATTTGTTTCTTCCTTTGGATTCCCTCCCCTGGGAGAAGCAGGGCGCCTGCGCCTGCCGAAAGCCCTGGAGCTTGAGCCTGATTTGCCTTGTCAGGAAGTGAGTGGTGAGCATGGCAGGGGCCTGGGGGGCTAGGAGGTCCTGATGTATCCCCCACCCCCCTGCTGTTTTTAACTCTCCTGGGATCTTGGGCAAGTCACTCCCATCACTTCTCTGGGCCTTCTGGTTAAGACAGGAGAGTGAAAGTCAAATTTCACTTTTCACAGGAGAATAATAACAATAGCAACGCTTATTAGTACTTACTGTGTACCAGGCATTGTTCTCACTGTGCTGATACCCTTTCGATCTTTGCAACAACCCTATGAGGTGGGTAATAGTATCTCCCCCATTTTACAGATGAGGAAACTGGGGTACGAAAGGTCACACAACTACTAAGAAAAAGAGGCAGGATTTGAACCAAGCAGCTCAGTACCAGAGTCTGGGCTCTCGGCCACTTCGCCCTCATGTCTTTGCGAAAATCTAAGAAGTACAAATGCAGGAGGGGCAGCTGACATCTGTCGAGCACCTAGTCGTTGCTAAGCTTTACTGTGCCCTTGACAGAGCTGATCTCGTTCAAACCTCACAGCAGATTTGGTGTGGGATTCTGTTACTGCATTCTGCTGTTGGGGACAGGGAAACTGAGGCTCAGAGAGGTCAGGGATGTGCCTAAGATCATAAACCTGAGTCTACATCGGAACTCGGCTCTCTCACGTCAGGCCTGTGCTACTTCCGCTACCACCCACCATGCCTCTGGTTCACAGTTCTGGCTACACTGCTGGGCAGCAGATCCATTGCTCTGGACGTCCAACACGGGCAGCCTGCAGTGAGACGAGAGCTGTTCTTGGCTCCTCACCCCAGGAGGTGCTGGAAGCCCCATGCTGCCCTCCCTCACCACCTCCACCCTCTCCCTGCTGATGGGACCAAGCCTCCACCAAGGCCTGGACTTCCCTATATTATAGACAGTAGGAGAAATGCCATTTTACACTCAGACTGTTCTTCTCTTTCACACACATTATCTGGGTGATCCTGATGACTGTATACAGCATTCCTCTGTCTCAATGTCACACAGGAGGAAGAGGAGACTCCAAAAAGTTAAGTGACCCATGCAGAGTCACTCATGTTTTTTTAAGCCCGGACTCAAACCTATGCCTTCAGACTCCAACTCCGGGGCTCTGTAAGAGACCTCAGAAGTCAACCAAAGGACGTGAGAGATGAGGAAACTGAGGCTCGACAGGATAAGGTCACAGCCTCTGTTCAAGGTCACAGCCACCCACAGCAGAACTGAGACTGAAACCCACGGCTCCTAACACCTAGTAGCCCTCATGGGGATGACAATGGGAGCCAATTATGCCAACACAACTAACAATGTGGGTTGAGCAGCAGAGGTAGGAGCAATCAGAACCGAGGCACACGGTGAGATCTCACGTGGCCTTTCCTGCCTCCGGTCAGCTTCTGGTGGGGAGGGTTTCGGGAGTCAGGCAGGTAACGAAGGCAAAGTTTAAAGTTGGGGGACTCTGCTCTTGCAGGTCAGCTCTTTTTAGGACTTGCTCACGTGGGAGAGCCTGCCTGGGCTTAAAGTGACAGTTCAGATGCCTGCATCTGCTGAGGAGGGATTGTCCCTGCCTGGGGTTTGTGCTTAGTCAAGTATGGAAGGAATAAGTGAGCACAGGAATCCAGGGCTTAGGTGAGTAGCCTTCTGGACTTCTCAGTACATGGAAAACTAGATCTATGGAAGCAAAATCTGTATCTATGTCACCTTTTCTAATGTGTTCCACACAGCTCTGGTTCCTCTTCTGCCAAAGCCTTGGGGACAGGCACAGGTGGAACCTGTCTCTGGAGGTTGCTGCGGGGCTCACATGCTCACCAGGGGAAGGCTGGGATCCCTGAGGATACGGACACGGTGCCCGCTCCCTGTCTGGGGTGCACTCCTATGGATGCTGAGGTCCCTCCTTCTCAGCTCTGCCATGCTTCCTTCTCGCTGGCCTCCATGGGGTCCCTTCACTGCGGTGCCCTTGTGTTCCCATCTGCCAGGTGGGCATGCACGTCCATCCACATTGCCACTGGCAAAGTGTACCAGGAAAGCAAAGGGTGCACCAGCCTACGGTGGTTTTGCTCAGTGATTTCACATCTGGGCTGAAAAGCCACAGGACTACAAATCTTCCCTGCATCACTGGCTCTTAACAGGCTGCCATTATTCCTCACCAGGAATATCCTCACCCCTTTTAGACAGATGAGCAAGCTGGGAGCTGAAATTGAGACCTGCTCAGGTGACTGGTGGAGAGTTCTTAGAACTGGCTGGCACTCTCTCCAGGTCAGGGTAGCGAGAATGGCGTTGAGCTGTTTTCTACAGGGGAGGGTGAATTCCACTCAGGAGAGGCTGTTAAATAACCCCCACCCACCAGTACCAGGAGCCAGAGGCCCATAAGATGATCGCTGGAATGAGTGACCAAGAAATGGCAGATCCCTCACTTCGGAAAGCGGGTTGTGGGAGAAACAGGGAGAGAAGTACGGGCATCAGGGCCCAGAAACTCTGGAGAATTCAGCCGTGTCCCTTTCCCCAGCAGAGTCCCAGGAAAAGTTCAGGCTGGGAACGTGCGAGGGTTACATCGGGAGCAATTCCGATCCAGAGCTCACCAGCACCCAGGCCTCCTCTTACGGCTCCACTGAGGCCCCTGGCCCGGGGCTCCTGGGATGTGATGGCCTCTCCTCGCCCCCTCCTCCCCTCCCCCAGCCCCGCCGGACGGGCTCACCTTTGGGCAGCTTGGACGCGTTCTCCTCGATCCAGGAGAAGAGATGGGCGAAATCGCAGTCGCAAAGCCAGGGGTTCCCGTCCAGGCGCAGCGTGCGCAGCGCGGGCAGCGCGGCCAGGGCGGCCACGTTGAGGCTGCGCAGGTCGTTGTCGTTGAGCTCCAGCACCTGCAGCGACTCCAGGCTCTCGAAGGCCGCCTCGTGCACGCCGGCCAGGTGGTTGTTGGCCAGGCTCAGCTTGACCAGCCGCCCGGCCGAGCGGAAGGCGCCGGCGCCCAGCTGGGTCAGGTTGTTGTAGCTGAGGTCCAGGAAGGCGAGTTTGGCGGAGCCGCTGAACGTGCCCTCTTCCAGCGAGCGCAGCGAGTTGTTCCTGAAGTCCAGGTAGACCAGGTCGCCGTAGAAGATGAAGAAGTCCTCGGGGATGCGTTGGATGCGGTTGCCCGCCACCAGCAGCTTGCGCACGTCCAGGGGAAAGGGGTCCGGCACGCTGGGCAGCCCGCGGTCGCGACAGTCCACGGTGTGCGGGTCGGTGCAGGCGCAGCCTGCGGGGCACGCGTGGCCGGGCCCGAGCAGCGGCAGGAGGAGGCAGAGCCCGAGCGCCGCTGCGGCGCTGGCGGGGCCGCGGGGGCCGGCGCGGGGGCTCATGGCCGGCGACCAGCGCGAGCCGCGGCGACGCGGACGCGGCTCTCGGGACCAGCCCCGGCGCGGGGCGGGGCGCGGGGCGCGGGGCCGGCTGGCCGGGGAGGGGAGGGCGTCCGCCCGGGCGCGCGGGGGCGACCGAGCGCGGTGCGGGCGGACGGAGCGGGGAGCGGGGAGCGCGGGGGGGGAGGGGCGCGGGAAGCACGAGGGGGTTACGGCCACGGGAAATTAACCCGCCGTGGCTCCCCGGGGCAGCGGGAGCGCTGGCTGAGTGGCCGTCGCCAAACGAGGCCCCCCTCGGGCACCTGACGTCCGAGACCCGATGAGACCTGTGGTGCGCACCGAGCCAGGACCCCTCGACGACTACGTTCAGTGACGGAGCGCCCCCGCCACCCCCTGGCAGTTTGCAGAGGGCGTGTCTGGGGCGTGCGCCCCGGACACCGCGCCCTCCGGTGCCAAAGCACGCTCCTCGCGCGCCCCTGCCGTTGCCAAAGGGCGCGCAGTCCCCGCGGGCTCTCGGGGGCCGCCCACAGGAGTTGCGCGGGGCTCCAGGGGGCTCCAGGGAGCCCCTAGTTGGCTCGTCTTCCTCCTTCCCTTCCCCCACTGCACTCGACCCATCTTTGCGAGGTAGACCCGCTCGGCGAGGCTGGCAGCTGCCAGGGCACCCGCTGTGGCCCAAAGAAAGGCCAGGGCCAGTCAGCATTTTCCATGTTGGCGCGGAACTAGTCGGGGAACTGGCAGCCGCCAGCACGGATCTGCTGCTGGTCTACCGAGGCCCAGCCGACGGGCCCTGTGGCCTGGGGTCAGCAGACCTGGGGTCCAAGCTGTGTGGCCTCAGTACCAGTGCTTCCACCTCTCTGGACCCGGTGCGCCCCACCTGTAAAATGGGTAACGGTAGTATGTATGTCACCAGCCAGGGCGGTGGACCACGGAGTCAAGAAACAAAGCTATACATTATCTCTTTCACCTTCACTTCCACTCTCTCCCCACCAAACTCCCAGCTTTGGTCCCTAAGGGCGGTGATCAGGAAGGCTGAAAGGACAGCAAGCCATGGCCAGTTCACCCTCAGACAAGCAGATTTCCCTCTTTATCATTCCCCAGCCAAACTCCTCCCCCTCAACCCCACTTAAGAAACTTTTCTAAGGAGAGAGGTCCCCACAGAGCCACTAAGAGATTGTCCTGCTGCTGGCTATTTTGGTCCAAATACCCTGGAATTGATAAGCTGGACCAAAATAACCCAGGGAACAGCTGTTGGGCAACAGGCCCTCAGAGACCCTGCCCTGGCCCCTGGCCCTGATGCAGGCTGGTGGAGGCTCAGATTCCAAAACTACAAAGCTAAGCCCCAGCTTTTTTTCAAAGGTACATGGAGTCTTAGTCTTGATGCCTTTTGATGGATCAAAACCCTGAGCCTCTGGGACTGAGCCAGCGGCTCAACAGATGAGGAGTTATCTCCCCAGGAGTCCCGGGGAGGGGGGAGCTCGGAGGCACTTTGGGTGCTGAAGGTCTTTCCCTGTTTACACTCCAGGCCGCCACTCCCCCGGAGTCCCCAGTTTGCCTCTGTAGCCAGCAGCTGCAGGGGCTCAGCCCCCATCACCTAGAAGAGGCAGGTGCTGGAGGAACTGCCTGAATCCCCGTAGAGTGGGTGAGAATACCCAGGCTGCATACATGGTGCGTTAAGGAAGTGTCAGACCAAGCGCAGGCAGGTGGCAGAATTAACAGGTCCCCCTTGTTTGTTGCAATTAACTCTCCAGGAACACCCTGGAACAATCTGTTCCGCCCTCTACCTTTCCAATCTCAGCCTTGGTTCTGGCTGCTCACTCCATTACTAGGGGAGCCTGTTTAGTACTGGGGTGAGGCCTCAGTATCCTTGCTTCCTGCTATCTGCATTTGGTTCCGCTGCTGTCTTGCACATGTACGCTCGAATGCCTGTGTGTCTGAGTGTGCACCAGCCCTCCCTGCCCAGTGGTCTGGTTGGCTGGAGCCCTGGCCTGGGATTCAGGCCCTTGGACCTGGTCCTGGTCCCACCACGAGCCACAGTACCTTTGATGGGCCACTGGATCTGCCTGGGGAAGTAATTCCCAGCCTGGGGTCCCTGGGCCCCTTGAAGATAAAGTCTTTGCAGGATTTCACAAAATCTGGTGAAAATGGGCCTTTCCCTCTGAATGGGTCACCCAGAGTAAATGCTGCAATTGTGGACAATGAACTCAGAGGTAACCCTAGTTCTTTTGTGTTGAGCAGAAACTGGCACTCATGGGTGACTTTGATTGATGAAGACAGAGACGGATTTCTGCTTAATAAATGCAGAGCACTTACCAAGGGCTTGCCAAGAGGGGGCGTGGTAGTAAAACAATGAAAGGGGTCCCTGGTAATAAAAGAGTTGAGAAATACCACTCTTGGCCTTGATTTCCTCATCTTGAAACTAGAGAGAAAATACCTTGTCTTTCCCCTTCCACAGATGGCAGGAAGCCCAGTTGGGAAAATAGTGGTATGGAACGTGATCTGAAAAACATTTGGAACGCACTGCATATAAAAGTGGCCATAAGTCTTGCTATGGCAGGAACTTTTTGCTTCTTGCTTTGAGTGTCCCCCAAACTCCCTTGAATCCAAATCTAAGCATTTTTCAATCGTTAATATCAGCAGGACCAGACACGGCTAAGGTTTGTGGGGAGGAAAGTGGTCCCCATATTCTAGGACTTCCATCCCTTGGGAAAATGCAAGCTTTGCCACCTCTGATTTTCCCCCAGCAAGGAAAACATAGCTGTGACCTCAACAAGGTCACGCTGTGAGTCAGTGATAGCTGCTGGAAATAGAACACAGGCATCCTGACTCCCCAGCTGCTCCACTCACCCTGCTCCCTCCCCAGGAAGGGGGCCCCTTACAGCTCGAGGAGGAACTGTGCAGGTGACATGGAGAGACCTTCAGACTCAGCTTGTCAGCCCCGTTTCTGTATTTGTTCTCAGTGTCAACACACTTTGTGATTCCTGTACAAAAGGCTCCAAACAGAGGTGTGGCAAATACCCAAGGTATCCTGATGTTTTCAAAGGTGACGTCATGCCTTCCCCAGCTGGCCACGCTGAATTCTCACCCCTGTTCTGTGCCCCTGGAGCTCCGAAGCACTTCTTGTTTTGCCTTCTCAGTGGCCCATGTCTGACTCCCCATGAGGCCTTGGGGAGTTACGTGGATGGCAGTTGACCAGGAAACCCCCCACATGGATCCTGGTCTCTGTAAGCAAAAACAACCCAGCGATGAGATTTTCTCCTTTGGTTGCCAGACTAGACTGACCTCTAAATTAGCCAAAATTCTAGGCCCTAAATGATAAACAAGACGATGCCAGTGTAGTATGTGCAGGAGTCTGACGTTAGGTGCAGATGCTAAGCTTGAGGGATAAGAGTGTGTCTGGTGTTTGGTGATGTCATTTGGGTTAGCGGTGTTTATCACCTCTTCTGAGCAACTGGCTGACCTGGGTAGGAGGCATGAGGACACCCCAAGGGCCCCAGGAAGGGAGATGTGCTCTGGACCTTTGCCTGGGGAGCTTCACTTGATGGACCCAGGTCTCTGTTCCGTGGACACGGCTATGTATCTCTCCAAACTGGCCAAACCCCAGCTCCTCCAAGTTCCCACCTACTGCTCTTCCTTGCCATCACCACCAGGGGGCACCATCTGCTGTCTGCTTGGGTGAGAACTGACTCCATAGGGGAGCAGCTCCATCTCCTCTCCACTAGGTCTAGCGGGGGTGAGAGCAGCAGTAAAACGTGCTTCTGTTTTGCTACTCGCTGGCAAGCCTGGACCCCTATTTTAGAACCAGAAGATGAATCTTCAACCAGCCTAGATAGGAGGCAGGGTGGGGGTCTGCTTAGGAACATGGGTTTGGAATCAGACAGACCTGAGTCAAATCCTGGCTGTCCCATTCACTGGCTGTCACCTTGGGCAAGTTACTTAACTTCTTTAAGCCTCAGTTTTCCCATCTGTGAAAGGGGGTATACTAGTGCCTACTTCGCTGGGTTGTTATGGAGATTAAATGAGATATCTAAGAAGTGCTTAGCAGCGAGATTGACACAATAAATGGTAACCACATAGTTATTTCTCTATCTTTTCACCTATAGCAGGTAAATATTTCATGGAGATAGTATTCTTCAGGTAAAGAACTTGTATTTGCCTCTCTGGAATTTATTTGTTAGGGATACCCTAACACTCTGGGCCCAGGTTAACTCTCCCTGCCCCCCTATTCCACACTCCAACTGTAGGCCAACTGAGACAGACAAATACACCTCTCAGCTGTCTCCAGCTCTGGCTGACTTTGTGAGCACAGTTATAGGTGAGTGTTCCCCCCGCCCCCCCCACCCCCAGCTGGCTGGCTTGGTTGGTCTGAGCGTGGGCAGACTAATGAGACCGAGGACGTGGGGTCAGTCCCTCAGCCCGGCGCAAGAAGACATCTGTTCTCTGCTCACGGCCGGTGCTCTTAATGCTAGCCAGCCATCTAGCAAATGTGTGACCTTGGGTAAGGCCGGAAGAGGATGGGGTAGTGCCACCTTTTCTCTCCCAGGAAGAGAAAAACACAGAGCACACATTCTGAGATTCAAAAGCACTGTCATCCCCGGCAGGCAGGAGGCACAAGTCACAGCAAGCTCAGAAGTCATCCTGCTTCTAGTTCACTGGCCCCCACCTCCTATCCGTTGGTAAGACCCTCAGTTCTCCTTCTCTGCCTCTCTACTGTTACCTTTTTAGTCTCAACTGGCATCTTCTTTTACAGAGGTCTCCACTGGCCTTCCTGGGTCCACTTTCACCCAACCCCACTCACACTCCTTATGCTCAAAAAAGCCAAAGTGATCCTTTGAAAATATATATCAGATCACGTCACCTCCCTGCTCAGACACCTCCAATGGCTTCCGGTGTATGGCAGGAAGATTTCTAAGATGACCCCCAATAACCCCCACCTCCTGGTATTCCTTTAGTGGGGACAGGACCTGTGACTTGCTTCTAATGAATAGAATCTGACCGACATGACAGATGCCATTTTGCAATTAGGTTACAAAGACGGTGACTTCCATCTTGCTCTCAGATGCTCTCTCTTGACCCTTTGGCTTGTGGGCTTTGATGAAACAAGCTGCAGTATTGGAGAGGCCCGCATGTCAGGAACTGAGGGTGGCCTCAGATCGACAGCCCTTGAGGAACTGAATCCTGACACCAACCACATGAACTTGAACCAGAGCCTTCCCAGTGCAACCCTGAGATGACTACAGCCCTGTTGCCATCTTGACCCTGAAGTAGAGGACGCAGCAAAGGCATGCCCAGATTCCTGACCCACAGAAACTAAGATTAAAAATGGGTTTTGTTTCAAACTGCTAAATTTGGGAGTAATTTGTGACACAGCAATACCTAGCTAACATACTGGCACACTTGGAATAAAATCCTACTAGACCCGGAGTGATCTGGCCCCATATGCCGCTCCCATCCCATTTGGGATCACTCTCCTCTTGCCTCAGCACCATCCAGCCACTCTGGTCCTTTTGTACATCTATCTAATTCATCACATTTGTTCCCACTCCATCACGTTTGCTTGTGCTATGCCTTGTGGCTGAAACACTCCTGCCAGCTCTTAGCATGGTTGGTGACATTTGGTTATTCAGGTGTTTGCAGCCCAAATGTCACCTCCTCGGACTGGCCTCCTCTCTCCCCAGTCACTCTTTATGCTACCACTTTGTTTGATTTTTTTTAAAGCATGTGTTACCACCTGACATTACCTAGATTGTTAGTTTACTTATTCACTGTACCTTCCACCACTAAGATGGAACTCTTACGAGGGCCACTTTGTTGTCCCAGTTCTTAGAATCAGCCCTAGAACATAATAGGCACTCAAGAAATGTTTACTTACCTGATTACTACCTGCAAATGATCCTTCTCAACAAGGCGACCAGTTTTTCAGTAGCTTCTGGTGGTATCTCACCTGGAGATGCTCATCCATCCATCGCCTCTGGAAAAGCAAGGACCTTCATCCCTTCAAAGGTGGCTTTGGCTCTGATCCTGCAGAGAGAAAGGGATTTGTGTGTGGAGCACAAAGTGTTCCAGCTGTACCCCTAAAATAGTCTGGGAATTTGGGGCCCCTCTAACCACATTTCTAGGTCCTCTTAACTCCATGAAAAGCATGTAGCGTCCCATAAAGGGCCTTATCACATCCATCTTCGAGCTCCACACACACCCTCTTTCCATCTTGCCTCTTACCACATTCCAAGTGTGGCTCAAGGAATCCTGGCTTCCTCCAGGGAGTCTTCCAGAATTACCCTGGGCAATTCCATGGTCCTGTTATTCTCTATCTTTAGAGAATAGGTGCCATGCTAGGTATGAAGACACAAAGATGGACCGGGCACTGCCCCATGCTTTAGGAGCCACGGCTCAGGAGGCAGCCATAAGAAGAAATAACCACAATATGGTTAGAGCTTAGGACTTACATATCAATCTGTAAAACTCCAACTCATACTGTTTTTTAAAGTGCACTGAAATAGGGCAGTAAACTTGGGTAGAATCAGAGCTGAATGCATCTGCTGTTGGATGAGTCAGCCTGCATTCAAATCCTGGTTTCATCACTTCTAGGCCGTGCCTCTCCTGCAAGTGAGGTATTCTGTCTAAGCCTCAGTTGCTTCATCTGTAAAGTGGGGACTCATAGTATCCACCCTGTAGGGTTATTGTGAGGATTAAAAGAGATAATGTGCAAATTAGCCTGTGGCACAACATCTGAGGGGGTACTCAATAAATAAGTAGCACTCTGACACTGTCATCCGTTTGGACACCTCCAGCCACGAACGTCTGTTGCTTGCTTAATATTCACAAGGAAGGCATTGTGCGGAGTCCTGGGGAGACGAAGATAGAATAGACAGCCTCAGTTCTCAGGTGACTCACAATCTCCTTGAAGAGATGGGACACAGAGCAGCGGCAGACAACAAACAAGCAAAGGACTGGTTCTATAGGGTAACTGCCAAATAAGTCTCGTGGGTTCCTAAATGTCACCGGCATTTGGAGGAGTCAAGGATGCCTGGGTTGACGTGACTGGGGAAAGGTACATCTTGACAACATTAACCATATTTTCCAAATCAGATCTTGGAGCAAATGGCCATGTAGCTTCATGCTTCTGTACCCTGGCACACAGTGTTCCCTCTGCCCATCCACCTGGCAAGCTCACGCTCAGCCTTCAGGACACTATGCATTTCTCCAGGTGGCCTTGACCTTCCCAGGTGCAGCCAAATATTTCCTTCTTTGTGTCTCTTGCTCTCCGGGCTTCTATGACTGTCCCTTGCATGTGGCGTGGCATTTACTAATGACAAGTTTGCCTCCCCTGCTGGATCGTGAGTGAGCTCTGGTGTGATAAGAAACACGTCCCTGTGAACAAGGACAGCAGGAAAAAATTCTTGTGAGCAAAGATTGTGTCTTTTGCATCTTTGAATCCTGGAACCCGACATAGGGCCCTGGGTAGGGCCAGGTGCTCAATGTCATTGCCAAGTGAATGAGTGCGTGCGTGCGTGTATGAATGAATGATGCTTCCCGATGGAATGTTGGAAAGCTCAAGAGATAGGGGCCTCTGTAATTGTGCTTTAGAACTGTTTGTTCAACCCCACAAATCCTACATTCTCCTCAGTCCCCCACTTCCCGCCAGGTGGTTTTCTCTCCTTGCTCACTCCTCCCCTCACAAGAATACTGATGGTGACCTGAACACTCTCGTTAACCACTTACAAGACTGTGAAACCCCTTTGTACCCATCCTTTCAGTGGGTCCTCAAAGCGGTTGTCAGGTGGGCAGGCCATGGGTCCTGGTGTCCATTTTACAGAAGCCAAACGAGACTCAGATATATCACTGACTACTCAGCTTTTCACAGCTGGTGAGCTGCAAGGAGCTTTGACACTTCAAACCCGGGGACACGGTTCCTTTTGCTGTCATAATGGTAGGTGGTTAAACGGCTGCTGATTGGATGGACTGACTGGTTGGATGTAGGGCCTCAGAGCCTGGAATTTTAAAGTTTATTTTGGAGCAGCCACACATATGTGATCTCAGAGCAGTACTTCAGCTGTCCTCACTAGCTTCCTCTGCCCTCCCCCAAATCATGCCGCAGACATACGCACACCCCCACGTGTGCACCTACAGGGGGCATTCCCCCTCCTTCCAGGTGTGGGTCTTTCTGGAGGGCAGATGGGAAAGCTGACATAACCGGAAGGGGTACTTTAAAGCCCCCAGAATTCTTTCTAGTAAACTGCGGAGGCACACAGGAGGCTATTTTTATGTGAATTTGTATATGATTTGCATACATTTGCATGTATTTCCCCAAACCATCACACTGAGTTCATGAAACAATTAAAGGTGAACCCACTTCATCTGTGCCAGCCAATCGCAAAGCAGACACATCTACTCTCCAAGCTGTCATCGCTTCTTTTCCCCTGAAGTTTCTTCTAATTTAATATGAAATCATTTTCAGTATTACAGAAGACCTCAAAGACTGCAGAAAACACTATATGCAATAGTAATAACAACAATATCTAACATTTACTGAGCACTTACTATGTGTTAAGCATTGCTCTATGAACTGTAAATATAATCTAAATCTCCTCAACAACCCAAAAAATAGGTCCAATTACTATCCCCATTTTACAGGTGAGGACACTGAGGTCCATGGGCTTAAGGTCACATGGGTTGCCAGCGATTCAAACGTGGGCAGTCTAGTTCCATTCATTTATGCAGCAAATATTCATTTGAGCCCCTACTATGAGCCAGACAGTGTTCTAGGCATTGGGAACACTGCAGCAAACAAAAAAGACAAAGTCCCAGCTGTCACAAAGCATTCGTGTGCATTAGTTAGGGTCAGACTGGGTTTCTAGAATCAAGAAACCCCAAAATGTACTAAACAACAAAGAAGTTGTGACCTGCTCCACGGGGCCATTGGGGAGAAACCAAGTTCCTTCCAAGTGTTCGCTCTGCTAAGCACCTATGACGTTGTCTTCGCTGCTTGGATGAACCCGGGCTGCAGTTGCCACGTCGCCCTGTAGCCAGCAGGAAGGTGGAAGTGGCACAGAGGAGCCATCCGTAATGTGCTGAAGCCCAGGTCTGTGCAGAGCAGCAACTGTCATTTCTATGTCCTTTCTACGAGGGAAAGCTAGTCCTGAGGCCTCAGCCAGTGTCAAGAGGGGCTAAGCAATGGGGTCTGGCCAAGGCCGAGGAATTAGGAGAATGGATGTGGGTGGACAGCCAGCCTCTGCCACAGAATAACAGTCACTGAGCAAACAACTAGATTGGATGACGTCAGAGAACGATAAGTGCAATGAAGAAAAACCAAGCAGGGGTAGAGGCTGGAGGGTGACTCGGTCACATTTTTAGACAGTCAGGAGTTTTTAACCACTGTCCTTAGCTGTCCCCTAACCATAGCCTTGTTCAGAGTGACTATGGTGAAGGCACAGGAGAGCCCCGAGCCCCTCCTGAACCAATAAGGTCAATTCACATCCAGCTGAGTAACCAGGTGCTCCGAGCCAGCAAGTTTACTGGACTTGACCTTCATACCTTCCAGCAAGGTATTTTTATTAGTCATCTCATTCTCATTTTAAAAATCCTTTAAGGTAGCTAGCTAGGGCAAGTAATGGTGAAGTCCTTTGACAGTGGGCTTGAGAATGTTCATTCCAGTTAGCATATAAACTGTACTGAACTTCTATGTGCCAAGGAACTAGGATATAAAGATAAATGGATGTGGTTCCCTCAGATACCTTAACAGGTAGCTCAGTATAGTATGCAGACATATAAGCAAATAATTTGTAAAACATACAATGTTAAAAGTGTGTACAAAATACAGTGGTACGGAGAAGGGAGGGAATAAAAATTCTCCCTGAATCGGAGGGATCAGACAAGGTATCACAGAAGAGGTGATGGTGGATCAAGGTTTTGAAGGATGAATAGGAGTTCTACAAGCAGGTGGCGAATCTGTTGCAGAGAAGGAAAATATGTTCCAGAGAGAGGAATTGTGTACATGAAGGCACAGAATTCTTAGGAAACGCTTCAGAATTTGGCCATGAACATTTGAGAAAGGCTCACAACATCTCAAGTCGATGTTGGAAAGTAACCTGGCCTCCTGATTCCTAGTCCATGCTAGTTTTTGACCGTCCTTTGTAGCTGTCCCACGGTCTGGTGGACCAATCCCTGGGTGTTGTACCAGCATTTTAAAAGCTCTGATTACAGAGCTGCTATTCCCATGCATTCATCCAATAATACTGACCGAGTACCTTTGAAATGGAAGCAAATATTGGGGACACAATGACAATGCAACCTGGCCTGATTCCCAATGTGAGAGAGGGGTGAGGCACAATCTTTAACTTACTTTTACGTTCTCTTGTCCTCGGTCTCGTCTCTAAAGGAAGGTTCTTGGGCTGGATGATGTCTAATGTTCCTTCCTGAGGTACCTCGTCCTTGTTAATGGCCATGTTGGGGAAGCAGGCGAAATGAACCCACATTTGCCTGCCCTCCAGCACTACAAGAGCTGAACATCACTCCTCCTTAGGTTAGGGCCCATGCCATAGAGGAATGTTTTCATTGTCACCCTACCATCCTTTTCTCTTCTCTTCCCAGTGATTCTCCTGTTGAATTTAGCTCCTCCTCATTCTCAGCCTGGTGTTTTGGCTACTGATCTGATGAAGACTCTTTCCTTGACCAGACTCTAATCAGGCTCCTCTGAACTCTTTTTCCACTAGGCCCATCCTTGGCCATATCCTCAAGAGCCCAAAGTTAGCAAGAATCCAACTACCAGAACCCCCCTCCCTCAATATCCGACCAAATTCCTCATCCCCCACCATCCTCCAGGGGATGTCTGACCCCCCTGGCCTGTCTTCAGCAGGATCCCTGTTAGGTCAGTTTAGCCAGGATCCACCTAACCCCTGATGTTTCCTCTTAGTAATTTTCCCTCCACTGACTTCCCATCCTGCTCCTTGGCTATAAATTCCCACTTGGTCTGGTTGTATTAGGGGTGAAGCCCAAGTTCACTCCTTACTGCAAAACGCCATTGGAGCAGTCCCCTTCCTGTTGCTATAGTCCTGCATAAAGCCTTCCTTACCGTTTTAACAAGTGTCATGAATAATTAAACAGACTCCACCCCAGCTCCAGGTGATTGGTTCAGGCCTGAGCACATGACTCAGTATCTCCACTGAAGATGCCAGCAGCTGTTTGGCTGGAGCATGCTCTCCCCACACTGAGATGCGATGCTATGAGGGTATGGTGCGTGCAGCTGCTGGGGTCTCTTTGTGACCACCGTAAGCATTTAGTAAGCACCTCCTGTGTGGAGCCTGTGGACAAACTGATGAGAAAGAGTGGAGGGCCAGTAAGAAGCTGCGCAGCCTCTCCAGACCTCTCAGTTACACGGGCCAATAGAGGCCTGCTTTGTGCTTGAGCCAATTTGAAGTCTGAGTTGGGTTGTCTGTCTCATGCAAGTTGGAAAATAACAATAGCAGCAGCAGACAGTGGATACCGTGTCCCTGGGAGCCAGAAGCATCACAATTGTTTCAACCTCACGCTAGTTGTCAGTGCCTTTGATTTGAAGAAGCTTTGGGGAAAAACCATGGGAACACTTAGAAAAACCACCCCCAATGTGAGATGCATTGATGGAGGGCCGGAAGCTTCCCTTTGGATACTGTAGTGTAATAAAGACTATACCTGGTGTATGTCCCTATTCCTAGCGCAGAGGCCCTAAAACCCTTGGAGTTTCCTGAGTGATAGGGGTGTCTGTTGTTATTCACAACGAGCCCCTTGAGATCACACCTGAGTTTGTGCTAACTGATGACTCAGAGTGGGGGCCCTAGGTAGCCTCAGAATGGAGCTGCTCACCAGCAACACCAAGTGATTGGAGGGCAAGAATTTTGAGCCCTAAGCCCTGACCTTCAGAGAGGGGACAGAGGCTGGAAATTGAGTTCTATAAAAACTTTTGAGCAGTTTGATTCAGAGAGCTTCTGGGTTGGTGAGCACATGTAGGTGCTAGGGGTGGGGGACACTCCCAGAGAGGGAGTGGAAGCTCTGCACACACACACACACACACACACACACACACACACACACACACACCCTCGGCCCCATGCCTTGCCCGGTGCATCTCTTCCATTTGGTTATTTCTGAGTCGTGTCCTTTATAACAAACTGGTAAACAGAAGTCAAACATTGTTCTAAGTTCTGTGAGCTGTCCCGGTAAATTATGAAGCCTGAGGAGGGCGTCATGGGAACCCTGATTTATAGCCAGTCAGTCAGACGTTCAGGTGGGCTGAGACTGACAGCTGGTGTCTGAAGTGGGGGCAGTCTTGTGGGATTGAGCCCTTGAAGTTGTGGGATCTGCCTCTAACTCCAGGTAGGTAGCGTCAGAAATGAATTGAATTGTTGGGCTGGCAGTTGGTGTCCAAAGAATTGGAGAATTGTTTGGTGTCAGAGGAAATATACCAGAGATATAAAAGAGAAGTCATTGCAATCTTTCCTTTTGTTGATTTCTAATTCTTAGGAAAATTGACCAAGAAAACGTAAAATTAATAGCTAGCAGTTTACAATCGCATGATATCAGAAATGGAATTCAAGGAAGTCCCAAGGAGCACACCCACCTCAGCTTTCTCTTCCCCAGACAGCACCCAGGTGAGCACACCTCAAGGCCCTGAAGTGGCTGATTTCTCATGCTTGTGGAGCGCGGCACACGTGGTTCTCATTCCTGCCTCCACCTCTTGTGACTTAGGCATCCCCCCCCCACCCCTGGGTTTCCACTCCCTCCTCTGTACAAGGAGAACACATTCCTCAAGAAGCATTGCTGAGATGACTTAAGGAAACAAAACTTTGTTTGGGTGTCTGGTACTTTATTTTTCCCCCAAACTCCATCATTTGCCTCAGGCCAGACTCATGCAGTTTCCTGGCCCTTCTTTGCAGTAGATAAGCTTATCAGAGTTTGGGAGGTGATGGTGACTCGTGGCTTCTCCTGTGGATGTCACACTAGCTCTCTCCCCAGCAGTTTACAGACGAGGTACATTTGGGCTTGTTGATGAATGGGGTGTAGCAGGCTTCAGAAGTGACCAGGTGGCAGAATGGAAAGGTGAGTAGACACAGGTAAACCTGAAATTACTCCAGGAAAGGAATAGATTAAGCTCAATGAGCTAATTATGTGTAAAGATCATGGCAGTCAGCAAGCGTTTATTGAGCACCTCCTGTGTACACGAAGAGCCCTAAACCAGCCCGGGACCAGGTACTCAGGAAGAGAGGAGGGTAATGGGAGGCGCATTTCTGAGCCACAGGCATGGGTCCTTGGTTCTCAACAGTCACTGAATTCTACTCTACATGGTTAGCTCATCATGGAAATGCTCTTACTCACCACTGGATTCCAAGGGGAAGTACTCAGGCAGGGCCACTCAAATCAGATTGGTGATGCTCAATTTGGAAACTCTCCAGTGCCTATTAGAAGACCAGCCATTCTGATTCTTTAGGGAGCAAATGACCTCAGTTGAGGGTGGATTTCATCACCTGAAAGGCTGAGAAGAGGTGAGAGGGAATGCTTCATAGGAAGCGACACCTAATCACCAATTTCCCATCCTGTTTCCAGGCCCTACAGGCGAAGTCCCTCTGGGCATCTGGCCTGCCCTTCAGCCCCAAACGCAAGGCACACACACACACACACACACACACACACACACACACACACACACACAGTGAATCGAGGCTTTTTCTCAGCTTAATCACCAGCCCTGTAAGAGCAGAAAGTGAGTTCTGCATCATGATGCTCCATTTCCCTCTCCTGATAAGTTATTCAGGAGCTGTTGATGGGTGACACTTGCCTTGGAGTCGTGATGATTTCCAATATCCTAAAGTACAGAACTTAGGGAGGGAGTCCTCGGTGCCGAATGACAATGCATCTTGAAAAAAGCAAAAAGGAAAATTGCTGCTTTGAAAATAGGAATGTATGTCTTTGATGAGACAGCATCTTGTAGATGAGACTCTCAGAAAAAGAAGTTTTGAGATGATTGTTTCTGAAAAATTGTATCTGTAGATAGGCAGCTATTTTGCCAAACTCATTGTCTGATTATGAAGGAATGAAGGAACAGAAAGGGGACAAGGGTACTTTTCACCTCATCTGGGATACACATGTCCCTCATTTTAGGGAAGAGATGTGTTCCTGAAAAGTTAACTGCAAATTGGCAATTTTAGAGCCTCAATCACTTTTTTCCCATTACCTTCCTTGCAAAAATGGGTCCTCAGAATATTCGTAAGCTTTAGGATGTAATAAGACCACAGCTAAGATTGCAGCCAACCTTTTAACATGATCACTTTTATAGCTGGAACTGGCCATTTTCTTACATTAAAAACATTACATTTCAAAAAAGCTGAAAAACATGAAATAAAATAGCTAGGGTTATTTCTCTATATGGTACAACAGTTTCAATGTCAGCCACCATTTCCTGGGTAGTTTGTAAATTTGGGGCACCAGGCAAGGCATTTTCGCCTGGTGTCTAATGTAATTCCCAGCACAATCCTATGAGCTAGATATTATTATTTCCATTTCTGATGCAAAAATAAAGTTTAAGGAGATTAAGTCACTTACCCATGTTCATGCATTGGAAGTGGCAAAGCTGGTATTGAAACCATGTCTGGATCACTCTAGGTTTGGTACACTTTCCCCTCCATCTGGTTTAAAGGTCTAAAGTAAGAAACCAAATAAACAATAATGACAACAGCCTCAGCTGCTAAATGAAACAGAACACCACCCCAGATTCTAACAGGCTCCTTTCTCAAGAGTCCTGTAGGAGGGTGAGAAACTAGTCATACCTTTTGCTTTTGTAGGGGAAGGAAACATTTTCCCTTCTTCTCATCTAGGTTCTTTGGTGGGTCTAATAGCTAACTTAACATAAGACAGGTTAATAGGAGAAAATCAAATTTTATTTCATATGTACAGGAGCCCCAAAGATATGGGGTGCTAGGAAGTGAAAAACGCAGGCAGTTATATTGCCTTTTAAACAAGGAAACAATACATTTGTGAAGAATTGACAAAACAAAGGGGTTTGGGCTTGGAGTAGCTAATTAGTGAAGAAGGAACAAGATTTGTTTATATAGGCTTCTCAGCCCCGAATTCCCAATGTCTGGTGATGGAGGTGCTTTCTACCCTCCTAGCACAGGGAGGTACTTTCACGTGGAAGATTTATTTCCTGCTTTCAGGGGGACAAAGGAGGGTCAGAGTGTCCTTCTTGCAGCTGTTGTTTCTTAAGTACCTTTAATTCAAAATAATCAATATGCCGAAGTGGCATATTTTGGGGTGGCATATTTTCCTCCCATTCAGCGTTTAGATATCAAGTCCAAACCAGTATGAAATCTGTTGGCTTTCATAACAGCATGCGTGAGGTTGAATGGGTGGTAAGACAAAGACCCCGCCACTTAAAACCCAACTGGAAAGGATCAAGGGGAAACCATGTCTATGAACCACATATCTGGAGTGAAAGGGCTCAACTGCTGAAAATCGCCAGGCTTGCAGAGGCTGGGGAGCCTAAGCTGGTGGGTACAGCAGTGGTGTGGTAGCCAGCCTCCAAGATGGCCCCCAATAACCCCCTCCTGGAGTTCACATCCTGTGGTTTCCATGACTAATAGCTTATGGGAAGTCAGTTCTAGTACGAAATTATGTAAAAGCCACCACTTCCATCTCAGACATCACTCTTGCTTTCTCTCTCTCCAAACACTCTCGCGAGGGGAAGCCAGCTGCCGTGTGGTGAGGACACTCAGGCAGTATGTAGAGAAGCCCATATGGCAAAGAGCTGGGGTCTCCTACCAACAACCACATGAGGGAGCTTGAAAGCAGAGTCTCCCGCTCCACGTGACAGCAGCCCATGTGACATCTCGGCTGTAACTTCCAGAGAGATGGTGAGCCAGAATCACCCACCTAAGCCACTCCTGGGTTCCTGACCCACAGAACCTGTGAGAGAATAAATGTTTGTTGTTTTACGCTAAGTTTGGGGATAATTTGTTTTGCAGAAATAAACAATAAACACAAGTTGTTTTCTTTTCAAAGTTTCCCCATTGTTGATATTAAGCCATACCTGGACTGGTTGTACATCCTGGACAATTCCTCTTCGCCTTCCTCTAACTCAGTTTACCCCCTCGCCCTCTTTATTTTGACTAATTTCATTAAGGCATGAAATCTCAACTCAGGGCCACTGGATACGAGAGTGCAATTAGCCATTGCACTAGTGCAGGGGACAGCAGTGCCGCTGAAGGTGTGCGGTGTACAGCCTGCACAGCTCTATGTCGCAGCCCTGCCACAACAAGTGCCTGATGCCAAGTTTTTTTGCTGGATGGAGCCCATGGGGCAATTCCTCCAAAGATTACAGACAGGGTGGCGGGTGGGGGGGTGAGGTGAGGGGGTGGGAAGGTGATTTGTTTTCACTGGGCCTGGCAGACTCATCTTGAGGTTATTGGCAAAGTCCAGGGACTTAGGTCATTATCTTTCTTTCTGTCTCAGGAAAACACCTGCAAGGCATTTTCCATGGGGGGGGGGGTGTTGTTGTGGTGGCACAAACAAGTCCAGTCCCAACTGTCCATGTCATTAACTGGGCGACTCAGCCCACGGCTTCACCTCCCTCCAGGCCTCAGATTCCTCAGCTGTCAAATGGGAATAACAGTACTCCCCCCCTCTGCCCCCATGGCGTGGCTGGAGGTTACAGTGCATTCACAGGCGCAGTGCGCCTACTTCACTGTCTGCACCCAAACAACAGCAATTACTATTATTATCACTGGTTCCCCAGGCGAGTCCCGCCCCTGCTTGTTGCAGAACGGATACTCAATAAGGATTTCTTTTTTTTTATTGTTTTACTTTATATATTTTTATTTGTTGTTTTGTTTTGTTGTTGTTGTTGTTGTTGTTGGTTCAATAAGGATTTCTTGAATCGATGGAATGAAAGCCGCCATAGCTCAACAAGCAACAATGATGACGAAGATAAAGCCACACTTGAAACTGAACAGTACAAAGCATTTAGTACCACAGCCTCAACGCCAGCCACCATTTTTTCCACATGGGAGAAATTTCAGAAGAAAAGAAACCTCATGTGTTGGCAAAATACAGACCGACAGGCAGCAGCTGTGTGGTTCCAGCTGTGTGCCCTTTGGAGGGCTCAGGATAATTCTAACTTGAAGATGGACATGCAAACATTTAGTCAATAACTTCAGCCTGACTTAAGGCGAATCAAGCTGCCAAGCGCCCGGAAGCTATAAACAGCCCTGCCTGGCTGCTCAGCCCTCCCTCTGCCTCCGGAATTGTATCCGAGAGGCTTCTGGACACAGCTTGGATCAACTGCTGACGTCAGAGGGGAATTCACTCCCCCTGCTCTGGTCTAGAATTTCACAGCTCGTCCCCCAGGAAAGACTGTGCCACGGGTGGGGCTCCTTTGGACAGGTGGCCAGGGAAGGCCCCTCTGAGGAGGTGACATGTGAGCCGAGACGATCTGGATGACTGAAGGAGCCAGATGTGCCAAGAGCAGAAGAGTGTTCAAGGTAGAGGCAGGACTGACCGCACGATTCATGGGGTCCCGGGCAAAACGAAAATGTGGGCCCTCCTTTAAACCGATTAAAAATCCCAAGATGGCGAGAGCAGAGCATTAAACAAAGCGTGGGGCCCCTGCAAGCCCAGGTCCCTGTGTGGCTGCATGGGTCTGTGCCCAAGAAGCGAATCCTGGTAGGAGTGGTTGGTCTGAGAGCCCTAAGGCTTGGATGGGCTTGGAAAGTTCCGGAATTAGAAAGAAAGCCAGTGTGCCTGGAGGCCAGCGGGCAGGAGAGGTGGTCAGAGAGATGTGTATGTAGGGAAGATGGATCTGCAGGCTTTGGTACCCATGAGAGGGGTGTGACGGGGCTTCCCATGACGGAGGTACTTGATCTGATGAATATTTGTAAAGATTCGACTGGCCACTGGGTAGAGGCTGGTGTGTAGTGGGGTCCGAGGGGAAGCAGGGAGCCAGATTAGAAGGCAGAGGTGGTGGTGGTGGTGGTGGTGGAGATGGACAGGCCCAATTGCCCACAGCGTTGTCAGTTGTATCTGAGGGTCTTCACTCATCCCCTCCCCTCTGTTTGAAATCTCCACGTGCCTTGCATCGTCAGGACCTCTGCCTTGAACACCTTGAATGCCCACAGTCACCACATAACTCCACTGCAAAAGCCACCCCCTCAGTGAAGCCTGGCCGGCAGGCTGGCACCCGCCCCTAGACAGCACCCACCTCCCCAGCCTTTCAGGGAAATCCGTTGTTTCCAGCAGAGTGCCCGGCACATGGTGGTTCGTGCTCAATAACGAGTTGTCAAGTGAGCGAGTGGAACAGGGCCCTGCTCCAACCAGGCAAATCCGAGCCTAGACCTTGACCTGAAGAAGGAGTCTTCTATTTCCAAACCCAGCACGTTTCCCTCTCATTAGATGTTTAAAAAAAAAAAAAAAGTCAAAAAAGGAAAGAGAAGCAGCTGGCATCGGAGGCTGTGGCACCCAAATTGCACCCTCTGACTATTGTTTACTCTATATTTGTCCTGTCTCCAGGCGTCAGGGGAACAGAAAGGAACATGCCAAACCGTCCCTTCAGGCCACAGCACCCCTGGAGGAATGTTGCCGTGTTCTGCCCTCTAGTGGCCAGAATGGACATTGCATGTTCCCTGAAGATATTTTTCCAAAAACTCAACAGGATGGTTTGGTGAAGGATTTAGCCAGAAGGAGGGGTGAGCTGCTAGCCAGGCTGGGGAGCTGAGGGCCTCTTGGGTTAGTGGCCTCCATTAACCTAGGCTGTTATTAGTCCTGGATGGTCCCACAATCCCAGGATTTCCAAACTTCCCAGAAATTAAATGAAAGCTCCCCTGAACAGGCAACTTGCAGTCATTGCTGGAGGACGGAAACACTGAGCTTTTACATGGCTTTTTATGGCCCTTCACAGAGATGTTTTATTTACCTGCAGCATGGAGGAGGTCTAAGAAAAACCCAGATCCACCATATAATTTGGAGCTAAGTACATGATGGATGCCCAGAGATTTAAAATTAGCCAGTAAACTTAATACCGGGCATTATGCTTGCTTTCAAGCGTCTAGATGTCTGTTAGGGAGGCCTCACTTGGGAAGAACTCTTGATAAAACAACCAGACTCTATCCTCCCTAGAAATAGAAAAAGGACCCCCTTTGAAGGGGACCACTTCTTCCAAATGCCCTCCAATCAAATCAGTGAGTAGAGCTGATTGTCCGTGTGCATTCGTGTCCCACGTCTGGGATTATTTTGTGGTTTATACGAATTAAAGTGAGGTTTGGGGTGATTTCCAAAAGGCAAATATGTATTTGCTATTTTATAAACACATCTCACTTAGCTTTCAAAACCGAGGTTCTCCTCTTTTTCCCACTCCATGGTGGGGTGACTGGTACGTGGGCTGGAGGCAATGAAAAAACTTGTCCTTTGGCACTTCGGGTAAGTTCATGATAAGAAAAGGGATGGCACAAATTTACATTAATAGCTAGCATATGAGGGAATGTTTATCCGTATGCTCTTTATGTGCATTATTTCATTTCATTCTTACAGCAACCTTACTAAGTAAATATTACTACCTCCATTTACTAAATAAGAGGTGAGGTTTGGGTTTGAAGTGGTTAAATAACTTTCCTATGATAAGAAGGAGGATGTAATTGCAGAGCCAGGATTCAAACCCCAGATTGCCTGGCAGGTGCAAAGGCTCTGTGCTTTATTGTCTCCCAAAGCAGAGTGGAGTCTGCCAGGTGACACACCTCAGACCCTGTCATCTATTGGAATTATAGGGAGCCAATCAATACCACCCTTGACTCCCTCTTGGAATGCACAACAATTGAGAAATAGACTGTGTTTGTTATCTGTTGCTGTGTAACAAATTCTCCTCCAATTTAGCAGCATTGCTAAACAATAAACATTTACTGTCTCAGTTTCTGAGGGTCAGGAATCTGGGAGGGGATTAGCTGGGTAATTATGAGGCAAGGTCGCTTATGAGGTTGCAAACTGTGGCCAGCTTGAAGCTCAGCTGAGGCTGGAGGATTTTCTTCTGAGCTCACTCACTTGGTGTTGACAGGAAACCTCATTTTTTTTTGTCCTGTGGGATTCTCCCTAGGGGTGCGCCTGATATGGATGCTGGTTTCTTCCAGAGTCATTTTTGCCATGTACTAATGGTCACGTAGACCATCCCTGATACTATATGGCATTATACCACGGCACGAATACCAGCAGGTAGGGATTCCTGGGCACCATTTTAGGGGCTGCCTACCATGTAGAAACAGAAGTTGGAAATATGGAGAGCAAAATGGTGGCCTTAAGACTGTAAAAATTACATCAAAGATGTGGCCACAGGGACTTCTTAAATACTTCATCCCTGAAACAGACACACTTAGCTGTCTGGTCACAGGTGGGGCTGGGGAACCACATCTCCACAGCAGGCCAGGTAGGCTTGACAAACAGACTTTCTGAGAGCAAGACGTTCTGCAAAGAGGATGGGCTGAGTTGGGCAGGCTCCACAACATCTCCTCACAGCTTAACCCATGTCATTTCTCCTCTCCCAGGAGGCTAGCAGTGCTCTTCTACTAGACTTGCCTTCTTATGCATATATGGCCAGGGAATGGATTTTTCACTAATACCATCCCTGATCCAATCAGCTCTCTGTTCCACCACTACCCGTTACATCTAGTGGGTGCTATAGAGGACGACATCCTGTAGTCAAGGAATGTTTCTCGTTGATGTTGGGGGTCCCCAGAAACTAACATGGTACGTCATTATCACCACCACCATCATCATCTATCATTGAGTATCTAGCATGCAGTGTATTACCATGTTTCCCTGAAAATAAGACCTAGCCGGACCATCAGCTCTAATGCGTCTTTTGGAGCAAAAATTAATATAATACCCGGTCTTATTTTAATATAAGACCGGGTATAATATAATATAATAAATATAATATAATAAATATAATATAATACAATACAATATAATACAATAAATATAATATAATACAATACAATATAATACCGGGTATAATATAATATGATATAATACTGAGCCTTATATTAATTTTGCTCCAAAAGACACATTAGAGCTGATGGTCCGGCTAGGTCTTATTTTCAGGGAAACATGGTAATTCCTTCACAGGAATGATCTCATTCCATCACCATAACCCTCTGCAGCAGGTACAATCTTCATTTAATGGAGGAGGCAAGTCAGCCTTAGAGAAGTTAACGTGCCCTTGGTCACACAGTTAGCAGGTGGCAGAGGTGGAATTTGTAGCCAGCCAGTCTGACTCCACAGCCTTGCTCTGAAACTCCATGCCAGAGAGGCTGCTCAGTAAATATTTGTTGAAATAGATGAATGCAAAAAGAACTAGTGAGTTAAAAAAAGGAAAGAAAGCCTAAATAAGTAAAGTGGTTGGACCATAGCAAGTTCTAGAGAAAATCTAATCCCCACAGTGCTTTTTCCAGGTCTTAGGAATAAACTTAAGGTTGGAAAAAGGAACAACATCTTGCAAAACGCAGAAGCCTGGGCCAGAAAGTGGCTTTTTTTTTTTTTTCAATGTAGAGCTGGTTCTTCTCACTCCCATTCATTTCTGTAGATGCTGCCTCCATGGCTTAAACGGGGGCTGTCCGGTCTGTGAGACCTTAGCAACACAGGGGGGAGTAGGGGGGAACTTTGCTCTCCTAAGTGTCCACTGGAGACGAGCAGAGTCAGTGTAGCTGGCTTGTTGGCTTTGAACACCAGGAAATGCAGATGGGTTCACACTGCGCTTCCCAAGAAACAGAAGCCCAGAGCGTGTTCATGAGACAAATGAAAGGCCAAGAGACAAGATATTTAGGGTCTTAGTACTTCTACTCAAGTTGTTGGCCTGCCTAGAAGCCATTTACTGTTACCCCCCTATGTCTCGCCCAATGCTTATGCAACCCCCTCTGCCAACTGTGTCCTTCTGGTTACACCAATTCATTTTTATGTCCAAACCCAACCAGAGTTCACCAACTGCCATGAGAACACTAATTGTGTGTAACACACAGTACAAGGCTTAAGGGGAGACAAAGAGGGATAAGTCTCATAGGGAAGACAAGGGGGGATAAGGTCTTATGGGGGGACACGAGGAGACAAGAACTCATGGGGAGGCATGGGGTGTAAGGCATCACTTACCCGGTGGGGAGTTTGGTTGCGTTTTTATTTGACTGTCTTCTCAGCGCTTGCTTCAGTCCTAGGGTGCGTTGGGGGCGTGGCACAGAATAAAGAGGTGATTAGCAGGAGAATCAGAGGGGCACTGGCCACTCAGAGGATATAGAGAGCAGCAGGGGCTGGGCTGAGGAGGAAAGCTTTTAGGGGTGACGTGGGGTCTGAGACATTGGGAAGCTACAATCCAGTGTTTTCCAACTATCATTCTCACATGATTTTTGCAATATCTGGCTACAGCCTACATTATTGTTTATTTAACATCTTTAAATTGAATCATTTTTCATATATACATTAATTCCTCCTTACAGGAAACTTTATATAACTACAGTAAGTGGAAATCCAGTATCACTTCCATCCTCGAATGTAACCACAAAATAAAATTAATGAAAACAGAACAACGGTATTAAATTCTCGCTAGATACTATTGCTGGAGAAGTTTCTGAATTTTAGCAGGCTATACAGGGGTGTTAAAGACACAGGGACACTTAATTCAGACTTTCTCCTGCATATAATCCAAAGATTAAAAATGAACTGAATTTCTCTTTTGGGAGAATGGCAAATCCGTTCCTCTGAAGGCCCCTCCCACTCTGCTATAACTAGATCCTGGGACGCTAGGTTTGTATGAAAATAAAGACAACTGCCAAGGTTGATGGGGGAATGGGAGAGAATACTAAAATGACAGTAGAATGGTCAGCAAATGTGACAGTGGGAGATGGCATACCAGTCCTGGAATCAGGACACTATGTCTGAGCTCTCTGCAAGATAGGAGAACTAAACCTGAGACGCTTGCAATGAAGCCTCCTTTTCCAAATGGAACTCAAGTGTGCCCAGTGAGGTGACAGCCTCTGCCTCTTGAGAAAAGAAAACGTAAACCCTCCCCAGAACGAGGCATCATCGATTTAGGCTCTCAGGATCCTTACAAATTATGTTTAACCAAATATAAGCTCACAATAAAAAAAATTACTAAATATTCAAGGAAATAAATTTCATTGAGTGAGATCGGCAGAATTAAGAAGATGTAGACTTAGGCTTATATGAATCTCTAATGTTGCAATGGTAAGATATGAAATATGAAGTATGAAAGGTTTATAAAATATGTAATTTAAAATTGAACAAAGAAAAAAAGGCTATAAAAAGTGACCAGGTAGATTGGGGAAAGATCCAAATAGAAATTTTAGAAATGAAATCTACAATCGTTGAAACCCAATGGAAGTGTTAAGCTGCAGATTAGAGGGAGAATGGGTGAAGTAAGGAATAGATGTGAATAAAGTATCCAGAATGCAAAACAGAGATGGAAAATATGGAAGACAAGGAAGTTATAATGAAACAGTGTTATATATACTCAACTAAATGAGTTAATATAGGTAAAACACTTAGAATAGTGCCTGGCAATTAGTATCAACAAAGCCAAATGTTGGTTCTTCAAAAAGACATACAAAATTTTACAACCTCTGGCAAGATGAATCAAGGAAAAAAGTGACTGCCCAAATAAACAAGATCTGCATAGGAAAAGAAACTGCAGATATACTTGAGATTAAGAAGATAGTAAGATTATACTATAAATATTATGCCAACTAATTGGAAAATATAGATGAAATAGACAAGTTATTAGAAAATATAACTTACCAAAATTAATGAAAGGAGAAATAGAAAATTTGAACAATCATACAATTATCAAGGATATTGAAATTTGAAATAATAGTTAAAATTGACCCAAAAAGAATACACCAGAGACATTTAAAGTGAATCCTACCAAACTTTCAAAGAACAGATTATTGGAGGAAACATTTCCCAATTTATTATATAAGACAAACAAAGCTTTGATATTAAAGCCAGATAATAATAATGCTAGAAAGTAAAATTATAGGTCAATTTCATTCAGGAACGTTGATGCAAAAATTGTAAAACAAATATTACTAAACTCAATCAACAATCTATAAGAAAGGTAAAAAGACCAAGTTGGGTGTAATCTAAAATTACAAGGGTAGTTTAACGCGAGAAAAATGTATAAGCACAATTTGTTACCTTAACAGATTAAAGGATAGAATCACACGATCATTTTAATAGATGTAAAAAAAATCATTTGAAAAAGTTAATACCTCTTCATTATTAAAAACTTTCAGCAGATTAGGAATAAAAGGGAATTGCCTATAGCAAGCATCATTCTAAATGGAGAAACATTAGAAGGATTCCCTTAGAAATCAAGACCCAGACAAGGAGGCCCACCACCCCTGTTTCTATTTAACATTGTACTGGAGGTACTAGCCAGGGCAATAAGACAAGAAAAAGAAACAAGAGCTTTAAAATTAGAAAACAAGTGTCAGTATTACTAGATAACGTGATTATCTGCAAAGAGATATCCCAAATGATTTTCAGATCTAATTATTAGAATTAGTAACAAGAGTTTAGCAAAGTGGCTGAAAATGAAAACAATATATGAAAATCAATTGTATTTTTATACACAAACTACAAATGAAAATATTAATTTTCTAAAAAAGATATTATTTACAATAGCAACAAAATAGAAGGTACCTAGGAATAAATACAGCAAAAGATGAACAAGAAGTTGATAGAGAAAAAAATTAAAACTTTTTTTAAAGACATTTTTAAACCTCAATAAATACTGTATTATGGTTAGAAATATATAATATGAAGATATTGAGTATCTCCAGATTGATCTATAAAGTCAATGTAATTTCAAGCACAATGCCAACAGGTTTGTTTGTTTGAGAAATTTTGAAAGTTGATTCTAAAATGTATATGCAAGAACAGCAATGGGCTTAAAACAATCTAGAGCCTTTCTCAACTAAGTTACACCTCTGAACCACAGAACACAGAAAATGATTTTAGTGACTGTTTTCTCAGTCTTTCCAAAGATAGTAGCGACTAGTACTATCTTAGTTGAGAAGTAATTCTTTACATACAACGAGTGTTGTAGGGCATTAGGGTGAAGAAAGTCTGGCTGAAGGTTAGGATGAAGGAATTTGCCTAATTCCATATCAAGACTTATTATGAAGTTAGAATAATTAAAATATTGTGTAATTACAGATATATCAATGCAATTACAGACATACTCATCAATGCAACAGAACAGACCTCCAATTATTTGCAAACTTGATACATGAAGAGATATCGCCGTTCTGTGAATAAGAGAAAGACTATGGAAAAAATCCTGAGATAACTGGTTATCCACCTGGGGAGGGGACAGAACCTGGGAAGTGTGGAACCCTTACCTCACACCATATACAAAATCAATTCCAAGTAGATTAACAACTTAAATATGAAAGACGAAAGTTTAAAACTTCAGAATAGAATATGAAAGAAAATTTTTATGATGTAGAATAAGGAAATATTTTTTAATAAGGCTTTAAAAAAACGTAACACATTGAGCTATATTAAAATTGATCATTTCTGTTTATCAAAAGACATCTTAAAGAAAAACAAGTCAAGAATTGGGGGATATATTTGCACACATATAACCACCACGGTAAGGTAGCATATAAAGAATAGATGCATATATTAAATTGCTACAAATCAATAAGTTAAAGATAATCTAATAATAATGCATGCAAAAGATATGAGCAGGCCTTCCACAGAAGAGAAAATGCCTATGGTGGATAAACATATGGACTGATAATCAGCCTCATTTGTAATCAGGTGCTAATTTGCATATAACATCCTAAGAAATAATACGATTTTATACCATCTAGATCTGCATTGTGCAGGAGTTAAGAGCACAAACACCAGATCCAGACTGGCTGGATTCCATCCTGGCTCTCTAAGCCTTGGGAAGACTTTTCCATGCCTTAGTTTCTTATGTAAAATGGGACACTAATCCAGTAAAACCTTGTTAAAAATTGGCTTCCATTAACCACCTAGCTCATTTTCATTCCATCAACCCTATAATAAATAATGCCACTTAGTATCTTAAACAATTGATATTTTTGGACCTCACGTAGAAGATTATGGCAGGGTTTTACTGTAGTACCTAATTCATAAGGTTATTGTGAGGATTGCACAAAATGAGTATATGCAAAATATACTAATTCGCTATAGTGGTATTGAAAAGTCTGACATTAACAAGGGATGGAGGGATGCCAATTAGAACAACGAATCACTTTGGAAAACAATTGGGCGTTATCTTGCAAAATTAGTGTCCTAGTTTGTTCTGGCTGCTATAACAAAATACCATAGACTAGGTGCCTTATAAACCACAGAAGTTTAGTTCTCACAGTTCTGGAGGATGGAGAGATCAAGTCTCCAGCTGATCTGGTGTCTGAAAGCCCACTTCCTGGTTCACCGGAAGGGAACTTTTGGCTGTGTTCCACGGCAGAAGGGCGAGGCAGCTCTCTGGGGGCTCTTTTGTAATGGCACTAATCTTATTCATGACTAATCAACTCTCAAAGGCCCTCCCTCCAAACACCACCACGTTGAGGGAATAGGTTTCAACATATGAATTTGGGGAGACACAAACATTCAGTCTGTGTCAGTAAGTCACACGCATTCATAGGCACATTCCCTATAATCTAGTGATGACACCAGTGGTTCTCAAGCTTTCGTGGGTGTCACAGTTGCCTGGAGGCCTTGTTAAAACACAGATTCCTGGATCCCACGCCTAGCGTTCCTGACTCAGTAGCTTTGGAGTGGGGCCTACGCATCTGCATTTCTAACTTGTTCCCAGGTGATGGGGATCTTTATCCAAGGACCACATGTTGAGAATGATTGGGTTAGAGACATTTTCAAAAGTGGGCCCCAGGAGACTTGTACATGAATGTTCATGAACTAAAACTAAAAGTAAAAGCATAAGACTAAAAACCCTACCCAAATGTCCATCCACAGGAGATGAAAAAATAGACTGTGATATTCCCACACAACGGAATATTACACAGCAGTGAAAAATGGACTGAACTAGGCTACATGAATATTAGCAACCTCATTCTGAATGGAAAAAAAAGAAGGAAGTTGCAGAAAACCACATGATTTAGGAAACTTTTTTTAGTTCAAAAACAAGCAAAATATCTTACCATTGTTGAGGTATATATACATATGCGATAAACCTCTTTTAAGAAAATCGAGGGAAGGTAAATACACAATTCATGATGATGTTAGTTATGGAAGTTGGCAGAAAGGCTTGGGGGACAATTCTACAGTATTGGTAAAGTTTTGTTCTTCAGTTATGTGGTGAATCCACAGATGTTCGTTTTTTTGTGGTGCTTTATAACTTATGCTTATGTTATACATTTTCGGCATGTGTGAGTTATTAAATAATGTTTTATAAAAGAGAATTTAAAAGAGAATAGCTTTCTCACTGTGCAATTATTACTTAATGTAATGAAAAACGCTTTGTAGCAGAAGCCAAAACTTACAGACTTCTTTGGGGTATGTGGAGAACAAAGTTCTCTGTTTTTCATAGATGTCCTTACTTTGATCCAGATTTTGGGTATTAGAGGAACTTAAATACTGTCATCATCTCTACCTCGATCTCTTCTGGTTTAGAACAGTCCCCTAACACCTATCCACTCTGTTTTGGGGAAATGCTCAGTTTCTCAAGGTTTCTCTCTCTAAATAGTATCTAGATGCAGGGGAAGTTTTCACATCTTACGGGAGAGCGGTGAGAGGCTGTGATTCTTAAACCTGCTGTGACTGTTTGGGCTTTGTCATCGGGTGTCCTGCTTGCCCTTGGGCATTGGCCTCTGTCCTTGCTGAATTGGCTGGTGATGTCGTTGGTCCTGTCTGCTCTTAGGCCATGAACTGACATCTGCCATTGCTGCTGATTCTGAGCTCTGCTAGTTGCTCTGGTCATAAAGTCACTGCTCTTGAAGGTCTCCCTGTCCTGAACGGGGCTTCTGTTAGGACCATTGGTCCTCTTAGCATCTTTCTGTCTGCGAGGGGCACATGAGGGACTTCTCACCATGGGGAGCCAGCTGTGCCATTTCAGGATCATCTATCTAGAACCTATCTGGACACCTCCCTCACCATGCCACCCGACTCCCTCCTCACCATGTTGGAAGTTTCTGGAAGCAGAACATCAACCCATATGTTCTTGGGATGTGCCCTCAGCCTGTCTAGAGTTTCTATCTCCTTCCCATCACCCCCGACCTTGGGCAGAACCCAAGGGACACAGGTGACATCTGCTCTCCCCTCGTCCTCCCTCCTGAATGTCTTCTTTACTCTTTCCTCTCACTTCAGAAACATTCATCACTTCCTCCTGAGGAGAGGCAGCTGGACATATGAACTTAAGGCAGAGAGCTGGCTGAAGACGTCAGTTCAGGAGTCGTCAGTTCTGATGAGAGTAGTTTTCAAAAATATATATCATTGAGCCATTTGAGCCATTTTCAGTTTTGGGAAAGCACACCCAAAACATATTACCAGCATTTGTTAAGTGACGACTCATTTCCCTGTTATTCTTGCACGTAGAGTCACTTTGTTTAACAGGTCATACTCAAAAACCAGTTGATAAAATAAAAACATTTTTTCATTTCAAAACACCTTTACCAATGTATTTAAATGAACTGATTTTATCTTATCACATAAGGGATAAATGTGTATATTTATAAATAAATAAATAAATAAATAAAATTTATATTGATTTTCACAAAAACCCATAGAGCTGTAAGTTTTGCTCGTTGAATTAATGGGAAATCTCTGCCATGAAATCTAATTTTCAACGCCAATGCTCTTTGTTAAATCAGTCAGCCAAATCAGACTTTCCTCATGTCGAGTCTACTTTTATTTCCATTCAAAATGACATACTATTATACACCTTCTCGAGAATTCTGATTCTTCTGACTTCTAATTCTAACATGGATATATAAACATGGCGGGAACCTTGGCCTTGAGTTTGCCTCCTGTCTGACACGAGGGGCCATAGCTTCCACAGTTTCTCCTTGTCCTCTCTTTTCTCTTTGTGCCTCTCTTGCCCCGAGCTCTCCCTTGGAGCCATGCATCTGGGTCGAAAGCCAGGGCATGGAAGAGGCCAGCTCATTAAATTAAATTGTCATCACTCTCACCACCTGAATTCAGAATAACCCAACCTGGATCAAAATACCCCAATTCCAAAGCTAGATTTCACACTGAACAGGAATGTCAGAAATATCTGAGGGAATATAGTCAAGAGTCTTGTGATAACTATGTATGGTGTCAGGTGGGATCACTTTGTAAGCTGTACAAATGTCTAACCATTATGCTGTACACCTGATACTAACATAATATTGAATGTCAGCTGTCATTGAAAACTTGAAAATTAAAATATATATGTGTGTGTGTGTATATATATATATATCCATATGCCAGGAAAAGAGGTAAAGCTCTCCTGTGGCCTTATGGTGCTTTACTTAAAGAGGCTTGCATATATCAGCTTTTTTGAATTGTCCCCTAACTGCCCTTAGAGAGTATTTACATCCCTTAGCCAATGCACCACAGTAGGATTAAAGATAATTAAGAGGTTTGTGTTTCCACAGCAAAGTGGGAGAAAAACAATTGTGAAGGGGGAAGGTGACATCCACGTTAGCAAAGAGGACACGTGGTAATTGAGAATCTGAAAAGTGATACACTGTAAACTTTCCTGCCTGTGTGTCCCCTCAGATGGTTAACGCCTCCCTCCGGTGGAACACATCCCACTTGGGTGGGGGAGAACACTGACCCCTTTTATTTTTCTCAAACACTCAGCACAACCTCTACTTACCTTATTTATTTCTGTACCTATCATCTGTCTCCCCCACAGAATGTAAGAGAGTCCAAAACAGCCACTTGCTTGCCTTGTTCCGGGCCATGTCCTTGGAGCCTAGGACACTGCCTGGCACACACTCAATGTTCAATAGATAGCTGGTGAATGAAAGCATCAGTCATCTGTCATCGTAGCTTCGTGCTGTGAATGCCAATAAGGAAAAGATGTTCCTGTCCTCTGGTTCTGCTGAGGACGACAGTTAAACGCCTCCAATAGCATCTCCCAGAAATTCTCCCATGCCTCTCGCCCATCTCCAGAAACCATGATGTTCCAGTGTGAGGACAGTCCTGTTCCTGACGACAGCTGGGGATAGGGGTGGGGACCAGGCTATTGGACGGCTAACATAAAAGCTGTTTTCTTCCAGCTTTATTACCTTGTGAGCCTTTTCCTGTTTTCCTGTCATGGCCAAACCCACTACCTCTTGGCCGACGCTAAAGTCTGAAGTTTTGAATTAGATTCCTGAACGGCAATTAAAACAGATTTGGGATTTCAACAAAAGGGATTCCAAAATACCAACAAGATTCAGGCTATTCCAAAGGGATTGCACCCAGTGGAGGGAGGTGGACAGGGGTTTCGGCTCTGGGGAAGTTACCTTCTGCCCTGGGCAGGGAATTCCAGGATGGGATGGCATGAGGTCTGTGGTGGTGTTTTGCTGTCATTGCCCTCATTTTGGGGGCAGGGCAGACGCTGGCAGAATACAGGGGTTGGTTGCTCAAGCCTTCAGCACACAGTCACGCCTCGTGGGTCAGTGTTCCCACTGACACGCAGAGGCCTTACCACCAGCATTTTCACAAGCCCACTTTCCACCCAGGGAAACTGAGGGAGAAAAAGGCTGGGATTGATATGTTCAAGGCCACCGCCCTCTAAGGAGCAGGAAGATAAACACTGGCCTCCCAGCCCTGTCCCCGCCCGACCTCCCAGCCTCCCACACTGAGACGCATTGATTCAGATTGTTTTCCAAGCAGTCTTGTTGATGAAGGCCTCTCTGAACACACCAGTGAAAGGAGCTTTCTGTGTGTACTGGTCTGAATTGTAAAAAAACATCAACCTCTCCCAAGGCTTGTCTGTCCATTAAAAACTCAATGTTGATCCAAAAAAAAAAAAAAAAAATCACAAAAAAACCACTAAAATACAAAACAAACAAACAAAAAACTGATTCTATGGTCCCAACCGTTCAAATCATCAGTGACCTTTTTCTCCCAAACCATCCAACATACCTGAATTTAAAGCCAATGGGGGGATTCAGCCAACAGTTTCTTTTGGGCAGGGGGATGGGTAGTACGTAAATAAGCAATTTGTTGTGGTGAGAAACAAAAAATTCTCAGTGGCCCAAGTTGAGTTCCTTTTGCATTTCTTTGGTGCAAAGAAATGGAACCAACATCAGATTTAGGGTAAATAACATGGGGGTATCATCCTCCCAGGGAAGAGGACGTTCACATCCTCGGCCAAGCCAGAGCCCTCTGTTCTTCTAGAGTCTGTGGCTGTCACCCTGTGTCCAGCAGAGAGGCCCACGGCTTCTCCAGGACAACCAAGTGCACAGAAGCCTGTTGACCCTCTGAGCTGAATGTTTTCCTTATTGCTTCAAGTGAAAGCCCTGATGTTTTTAATAGATCAGTGCAAAACTAAACATCACACCTTGTTCCTTGTCCTAAGACAGCCACAGGGCCCCACCTTGGCAAGGAAGACTCAACCTTCCTCTACCAAAATGAGGGCTAAGAGTGGAGCCTGGGTGTCTGTCAGGTAGACGCTGGGAGAGGATGGCCAGCTCCAGCCACACCCAGGGGATGTCCCAGCTGAGCTGTGTCCTGAGTGCCTGGTACCAGCAGTAAGCGTGTCCTGAAGGAGCGAGTCCATGAGTTACAATCACCAATGGATGACAGCATCAATCCTGGCTGTTGCTTGACCAAACACAGTGATGAAATGGGCAAGACGTGCTTTTGTGTGCTTTCTCCTTCAGGGCGGGATCTAAGAAACCAGCAGCCTCGACACCTTATCAAAACCTGCTCTTGGGGAAGGGAGAGAAATCCATGCCCACCAAACACTGTAAGACTGACCGCGCTAAGTAACTTCCTTCCCGGGTATCCTTGCTCCCTAAAAGGAATCAATCTTGAAGCAAAGGAATGGATCTCAGTGTGTGGAACTTTAGCCACCAGCCAGTTTGCAGTGGGAGAGGTGGGGCGCACCAAGTTTTGGTTTTGTCTCTGCATAGTCAGGATGGTACGTCACGTGCCATTGACTCAATTTCTAGGTGGGGCTGGGCAGAGGTGGGGGTGGAGGGAAGAGGCGTATGGGAACGGGGAGGTCCTCCATGGTGAGGGTCTTCTAGCAGGTCAGATAAAATCCCAAGCTCTCCTTCCACACGTGTTTACAGAGCACGTGCCAGAGGTGGAAGCTACAAAGATGAATGTATCCGTGTACACTGGGCTCAATCCTTTAATTAGAGCACGAGGGTGAGGTGGCCTTAATGCTGGAAGGTCCAGCCAGGCAGGGGGATGGGACAGGGGTCTTCAAACTGGGGGGGAGGGGAACCAACAGATTTCCCCAGGGGCATGCCAGCAAGAGATCTGCTTCTCAGATCCTCAATGTGCATACGTTTCCCTCTAAAACTGCTGGAAGAAGGCAGCACCTTCACAATAAGCTTTCTCCCATTTGTGAAAGAAAAGCAGCTCCTTATCCATCCCAAGTCCTATTATGGAGCATTTTCTGGGGGTGAAAGAACGCTTTATCCCCGAGCAAAATATCGTGAAATACTGTCTGTCCTCGTTTGGCAAACATGGCGGAGTCGGGTAATCTGAATTCAGGATAAGATTCCTGTAACCAAGGGGTCAAAGGTAATACTCATGAGCAATGGGCACTGACGTACGTCCTGGGACTCCTCAGGGGACTCACTGAGAAAGCACAGCATCACAGGATCCAACCAGAAATGCACACTCACATCTAATCATGAGCAAAGAGCAGACAAACCCAAACTGAAGGATGGTCTACAAAATAAGGCCCATAGCATTTGAAAAACACCAAGTTCAAGGAGGACAAAGAAGGGCGGAAGCAAAGTTCCAGTATCTTCTGGAGTCGGGACAGCCAAGTGCATTGTGCGGTCCTGGATTAGATTCTTGTGCATGGGGGGGTGGGGGGTGGTGGAGGGCTGTAAAGGGTATCACTGGGAAATTTGTCAAAATTTGAATATTCAGCATGGATTAGACAACAGTGTTGTTTTAATATTAAATTTTGAGATTTGACAATTCCAACTGTGACTGTCAAAGAGAATGTCCCTGTCCTCAGGAAATTCGCACCCAACTATTTACGGCTAGAAGGCACCAGTATCTTCATGACTCTCAAGCGTTTCAGAATAAGACCAATATGAAAATGTGTATCAATAGAGAGATAATGATGAGGAAAACGGGGCAAAATACAAACAGATTGGTGAATCTGGAGGAAAGGTATATGGGAATGCTTGCACTTACAACTTGTCTGCAGATTTGCAATTTTGTCAAGAGAAAAAGTAGTAAACAAATACACAAAGAAATCTGGCCAAATGATCATTTTTCTACTTTCCAGCTTTTTCTACATTTTCTTTAATAAATGTATATTTTATAATGAAAAATTAATAAATGCAGATCATTTTTAAAAAGACGGTTAGTGATGCTAACCCTTTTAAGTGTAACTGGAAAGGTTTCCAGATCTATCAAAAAAAAAATTATCAAGATGTATAAATTAAAATTCACAGATAAGGGCCGGCCCGGTGGCTCAGGCGGTTGGAGCTCCGTGTTCCTAACTCCGAAGGCTGCCGGTTTGATTCCCACATGGGCCAGTGGGCTCTCAACCACAAGGTTGTCGGTTCGACTCCCGCAAGGGTTGGTGGGCTGCGCCCCCTGCAACTAGCAACGGCAACTGGACCTGGAGATGAGCTGCGCCCTCCACAACTAAGATTGAAGGACAACAGCTTGACTTGGAAAAAAGTCCTGAAAGTGTACACTGTTCCCCAATAAAAGTCCTGTTCCCCTTCCCCAATAAAATCTTTTTTAAAAAAATTCACAGATAAAAATTTTATGTAATTTTTTTCATGGTCAGTGTGCTTACTCAGCCAATATTATTGTCATCTCATTAAATATATTTTCCAATTACAGTCAGTCTCCATCTTCTTTCTTTTTATGAAGTGTTTAATACCTTGTTTCCCCCAAAATAAGACGAGGTCTTATATTAAGGTTTGCTCCAAAAGACGTACTAGGGCTTATGTTCAGGGGATGTCATCCTGAAGAAATCATGTTAGGGATTATTTCCCAGTTAGGTCTTATTTTTGGGAAAGCACAGTATGTTCTACCTCTAGTGAAACATATACTTATTCAACTCTTTAATGAAGATCAATTGGTACCTAGTTTTTAAACATTCCTGGAGGGGGTCTGTAAAATTGTGTGCAGCCCACTGGAATAGGGCATGAGACAGTTTGAGTGTGACAATAGGAGGGGTTGCTCAGCATTGGGGAGACCCCTGGGAAAGCAATGGGTGTTCTGGCAGACAGAAACAGCCCAGTGAGTCAGAAATCCAATCTAGCTTCCTATTCATGCAATGAATGCAGGAGCCAGCCTCCAGTGGCAGTGCAGAAGCTAGCTAGTTCCTGGGTGGAACTGGGAGATAATCTGCATCCCAGAGGGGACCTTGGACCCAGAGAGATGAACAAGGATCCTGGGGGGGCCTCTTAGGTATAAGGCCCAAGGTGAGGGTTGGACTAGCAGAGAGGACGAGTTGATGCTGAATCCCTGTGTGTGGGACCAGCTGGGTTTCCTAAGGTTGAAAAGAACCAGTTCTATTGGGTCCATGTCAAGAACTTCTGCCCTGGAGGTGGGGCTGGCCAGTGTTCAGGTGAGGACAGGTGGGCACCCGAGGACTCAAGAGGCTGAGAACCAGGAAGGACAAGGCAGGGACTAATCATAGCAATCACAGCAGTCACACTCTTTGCTGTGCATAGAACCCTCCAAAGTAGGAATTACATGCCCATTTTAAAGAAGCAGAAACTGAGGCCTGTGTTGCCCAAGGCCACCAGGGAGCTGAATTTTGATTCCAAAACACTGAGGCTTTTCCCAGCAAACCAAGCTGCTCTGGGTTCCTTCAGTCCCAGTGCCTCTCCCCTCTCACCATCCCCGCCCCCCGTACCCCCCAGCCTCGCTCCTTTCTTGCTAACCCCAGCTCATACCTCCAAGTGCAGATCTATTCCTGAGTCACAGAGGTGCCTCTGACATCAGAGATCCCATCAGGTGCTACCTCAGCTCCGAGGAAGGATGTGTTGGGAAGCCAGGGAAGATGCTGGGAAATCTTCCCAGGCAGCCTGGGAAGCTTGGCCCGCTGCTCCCAGAATGCAGGGAACATGAGAGATCTTTATTCACTCTCCAGCATCCCTCAGTGTGGAGGGTCCCAGGCTGGATGATCTGGCTAGATTCCTTCTCCTACAGCCTAGTCCCCAACCCTGGGGGACAGGGCAGGGGCTCCTGCTTCCTAAAGGCAACTTACAGACCTCTCCCCCCAGATCCTTAAGCAAGACACAGCACTAGTCCTGCAATAGAGGGACGGTGGCTCCATCTCTCGTTATGGACCACCCCCGCCCCCACCGCTGTAGGGTTTGTGTGGTCTCTAACCCAGTGCTTCTCAAAGTAGGGCCCCAGAAACTTGTTAGAAACACGACTTCTTGGGCCCCACCCAGGCAAATCGATGCACACCCCTCAGAAAACCGCTTTGTTTTGGAAACCCGTGTCCTGTGCATAAAGTGAGTATTATCAGTGTTCTCGCCCTGGGTTGTTTCGAGAATTCAGTGAGATAGTGCTGGATTCCTGGAGTTCCTGGTGTGCTGGGTAAATGTCCCTGCTGTCTAACCAGTCAGCACTTTAGGAGCCCAAGCTGTTTCACAAGAAGGGAGGAATCTTCTGGTGTGTTCCCTGCTTGTCCCCTTCTTCCCCTCATCTGGGCTGGTCTCAGGCTTCTGAATTTCACCCGTTCACTGACGCCTCTTTACTTACCCTGAGTCACTCAGGTGCCCCACTCAGGTGCACTGAGGCCGCGTCCCCTCCCTCTGCTTTGCCGGTTGCCTTGTTGAGGAAGTGCCCTCCCTAGGCTCAGCCATTCTCCTCAGTTACTCAAACCAACAGCACCAGGACCCCGTCCTTACACCCCCTGGTCCTGGCCCCTCTCCCCATCCCCAGGATGGCCTCCAACACGATGCAATTCCCTGTTACCTGCTCCTCCATCTTCTACCAGAAGGTCAGGTGATCAACCTGGTAGAATCTAGACACATCCCTGCAGGGGCAGAGGGTAGAGGGGGCATCTCTGTCAATAATAACCTGGCCCTAAGCACCCTCTAAATCAGCGGCACTTAACCTGTTCTCCCACCTAGCTTCATTTCATCTCCATTTCCGAGTGAAGGTGGGTGGCCTTTTTGTTTTTTTCTTGACTTTGGAGTGGATTTGCATCTATTCTCCGTCTAGCAGTTTCAACAGACAATGCCTGTTCTGAATATGCAGTAATAATAATAAAATGTTTTAGCAAGATGGGCAAGTCACTTCAGATTTGATCTATTTCCAGTTTTCTCTTTAGCTTTCCAATGCTTTGACCCTCTGGGCCCCTTCCTCTCCTTACTTCAGGCGTCAGCTCCAGGACCAGGTATCACCTGGGGGATCTTTGGAAATGCAGACTTCTCCCCTCCCCCCCAGACCCACAGAGGCCACACCTGCATTTTAACAACACTAAATATCCCGGTGGACAAGTTTTCTGGGGACACTGGCTTCAAATATGAATTCCAAAGGGTATGGATAATGAGTAGGGGTGGAACCCAGGAATCTGAGCTCTTAAAGCAGTCTCCCTAGGTAATTTTTAAGTGAATTTGGATAAGTAAGTCTAGGATAAAGATATGAAAACAACCAATTTTCGCCCCCATATGGAGCTTTAGGGCGTTCGTCTTCAGGTTTTTTTATTGAATGAAATTGGTGACATCTGGGAGTGGGTCCAGGGCCACTTCCCCGACTCCTCTTCTTAATTTTTTGTGTTTTTCAATTCCAACAGTTCAGAAGGAAACAAAGTATTAGGTTGGTGCAAAAGTAATTGCAGTTTAACAGGTTAAAAATAATTGCAAAAACCTCAATTACTTTTGCACCAACCTAACACAAACTCTGCTGGTTGCTAGCATGCGGCACCTGCGATCGGGCGATTGCTGAACCAGCGGAGTGGGGATCATGGGGTCAAACTCCAGGATTACCGAGAATGAGCTGGAACTGGAAGTGAACAGAGGTTTGGTGACCAGGTGGGCCTGCTGCCGTCCTTGGGCTGCAGACCTCATCCCACTGCCCACAATCATCCATGGGCCCCAGCATCGCAGCGCCACATCCCAAATCAGGAGGGCTAGTCTTGAGCTCAGCCTTTTCTCTGAAACTGCCACAGCCACAGCGTCTGCCGAGCTCTCTGCCAGGTCTCTCCGGCAGCTACTGGGGAGCCCCGCCTGCTCCAGTGCCGCCTGGACAAGGACGCAATTTACCAGCACGAGCGGCCTCTGGCCCACCCAGATGAGGAGCCCTTCCCCTCCCCCCCCTTTGAAGCCATCCAATTCACAATGTTTGCAAGAACAATCCCATGCTTGGTTCTAAAATTACTGGCCACACAAGGCACAGTTTACTGCTCATAACAAGAAAAACCTAGGCTTGTGCCTTGCGCTTCAAAAAACCAGAACACTCAAGTTGACAATTTTTAAAAAATTAATCGCTTACTGCACGCGCCCCCTGTCCCTCCAGTTGGGGAACAGAGTAAAAGCAATTTTGCCAGCGCTCAGGGCCCTCCACGCGTCCTGGCAGCCCCCACAGCTGCAGCCCTGTAACTTTAAACCTGGCCTGAGGTCATCGTTTTCACGCTGGCCAAACAGAGCAAGAGGGCGGTCCCAGGGAGCCCAGACTGAGACCACCTTACAGCGGGAACGCTCCCGCCCTCCTCGGGAGAGATAAATGCTGACTCCACTCCCGAAGTTTCCAACTGCAAAGTTTGCTGCTCCAGCTGCCGCGGGCGAAGGAAGCTTAGGGACCCCTCCCGCGCTGGGACTTTTGCTCCCCGCCTTCCAGCCCCCACGTTCGCGCTCTGCCAGGCGAGGGCCTGTGGCTGCAGAGTTTTCATCTTCCCTCAGCACAGAAACTAGCTGCTCGACCCCCAAGGGAGCAAGTCAACGAAGAAGATGTGGAAGGTGCCAGTTCTGCTGTTGGTTTTGGGAAGAGCGTCGGGAATTCTGGCAGGAGGTAAGACTCAGCGCGAGGCGCTGGTGGGGGCGAGCTCGCGGGGACTTGCTGCAACGCCTGGGTCTGGGATTCGAGGTTGCCCGGGAGAGCAGAGGGCGGGCGGGAGTGTGTGAGTACTCTAGTCTGCAGGACCCAGGAGAAGGACACACAGCGGCTTATCGGGTGCCAGGTCCCATAGAAAGAGCTGAGCGGGATGTGAGGAGGAGCCCCGGAACCCTACAGGCAGCAAGGGTGGGGAGCAGAGGGGGCCTCCCTCCCTGTCAGCCCACCTCCTGCTGTCCCCTGCTCGGCTTACAAGAGAGAGGGTGACAGTAACAGCAAGGAGGCTTCCCACTGGCAGGATTGGGCTTTCCCACCACAGGGCTGTACTGGAGAAATGCCATGGCCTCAGAAGAGATGGGGCCCGGGGAATGGGGAGGGACATTCAGGAGTGCTGGGGTTGGGGGGAGGGTTCTCCCTGTGCAGTGGTGGTCTCTCTCTGGGGGCTGCCAGGTCTTACACCCTGTGCACCCTCATAAAACACACTTAGGACCCAACTAACAAGGATGAGCTGGAAGAGGCCCCGTCTCCTGGTAGAGAGGGTACTGTGAATGGACAGAACTGCAGTGGACAGGTCCTGACTAACGCAAGCGAATGGAAGATGGCTCTTTGGGGCTGTGTGTTGAACTTGGCCAACAATCTGAGTTACTGCAGGAATGCTGGTGACTCCTTAGATTTCAAATGTGTTAGATCTGATGCTGGAGGCACTGCCTGCCGGTCACCTACATCTTTCCATCCCATTGCTCTCTTCTTCCTCTCATCCCTTTGCCTCTTTCTGTGGAGTGTGCTGTGTGGATGGCATCATTGCTTTATTTCTTTTCTTGGGTCTTTATTATCTGTGTTCCCCCGTAGAATATACGCTCCCAAGGACACAGATATGTCTTAGCCTTGATCCCCGGGGACAAACCAAAGTCCTATGCGCCCGAGTTGCTCACTAAACGTTGGCTGAAGGAGTTGTAAGCTAACGCGTGGTCTTTGGAGTTGGAGCTGGCCGAGCTGTGTGCTCTGAAAAGTAAACTCTTACATTGTCCAAATTGAAGATCCAGTTAGGGAAATCCTTGGAGGGCGTGACTTGAGGGAAGAGCATACGTCACCTAGGCTTCCGTATTTCCACACAAAGGGAAACATCCTTAGCCCTAGGGAAAAGACACTGGGAGTAGTGTGCTCAGTGCTGGGCTGGTTGCTTTGGAGAGAAGGAACAACTCTCTATAGGCCCGGGGGCTATTCGTGGTGGCCCTATTTTGGAACTTCTCTTTCCACTGTGATATAGACAGCTCTGCATTTCAGTTACATTTCCTTTTTGGCGAGACAGTGTGCACATGACACCATTTTGTGCTCACCAGGGTGAGGTGTGGGAGGCCCCCCAAACCGAGCCGCCTCCCAGCCCTGCTGAGCAAAGACGGGCATTCTCTGTTTGTGACCAGAGAAGGGTTAGCTGTAATTATCTTTAAGCCAGTTCCTGAGTGTCAAAGGGACTCCTAAAAGGTAGCAGTAAACCTTGTCTGAAAATACAGCCGTCGTTGGTACTAGAAACTGGACTGTTAAAGACGGAAGCCCCCTAGGCTGGGGGGGGGGGACGGGAGATGGCTGTGTGGGGACACTGATTTGCTGGCCTGCTGGCAAGGAGCTGAGGCTCAGGAGGGGTTTTGTCTGAGGATAATGAGTGAGGCGACTTGCGTATGGATGAATAACTTCATTGAGCTGAGCTATTGTTGGCTCTTGTTGGGGAGCTGGGGGAGGGGGGCAGCGGGTAATTATGGTGATGAATTTTATGATCCTTCTCTGTGGGATCCCACTCCCCCAAGGGGCTTCCCTCCTCTGGTGTTATAATCTGGTTCAGTTTTATAATCTGGTCCCATGTGTTGTCTCTTTGGATGTGAGTGGACTCAAAGGCGCTCTGTTGTCCACACATCTGGCATTTTCCTCAATTGTCAGGCCCCACCCTCCCTCTGAACTTTCATCCAAAACATACCTCAGGGCCTCTCCATTAGATCGTTTGTTTGGTGAAATTCTGCAGGCTGCTGCTTGCTGCAAACCCACAAGTGCGTGCTTTTCCGGGATCAATCCACCCAGGATTAATCATGCAGCAAACAAACTTGCCTGTGATTTCCCCGAAACCCTTGCCAGTTTTGGAGGCCCTGAAATCTTCATCGGTTGCTAAGACTGTGTGTAGCACATAAGGCATTGATCAAGCATTTAATAAAGATCAGATCTGTTAGAGCCTTCGTGAGGGAGGCCTATCCATTACACGGGTGTGTAGGAGCCAAAATAGCATTTAATACAGAAAAGCACATTTTAAAAAAGTATCCAAGCACAAGAAGGCTAAGTCAGGACATGGCACACAGGGAGGAGCCCTGGCTGAGCAGAGGTATGCGGCAGGCCCCTGGTCTCTTTCTCTGGCCTCTGAAATCAGTGGCCCATGAGTAACTCCATTCCCTAGAATTATAAAGACCCCAAACCTTGACATCACGTGGATGGTCTGCCCAAGTAGGAAGGATATCACCTCCCAGATATTCCCGTTCCCTTCCCAACCACGTGCCAGGTGTGTCAGTTACCTCATGTAATCATCACCACTCCTTAAATTCTATTTTAATCTTCAGAATATGCCAGAGTTGAGATTAAAAATGGGTCTAACTCCAAACCCCAAGCTCTTTTTGCTACCTTACACTGCTGGAAAAACAAAAACCTGAAACAATAACAACAACAAAATGAAGGTTGAACTTAAAATGAAAAGTTAACCTCACTTTAAGCTGCTTAAACTTGAAAACAAAATTTTTTAAGAGCTGTAAGAAGCCCTTTATGTTAAATACATACCGTAATAGTCTTTAAGAATGAAGCTGTCACAGTACATTACAATAGGATTCATTCATTCATTCATTCATTCCAAAGATGGTAATTCAGCATCTCCTGAGTGCTTGATATGTTAGATGCGGACTTTCCTGCACTTTTGAGAAAGGCACACCTACCATTCTAAAGTGCACTCTGAATTCTTCACCAGCAAAGCAACAGACCTGTGCTTTAAATTCCATTGGCTTATCTGAATATTTGTCATATTTCTGGCTGCTAAGAACAGGCGCACCAGGTTAGAACTTGTGGAAATATTATAGGGGAGGACATAGAGAGAGAAAAGGCTCAAATACCTGGGGCTACTCTTGTGAAACTCACTTGAGGAATCTCAATAAGATCCTGCCAGGCTCTGCAAGGAAGCCTGGCCATTCCTGACACCTCTCAAGGAAATAGCCAGTGAGAGCATTTTGTTGGAAAAGAACCCAATGATTGAAGGGATGGGGGTATGTAGGTGGGGGTACTTTTCAAGCCAAGTAAACAGTTACTGAGATACGTCTTAGGATTCCCATGGGGTGAGCAAGAGAGAAAAACAGCTGTCGATTGGAAGTGTGAATCCTTTCCCTACTGATTTCTTAAAACTTTGGGAGAGGAAAGAGAACAGGCATTTTATCTGAGGGCTATGAGAGGGAGCCAGGTTAGGGAACAAGAGGCATGCTGCCAAGGTCATCCAGGGCAGGAAGACAAGGTGTCTGGCTTTTTCCTTCCCTCCTGTCTCACCCCAGCACCCACCAACCAGTCCACTCACAGAAGGCCAGTCAGGATGAGTGCTCCCTTGAGCTTCTACCGATGAGTGGGCGGGCTCTCCTTTTCTTCTGCTTTCCCGTTCCTTTGCCTCGCCTGGGAGGGGATGTTTTTTCTCCTTTGAGGGCAATCCAGCTGAGTCCAGAAGGAAACCAGCGAACCTGGTCATCGCATTCATCTAGTTGTTGAGGACCTGCAAACTGAAATTGTTAGGGCAACACTAAATTTCACGCAGGGGAGAAAAAAAAGTACACACCAAAACAACAAACCTGCCAAAAGGATGATCACTTTTCCGGAGGAAGATGTGCTCCTGACCTCTGTGAGTAGAGAGAGAATATCTCTGGGGTAATCGTTGCCATTGTTACATTGGTAGCGGGCAGGGGAGTGCCAGTTCCATAGAGGATGGATGGGAAGCAGGGCAGGGGGGCATGCTAGAATGTGTGTAAACATATGACTGATGAGAATGGAGTATTTCCTGCAATTCATCAAGGTGTCTCCATCTGGAGAATACACCACAACCAATACTAAGCAAAGCTATGACCCGAGGAATAGTGTCCTGCCCAATGGAGATGGGAGTCAGTTTGCCTCGAATCTGGAAAGGCCGAGGAAAGGAACAAGGATTTGATGATGTCAGACCTGTTCCAAGGAATGCATTTACTGAACAAACATTTCTTGAGTAACTGCTTTGCAAGTCAGGCAAGGCAAACATTACGCCTGCTTGCAGCTAGTAAGCAAGAGGTCGTGTCGGGTGGCGGTGGGGATTCAGATCTCAATGATGGGGGTTCTATGATGAATCAGAGATGCCTGTTCTGTCACAGTCTGGAAATGATTCCACTCAACGGCCTCACCCTTTGTCTGTGCCCTATATATGCCAAGTAACATTCCAGGTAATTTTACTCTTGAAAAGGGCATGCCAGGATCGCAAATATGCGTGTAAAGCATTGACAAAAATGATTTCCTGTTCTAAATAAACTATTTGGTTGCCTGGCCTCTTGTGAGTTTAGCTAATGTGAAACATTTTCATCTGAGCTGGATTTTCCCCTACTGAGATTAATATTCTGAATCTGGAAAACTAAGGGAACTAGACTCTGGATGGATGGTGTTAATAGCTGTGACTATGTAATAACTGCTACCATTTACTGAGCACTTAGCGTGCACCAAGCACTTTCCCAGCCTTGCTTCACTGAATCTGCACAATGGACCTACAGGGTAGGCACTATTTGTGTTTTATAAATGAGTAAAGAGGCTCAGAGAGGTTCAGTAACTTACACACAGACACAGAGCAAGTCAATGGCGGTGGTGTGACTTAAATGTAGGCAGCCTATCCCCAGAGCCCCTAACTATTCAGCACAACAACCAGCTATGCTTGGAGTTGAGGCCGCAAGGACACCCAGAACAGTCAGCCAGCTGATTTCTTCAAGTGCTTCTCTTAGAGCAATACCCCTTGTTATTTGTTAAATACGTCATTCAGATGGAAGGACTAGAGGGCTCCAGAGGCACCGAATTGAAGGACCCGGTCCCTGGCCCCTTAAGCATTTACAGAGGTGCTTGTTATTAAGAACTTGTTATTAAGAATTAGAGAGGAATCATAAAGTGGGATCACAGCTCGCAAAGAGAGGCAAGACAGATGCGTGTGATGTATACTACGTAAAAGAACATATGAGGCAGCGTAAGATGTCATGCCCTGAGCAGCACATACCGTTATCTGCTGCTAGGAGTTTGGAGATGAGCTTCCTATGGCCTATGGGAGTGAGAAAAAGCCTGTGGGGAAGGTGGGACTTGATGTTGGCTGTGGAAAGGGTGGGGTGGGGTGGACAGGTGGCAGGGAAGGGCAGTGCAGGCAGGAGAGACTACCTGGCCTGAGAACAATCTAGAGTTTATGTGGGAAGAGGTGTGGGTGTCAAGGGCTGCTAAGGGCCATGAAGGCTGGCCGTGAAGGCTGGCCTGAGTCAAGGTGGTTGAGTTGGCAAGTGGCAGGAAATCAGAGAGAAGAAGGAAACCATGTTGAGTGGGAGAGGTGAAACTTCTTTTGTAGGCAGTGACAGAAAATGAGAGTGGGGAAGCCATGAATAGTGGTTGTCAGAAGAAAATGATGAGGGCACAATAGGAGATTGAGTCTAGTTTATGGGACCAGTGTTTTGGGGGAGGAGAGATTCAGGAGGAAAAGAGACCGAGTGTGGTGACACTAGAAGAGGGGGTGAGATCAGATTTGGGGGAATAAGAGAAGGCAAGACTTGCAACTCAGTATTTCCTGATTTCTTATTGTTCATCTCTCACAACACTCATCACGCTAATGAAAATTTTTTTGTTAATATGCAGTTTCACATGTCATAAAATGAACCCCTTGAAATGGAACAATCCCGTGGTTTTTAGTATATCCAGAGTTGTACAACCATCACCACTGTTAATTTTAGAATGTTTTCATCACCCCTCCCCCCAAACTCTCAAACCATTAGCCGTTTCTCCTATTCTCCCCTCCCCCATCCCCTGGCAATCATGAATCTTCTTTCTGTCTCTATGGATTTACCTATTATGGAGATTTCTCATAAACGGAATCCTACAATGGGTGACTTTTTGTGTCTGGCTTCTTTCATGTAGCATGATGTTTTCAAGGTTCATCCATGTTGTAGCGTGTCATCATTTCATTCCTTTTTATGGGTGCATAATATTCCGTTGTATGGATAGACCACATTTTGTTTATCCATTCACCAGTTGATGGACATTTGGATTGTTTTCCACTTTGGGGCCATTATGAATAAAGCTGCTACCAATAGTTATGTACACATCTTGTGTGGATATATATTTTTATTTCTTTCAAGTATATACCTAGGAGTAGAATTGTCAGCTCATGTGGTAACTCTGTGTTTAACTTTTTGAGGAACTGCCAGGCGGTGTTCCAAAGTGGATGTACCATGTTACATTCCCACCAGCAATGCAAAAGTGTTCTAGTTTCTTTACATCTTACCAACACTTGTTATATTCTGTTTATTTTTAATAGTAGCCATCCTAATGGATATGAAATGGATTGTCATTAGTAGTTTTGTTTTGCATTTCCCTGATGACTAATGATGTTGAGCATCTTTTCATGTGCTTGTTGGCTCCTTTTCGGCTTTTAAAATTGGGTTGTCTTTTCATTGGTGAATTTTTCATATACTCTGAATCCTAGACCCTTGTCAGACATAGGAATTGCAAATATTACTCCCATTCTGTGGATTGTCTTTTCAATCTCTTGATAAGTGTCCACGGAAGCACAAATTTTTAAAATTTTGATAAAGTCCAATTTATCTATTTTTTTTGTTTCCTATAGTGTTGGTGTGATACCTAGGAAGCCATTGTTTAATCTAAGGCCAAAGAGATTTACTCTTATGTTTTCTTCCAACAGTTGCAAAGTTTTAGCTCCTACATTTAGGCCTTTGATTCATTTGGAGTTAATTTTTATATGTGATGTGACGTAGAAATCCAACTCCATTCTTTTCCATGTGGGTATTTAGTTGTCCTACCACTATTTATTGAAAAGATGATTCTTTCCCCCACTAAATTATCTTGGTGCCTTTGTCAGAATCAATTGCCCATAAATGTATGGGTTTATTTCTGGATGCTCAATTCTATTCCATTGACCTATACATCTGTCCTTAGGCCAAGACCACAGTCTGATTTGTGGTCAGTAGCTTTGTAGTAAGTGTTGAAATCTTGAAGTGTGAGTCCTCCATCATTGTTCTTTTGCAAGATTGCATTGGCTTGTCTTTTCATTGTATTTTAATTACCTGTGTACATCTTGCCCCTTAGAAAAGAGAGTAGGACCCATGTCTTCTTCAGCACTTTAAAAGAAGCCATGGTTGGTACATAGTAAACATTTGGCAGGAGGAAGAGGGAAGGAACTCAGTGACCCAAGTCTTTTGGCAGGAATGGCAAGAAGACAGGTGATAGAACTCAGCAAAGAGGGTGAGAGGTTAGGATCCCATTTGCTGAGAAGGAGCAGCTGTTCATGCACTCTGTTACAGACACACGGAGTTTGAGGTAATAGTAAGACATCCAATTTGTGTATCTGATGAGTACCTGGGGAGATACTCCACTAAAATGACATCAGAAATAAGCCCTGGAGACAAAGTTTGCTGCCTGAATTCCCCATTCATTGGAACAAAGGGAAAAAGATGACAGGGAGGGTCAGAGAGACCCTCCTGGCTAAGAACAATGATTAAAAATCTACCACAGCACACTTCAGACTCTCAAACCAGGCTTAGGATCAAGGCCAAGGGCAGCTCATGGAAACACTGCACATTCTGCACATTCCTGCAGGCCCTCATCCTCCTGGGCTCACAGCTGGGCTGTCTGCAAGCTGCATGGGTGGACGGTGAGGTCAGATCCAAAGGGGCTTCTCTTTTCGCTCTTGCAAAACCAGGGACTGCTCAGCTGACGGCCCTGAGTGAATCAGTTTCCTAGCAGATGGTGTGTTTCCCAAACACTCCACCACCCCGTGGAGATGCCTGCTTGGGGCAGCACTAAGGAAGCCGGCTTTAGTCATTTGGTTATTCATCAAGGATGGTACTAAGCCATCCTTCCTATGAAGTGGCCTTTCGTGTAGGACTCCAGCCTCAGCTAGGTCTAGAAAAGTGAGACCAGAGGTGCTGATTCCAGTCTAAAAGACCGTGAACTCATTTCCTCTTTGAGAACATTCTGCTCTTGGTCAAGAGAGAAACGTCTCCCCAGGTTGAGTAATCTTGGTTTAGGTTGTAATCAGCAGCCTCTCGTTTTAACATTTGAGGACTTCTGAGCCCAGTTTGTGGTTGGGGGTGAGTGGGTAAGTTCCTGTGAACCCGGAACCTAGTCATTCATTCAGCTCTCAGAGACTGTGCTGGTGGTTGGGCCATAAACCCACCACAACGCAGAATGGGATGTGGCCCTGGAGTAGCCTCTAGATGACAACAGGGAGAAAACAGTGTATGCCCGAGGTATCAAGTCCTAGACTAGTGTAGAGGAGATAGCTTTCTCCTGGCACCTTGGGAGGGCTCTGAAGGAAGAGGTGTTTTACCTGGGCCAGGTAGAACGGTAGGTAGGGGTTAGATGGCGTTGAAAGATGAACCTGCATGTGACCTTGGTGTTCAGAAGCCCTCAATCAGAGCAGCTCCAATTCTACTCCAGCCCTTTCTACGTGGAGTAGAGAGGGATGTGAGTGGGACCTGTGGAAAAGTGGCCAGTACGTGCAAAGGTTGTGTAATGTGGTGATTACAGCGGGGCTTTGGGGGTCTGATAGAGCCTGATGTTTAACGTCTGCATCACCACATGCTGGCTACATGGGCAGTTTACTCTCAGGCTCATCACTCTCCTCTACAAAAAGGAGGAGGATATTAGTTTGCAAGGCTTTGGTAAAGATGAAGACAGTGCTTAGCACCACGTTTTGCACATTCTCCTATAAATTCAGTAACTAGTAGCCATTATTAAAACATCTACGTCGTGGATGGTCATGGAGATTAATTGCAAAGATTTGTAAAGGGTCCACAGTAGGTCTCAGTTCCCTTTCCCCCATCAAAGGGCAGAGAGAATGGATGTGGATGGGAGGCCTGGTGTCGTTTTATAGACTATATGTCCCGTTCCTTCCATTGCTGGTGACCTCGTGTGAGTCCTGCTATTGAAATGAACGTAAGTCCTCAGCCTCTCTTTTATTGCCCATCTTCAGCTATAGGGACCTTCAGAATGCTGAGGTGAATCAGAGGGGCCACCCCACCCAGAGCCCCCTGGAAAGCATCCTTGGGACATTGTATATTCACCACCCGGCTCTGAAGTCGGTGTGCTTGCTGCTCCAAGTCTGAACATGTAGCACTATTCCGATTTCCCTCAAGGAACTCGTACTACTCATCTGATTCCCTCAGCCTTGACATGTTTCTCTTGAATTTCATGGGAAAGGCACACGTCCCCAATGCTGCCAGTGGACAATGAAGTCTCATCGTTGGCCGCGGCCTACAGGGGCTGACAGGACCTGACAGTGAGCAGACAGACTGCTGCTCATTAAAAATCAAACCGCAGGGCAGCCCAGTTCGTCCTCATAGGTGGCTTGTTCTATTTTCAGCCACGCTGTCTCTTTTATCAGGGGAAAGTGTTTAACAACTCTTGGGTGAAGCACAGCGGACAGTGGCGGGAATTTTATAATATGAGGGATAACTGAAAAGAAATTTCCTACTTGGCTGCAGGGGTACTCTTTTAGTCAGTTACTCAGTAAAATCAGCTAAATACCAGTGCCAGGTACTGGTATGTACAGTGTGGGCTTTAGGTGGCACTTTGCTGCCTGGAGGAAAATTGAATGTGCCATTTCTGTGGGATACTGAGCGGCAGGGCTTCTAGGAGTTGCCTAGATTTTCCCATGATCAAACTTCTGATCCAGTAAGCAATTTACAAGGATCCATGAAAAGGGTGGGCGTGGCGGGAAGCCCACTGGCCACATCAGTGATTATATTGACCACAACCTAATGTCTGCCAGGAGGTGAGGGTCCGGCATACAGCTCTGGGTCAGAGAATGGCTTCCAATATTTCATAGAGAGGCTTTTACACAAGGTGAGGAGAGGGGCCAGCCTATAAGACATAGGGCATAACTCGAAAGATGTGATAAGTAAAAGCAGAGTCCCAACACCTTTCTTCCAGTTACAGAAATCCACTTCATGGTAACTGAGGGATCACCATCAAAAACAGCTAACTGTGGGGTGTTGTGAATTTAGATGAAGGCCTGTACAAAGATCTGAGGATCTGGGTGATCACAGTGGGTGGTCTGCAGAGTCCTGGAAAATGTTGGGGGTTGGCCTCTTTCTCCAGTTTTGGGTGTATTGATTCTCAGGCTTCTGAGCACAGTATTGAGACATAATAGAAAAATAATTTGCAAAAGCCTGTGTCTGGGCAAAGGAACGGAAGTGAACGTTTTTGTTTCCCAAATAGATGTTTTGACTTCCTTCTAAAAGCAATACTTCTTCCCAAATGTAATTGGGAGGAGGGGGGATGCTAGAATTGATTCTTTATTAATTTTCCTACAGGGGGAAACCAGAACCTCCCAGGATATCGTAAGGAAAAAAGAGAACAGAAGTCATTCCAGGAATCTGGAGTCAACCATTTCAAAGGCTTATTTGTGCATTTAGACACTAGAGAAGCTCAATAGTCTAGAGAACAGCAGGCAACATGAAAGATGCCTTAATCTGTTGGCTAACCCCGCAGGTTTTCTTTGAAAACCCCAAGGGTAACTTAGTTTGTGACTTCTTTCTTTTTAAAATCAACTTTCCCATTTCAAGATAAAACATGGTTGAAGCTGCTTCTCCAGCTGTCCCATTTTCTAGCTTCAGGTCAGCAGGCTTAAAGCAGAGGAGACCTTCATCTGCTCACTTTTTTAAAGCATTTATTGGAATGATGGAAACGGGCAGGGGTTCTGTACCTAAAGTCACGTAGGGGGCGTCTGTGGCTGTCCTAATAAAATGAGGTGAGGTCCAGTAAAGGACTCAGCATCATATAGGAACATCCTACTTTACTTTGCTGCTGCCTTAACTTGTATAGTCAAGAGGAGAGCTCCTGCTCAGAGAGGTACACCTTTCTAAAACAAATCACACCTTCTTTCTAACCTGCCACTTCTGAAAGTTTCGTCCTAGAAAGGGGCTCGTTTAAGGACATTGAGAGTGTGGTATCTAAGCAGATCGAACATTCTAACAAGATGCCAGAGCAGGCGGTTGCTTCTGACAACCAGAATTAAAATTTTTGAAAGGATGAGGATGGGGGCCAAAGAGGAAGGATGTCAGAACCCAGGAGGGGGCAACCCAGGCTTTGCAGCCCACAGCTGCCAGGGTGGTGCAAATGTTCTTCTGGATCTGTTTTGGTGAGGACTCACCAACCAGGCAAACTTGGAGAATCATTTCACTTGTGATGTTGTTAAAGAAAAAATTACTGTGACACTTGTTAAAACAGTGGGAAAACTTTATTCAAGACTATTGCAATAGGGGAGAGAGATAGGGCTCAACTCTGGGTACAACAAAGACAGCTGGGGATTTATAGCCAAGGAACAGAACTGAAGGTCAGTGGATGGAGAAATTAACTAAGAAGAGACACCAAGGATAGGGAGATTCTTGCTAAAAATAGCCTAACAGATCCCTACTAAAGGCAGACGAAGGACTCAGACATCAAAGGTGGGAGGGCTGGGAACTTGATCAGACACCAAGGGTAGGCAGATTATCTCTAAACTGACTTAGCAGGGTTCTTGCTGAAACTGGACTATCCAACGAAGAGCATGGAAGCCCAGGGTCGTGGCCTCATTGAGAAGGGCTCAGAGGAGCCTAACTAAAGTCTGGTCAAGGAGAGTGTCAACCTCACTTTCCTCATCTGAAAAATGGAGACAATAATGCCAGTGCAACCCGCCCAAGGTGCCGTTGTAAAATAAAGTCAGCCAGAAGGCACCATGTAGACCCATCCGTGGCTGAACAAATATGAGAGAGGATCTGGTTAAAGCTGTGCCTCCTGTGTTAAGGAGAGCCTGCAACTCGGAAAGACCTCTGGGCTCTTCTGTTTTCTGAGCCCCACTCATCCTCCTGTTCTCTGTGCCCCATGTTATTCTAGCAACATCCTTGGCACTGAATTAATTAACTTGGCAATGACCAGCTGATGTGAGGGAGGAAGAGAAGCTGATGTGAGGGGCATGGATTTAGGAATTTGTTCTGGAAAGAATATGTAGACAGGGCAGTAGATAACCGGGGGCAGTCGGCAGTGCTCAGGCCATTTAATCAGTTCCTTGTGCTGAAAGGTTTCTCCACGACCGTGACATAGTGTTAGAAAGAAGACATTGTCTCCCTGAGAGCTGGTTTTGAAGCACTAGGGCAAAGAGGATTTATTGGAATGACAGCCTAATCTTTTGGGGGAAATCCAGTGACATTCCCATTTCACAACATACTTCAAAATAAACACTAGACAAATAGAAATATTAAGTGTAAGAACAAAACCATAAGGAAAATATAGGTGAATATTTATATAATCTTGAAAGTAGGGTTGGTAATTGAGACATCAAAGGGACAAAAGAAGCTTAAGTTTGATTAGCGACAGAACTTGCCACTTACAAAAGAGCTACAAATGCCAACTAGTAAAAAAAATGTTTGCAGCATTTATTGCAAAGACTGTGTTCTTAAGGTTATAAAGAACACTTACAAAACTATAAAAAAAGGATGAATACCATAAGAGAAAAATGTTCACGAAAGAAGACATTGTTAAGAGCCAACAAACAGATGGAACAACTCACTACTACTAATCAAAAGAAATGTAAATAAAACCAAAAAATTGAAAATGCTTATTCAAAAGATTTTTATCAAGAATGTGGCATATTACATAAAGTGAGAATAGCAGTGTGATTTAACATGGCATCTCAATTTTAAGTATTTTTAAAGAAATGCCATCCCATAAATGTATGTAAACTAAAATAATTTCTTTGGCAACATTAGGCTTTAATGCAAAGATAAAAATGATTCGTAATTAGCACTTTCGCACCAAGAAACATCTCTTCAGTTTTTGTTTGTCCTCAAACTTAACCTTAAGGTAAAATCAAGGTATCCACATCGTCTTCTCAGAGGTAGTATAAACTTACGCCTAGCTAAAGAATAACACACACACACACAAAATTCCAAAGCAAATGGATGGGTTGCCACTTTATTTGGAAACTTCCATTGGTTCTGACACACAGCTGGGTGAGGCTGGGTGTGGCAGGAAAATGTGTTTATGTGAGCACGAGGGTACAGAGCTTCGGAACTGACAGTGTTATTGTAGGTTTGTCACTGCACTTAAATAAACAGTTGTGCGTGTCACCTGCGCACACGTATGTCTTAGGAAGACAAAAGGGATTGGAGAGCGTAGGCATCAATATGTGATTTGAATTTCACCATTCAAGGGAAAAGGATGGCAAACACTGGCTGGAAACTCGGCAGCTGGGCTGGAGGAACTCTTCACCCGGGAAAGCCTTTGGCCAAAATAATAAGAGGGACAATTGAGTATCTCTTGTTAAAGATCAACTTTCCCATGGAGCAAAAAGAATGCCTGGGCAGTGAGACAAAGGACATGCATCTTAATCATGGGTGTCATTCATAAAACACCCTTTGTCTATTCAGAGCGATTTTAGTACTTGGCTCTGTGGACCAAGAGTAGAAAAGAACCAGAAGGAATTTTTATCAAGTTACGCTTTCAATGAACTGAACTTTCTATGAAAGAATTCAAACCAACTTCATTCAGTACTTGTGTTTTTGTTTGTTTGTTTGTTTTTTTTAAGCAAGGGTGGTTTTGTTTTTTCCAAGTCAGAGGAGGCCCCGTAGTAAGTGATTTTGCTGAACAGCCCCAGAAAACGTTTTTAAAATCGATAATCTGTTCACTGAGTTCAAAGAGGGGGAGGAAGAAAAGAAAATGACATGCTTAGGGTTTTTTGTGTTTTTATGGTTTTTTTTTCTTTTTAAATTAGGACGACTTGCCCCACAATGGGGGTATTTCCCCCTTGAGCTCAATAAATGCATTCAACATTTGCCTACACCAGAGTCATAAATCCCTGTGGGAGCCAATCACTACCCCCACCCCTACCCCGGCAAATAGCCAGGAGGGGTGGCCAACCATTTGCCTTCACTGAGGTATTCAGTTATTGCTAACTGGTGAAAGCCTTTCGCCACCCAGACCGAAAAATAGTGGCATATACTTAGGCGCTTCATCCAAAGCCACTGATTGGCAGCACTGGATTAGGACTCTAGATACAAAGAGAAGACACAGATTTAAGAGGCTTTCTCCCTCTCTGCGTCAGCAAAGAAGTCGTGATCAAATATTTATTAGCTGTGCCTGGGGCTGGGCCGTCTAAGCATAGGGAAAAATACGGTATCTTCAGGCAAGGACAGGCTGCTGACCTCAGCACTGAGATACAAACCTATGCTCTCATTACACAAAGCAGCCCCCGAGCACCTCCTCCCGCTGGCTCCTGGGATGTGCGTGCTCCCTTATTTTGCAATTGTATTTAGTCATGGAATTTCCAGAGCCACTCTGAGTCTGGGGAGGCCGCTTGTGGCCAATGAGTCAGACTTTTAAGTTGTGAAAACGTTTATTTGGTGAGTTGAGATGGTGCTCCGGTATGGTCATGATGAGTTTAGATTATTGTGACAGAGATGGAAGAAGAGGACACTGTTGGTGATCGGTTCTCTGCCCTGGTCGTGGAATTCCACTTGCTTTCCCACCCTACCCATCCCCTGCTCCCCTGGAAACCTTTTTCCTTGGCACAGCAGGGTCATTCATCCAATGTTAATGTAGGAAAGCCAGGGCCAGGGCCAGTAAGGTCTCTTATTGGTATAGCTCTTGGTGTACTAAGCATTGTTAGTTGTCTCCGGCAGCCTTAAATCTGTTACTGACCTTCCCCTGCAGATATTAACCCAACTGTACAATAAGAGGTTGAACTCTATGTGATCCCTGAGGTTTGTGGTCAAAGCCAAAGGTTCTAATCATTCAGGTAGGCCGCAGTCTCAAAATTAAATGGAGAGCAAGCGTGATTTTGAAAAGACGGAGACCCTGCTTTTGGACGTTCTGATTCAGAAGGTTTGAGATACAGCCTGCAAATTGATATTTATAGAAGTCTTTCAAGGTGACTGTATCTTAGAATTTTTCCAGGTCTACATGATATTCCATTAACCGGAATACGTTAATTGATTGTATGAAATGGCACCAGGAAGAATCTGGTTCATTACTGCAAAGGGAAGGAATACATCCCTCTGTTCAACCTGTCTTGGTGGATACAGGGAGGCTGGGTACTTCACCTTTTTGTGTTTGCATCTTCCTTTCTTTGGCAATGGAGACAACCAGGCCATCATATGTTCCAGAGGTGTGGCAAGGAGAATGGTAAGCGGTAAGCAAGAAAGGTGGCCCCCCCAAAAAATATCCCCAAAACAAATAGGAAAAAAATTGTCTTATTGTACCCAGCCAGTTAGTTCTGTCCACCCTACTTGCACCAAAAGCCCTGACTCAGTCTTTCTTTTTTAGCCATCACGGTCCGGCCAGAAGATGACATTGTGACTCCAGGTGTGGAAGATGTCCTGGTGACGCGAGGTGTGGAAGATGACGTGGTGACCCCAGGAGCCAGTGAAGAGCCCTATTGGTCTACTGGCTTGACACCTGTGGTGAGTGTCCCAGGAAGAAAGGAATTTGTTTTGTAGGCACACAATTACTTGCAAGGATATACAAGGATATACATATGCATATATATAATATACATTCAGCAGAAGCCGCCGTACGTAGAGTTGGTACATGGTTTGCAACAAAAGCTACTTCCTAGTTCCATCCAACTAGCAGGTAGCTGGTGTGCTGATTGCAGGTGATTTGAGAGTATGCACCAGGATTCTCAAACTAGTAAGGAAGTAGGTGTATAGATGTCCAACCTATTACAGCCCAATTTTCAATACAGGAAAAGTCTTGGATCTTGCAGCACCGTCATTGCTATAAAAGTTTCTGAATACGTATTCGCAATTTCTTGCCTTTTTGTAGACTGGTAATAAACACAGACTAGAACCCATCCACAGACCATGCTGGTATAGACTATGTGGAGTCTCAACTGACACATTCCTAACCTAATGAATTTTAATTAATTCATAATGTGTCTTAAGCACCTGCCATGGTCAAGACAAGATGCCAGGCTCTGGGAGGCATTGAGGAAATATATAAGGCACACTCTCCACCCTAGAGTTTATAATTTAGTTAATAACATGGAACAGAGGCTCCTGCCTGCCTCTCTAACCTCATTGCACCACAGCCCGCCTCACTTTCTCTATTTCAGCCACGTTGACCCTTCTAACGTTTAAACTTATTCCAACTTAGGTTTTTGTTTCCTGTGCTTAGAACACTCCCCAGATCTTTACATGGCTGACTTTTTCTCATGAGTCTCAGGTTCAAATGTTATCTCAAAGAGGTCTAAAGTAATCCTGTCCCCTCCACCCTCTTTTCCCCTCAAGAGTTACTCTCTAGCCCTGAGGTCAGCAAACTACCCACCCCTTTGGCCCACCACCTGTTTCTGCAAATAAAGTTTTATTGGAACACAGCAATGCCTATTCAATTGAGAATTATCTGAGGCTGCTTTCATACTATCAGAGCAGAATTGAATAGTTGGTTGCAATAGAGACCAAATGGCCTACAAAGATGAAAGTATTTACCATTTGGCCCTCTACAGAAAAGTGTGCCAAGCTCTGTTCTAGTATATTCCCAGGGTTTGGAACCATGCCAAGCACTCAGTAGATACTTATTAGCACATAACATAAAATTTACCATCTTAACCACTTTTAATTGTACAGTTCAGTGGTGTTAAGTATATTCATCTTGTTGTGAAATAGATCTCCAGAATGTTTTTATCTTGCAAATCTGAATTTCCACACCCATTAAACAGCAACTTTACTTTTTATCTCTATGATTTTGACTACTCTAAGTACTCCATATAAGTGGAATCACACAGTATTTGTCTTTGGTGACTGGTTTATTTCACTTAGCATAATGTCCTCAAGGTTCATCCATGTTATAGCGTATGACAGGATTTCCTTCTTTTTTAAGGCTGAATAATATTCCATTGTATGGGTGGATATACCATTTTTGTTTATTCATTCAATGTTGATTTATACTTGGGTTGCTTCCAACTTTTGGCTACTATGAATAGTGCTGCTATGAACATGAGTGTGCACCAGCTCTTCAAGACCTTGCTTTCAGTTCTCAGAAGTGGGATTGTTGTACCATATGGTAATTCTATTTTTAATTTTTTTTTTTTAGGAAACTCTGTCCTGTTTTCCCTAGTGGTTACACCATTTGACAGTCTTACCAACAGTGCACAATGGTTCCAATTTCTCCACATCCTTGCCAATACATTATTTCCTTTTCTTTTTAAAAAAATTTTTTAAACTTTTTAAATTAAAAATTTTCTTTATTGGGGAATGTTGGGGAACAGTGTGTTTCTCCAGGGCGTATCATCTCCAAGTCGTCCTTCAATCTAGTTGTGGAGGGCGCAGCTTAGCTCCAAATCCAGTTGCCGTTTTCAATCTTTAGTTGCAGGGGGCACAGCCCACCATCCCATGTGGGAATTGAACCAGCAACCTTGTTGTTGAGAGCTTGCGCTCTAACCATCTGAGCCATCCAGCTGCCCTATTTTCTGTTCTTTTGATAGTAGCCTTCCTAACAAAAACACTCTCATTGTGGTGCCGATTTGCATTTCTCTGACGATTTGTGATATTGAGAATTTCCATATTCTTGTTAGCCATTATATATTATCTTTGGATAAATGTCTAGGCGAGTCGTTTGCCCATTTTTAAATCAGGTTATTTGATTTTTTTGTTGTTGAATTCTACAAGTTCTTTATATTCTTATCAGGTATATGATTTGCAAATACTTTCTCTTATTCCCTAGGTTGCCTTTTCACTTTGTTTTTTTGTTTTTTAATGAAAGTTTATTGGGGTGACAATGGTTAATAAAGTTACATAGGTTTTAGGTGTACAATTCTGTAATACCTCATCTATATATCACATTGTGTGTTCACCACCAAGAGTCAGTTCTCCTTCCATCACCATATATTGGATCCCATTTACCCTCATCAACCAGCCCCCTCCCCGCCTTTTCACTTTGTTAATTTGTGTCTTTTAATGCACAAAGTTTTTAAGTTTGATATCCTATTGATCTAGTTTTGCTTTTGTTGTCTATCCTCATTGGCATATTTGTTGAATGTTACTTGGGCATAAACTTTGGAGTCCACAGAACCAATCCCAAGCCTTGTTCTGTCACTCGTTGGCTATGTGAGTTTGGTCACATTACCTAATTTCTAAGCCTTGTTCATACTACAGGACTAATAATGGGATCTACTTCATGTATGGGGTGTGTGTGTGGGGGGGGGTAAATGAGGTGTTTAAATGGGCTGGCACATAATAAGCTCTCAGTAAAGTCTAGCCTATTATTTTTATTAGTAGAGGGTGGTCATTGAAGGGTGACACAACATAATATGTACCCAGAAAATGTTGCAGGGAAAAAGTGCCATTCAAATTCAAGGGAGAGAAAGAATTAAAGCCAAGTGATCTGGTATTTTTTGAAGAATTAAGACCCCAAGAAGTCAGCAAGAATTAAGACCCATGGAAGTAAAGAATTAAGACCCATTTGGCATTCATTTCTGGAGGAGACTTGGTTTTATTCTTGTCCCCACTGTTGTTGTTTGTTTTCTTATTTCCACTTTAAATGTATGTCATCATATATTTTATGTATTTATGCCATCTTAAATAAATTCTTTTCTGTTGTAAGGTAGAGGATATATTTTAAGACATTCTGTTCAATTTCTGTTTCGCCTCATTTACATCTCCAATAGGTGCCCACAAGTACAAAGAGCACAGCCATTTATAGAGATGATCAGTCCACTCCAGAAAGTACAGTCCATGCCCAAGAAGAAAGCCAGAGCACCACAACCTCGTATGTGGCCACGAGTCACTCCATGGGTAAGAAAACAGGTCACCCCATAGGGATTGATCTTTTGTTTTGCATAATCAGCGTGTTCCATAAACCATGAACAAACATAATAATCAATAGGAAGCATAGTGGAAGGCACGAGTAAATTCTGAACTGAGCTTTATGTGGTAGGTTCACAATTCGATGTATTAGGTTGCTAAATCAACTTCGATTTCTTGGGTTGCTGGACACAGCTTTCTACCTTGGATGGCAACTAGTGATAATGCCCCCACAAAGGCAAATTAAGTAGCTCCTGGTGTCCTGTTGCTGACCCTATGATGATGCTACACTGAGAACTTTGTGTTGACACCCTAGACCGTAAAACTCAGCCAACCAATGTAAATCTTAATTGATTCTGTACTAATATTTACCATCACATATTGAGTTCATGTCTGTACACATGGAGCAAGAATCTTTTTCTAAAATAGTCTTGCCAGGATTTGGGGTTGTAATTGTGGTTCATAGTTGGCACCTGCAGCAGTGTGAATAGAACACCTTGGAGAGAAACTGTGAAGGAAGACTTTGGGTCTTCACCATTATTATGAGGTTTAGACCCTCTCTGATAAGCACGAGGAAAGTTCATTGCCATTACAACTCAGCAATAGAAAGAGATAGCTTCGTATTTCTAGAGCTTTCCTAAAATAAACTCAGTTGTTTGGGATTTAAAAAAAATAAGCCCTAATTTGTAGCAGATAAGGATGGGAGAGAAAAGGAACTAATCCTCCAATAATTGCAATGAGTGCCTGCTAACTTGAGCAATTTTATATAAATCATTTTATCTTGATAGGTATTTCTATCTTTAAATGAAAGTAAATACAGAGACCTTGCTTAACGCCGTGGCCCCTCAAACCAGTTGCACATCTGAACACCTAGAAAGTTACTTTTTATTGTCAATATACATTTCCAGACCCAAAAGCCAATTTGATGTTACAGAATCTATAGCACTTCTGAGGATTTAAATCTTTACATTTGTACACCCATGTTCATAGCAGCATTATTCACAATAGCTGAAATGTGGAATTCATCGACGAATGGATGGATAAACCTAAAATCTGTGTAACTTTGCTATTTAGGTTAGTGCAAAAGTAATTGTGGTTTAGAAGGTTAAAAATAATTGCAAAAACTGCAAATACTTTTGCACCAGCCTAATAACAGTTGTCACCCCAATGAACTTTAATTAAAAAAAAATATGTATATGCATACAATGGAATATTCTTCAGCCTTTAAAAGGAAGAAAATTCTGATGCATGCTACAACATAGATAAACTTTGAGGATATTATACTAACTGGAATAAGCCATTCACCAAAAGCCAAATGTTGTATGAATCCACTTAGATGAGTAGTAAAATTATGGAGACAGAAAGTAAAAGAGTGGTTGCCAGGGGTTGGTGGGAGGAGGGAGTGGGGAGTTACTGTTTAATAGGTATAAAATGTCAGTCTTTCGAGATGGAAGGGTTCTGCAGATGGCTGGTGGTGGTGATTGCACAACAGTATGAATGTACTTAATACCACTGAATTGTACACAAAAATGGTGAAGATAGTAAATGTTATGTGTATTTCATCACAGTAGAAAAAAAAAGCTTCACCAAATGCATTGAAAATAAAGCCTAAAGGTCACTCCAAAATGCTAAAAAAAAAAAGTGGTAAACATTTAAATACCAGAGAAAACCAAATAGGGCTAAGCTAGGAAAGAATCATCATTGTAATTGATCATTAGAAAGCATTTCAAATTTTTGGAGAAGAATTAATCATTTGTAAGATGAGTTGACAGCTAATTAGCAGCAGGAAAAAAAATTCGCTTGTCTGAAAATACCCATGGTTACTCTCCTGTTCTGTCTCCTGCCCCACCCTGTCACAAAAAGTGTGACTTATAGCATATTCCTACTTCATACATCCCAAGAAAATTTCGTATGTGAGTTAACGTATAATTATAAGCACTCGGGTTATTTAAGAGGTAATTTTATTAGGGCAGCAGATGTCTTTCCCATGAAACGCCCAAGTTCGATGATGTTCACATGTATGACATATTTTATGATCACAATCATATAATTAATTGGGAGGGACCTCTGGAGTACAGGACTAATGAGGTCTAATTTAGTAAGGAATCTTCTATAAACTTTATTTTTGGTGTTTTCTAACCAATGGTGTCATTCATTGGTGGTGATGGTAGTATGTTATGTAAAGCTGGAACTGGCAGCCAGCAGGGTAAGACGTGGTAAGCAAATGATTGACCTGTTTCTTTGTGTAGTTGGCAGCCAGGGATGACATTTTGGGAGTTGATTCGATAAAACCTTTGTTCTGGGCAGGACTCAGAGCCAGCATTCTTCCAGCCGCTTTTTTATGGTGGGATGGCATCATCAGCTCCGTGTAAATGCTCCAGAGCCATGGGTTCAGCTTATCCAGGGAGAGTTGGGTTTGGGGACCCCTGCCCTGGAGCCATCTTGAAAAGGTGTCTTTCTGAAGAGATCCTTGGTGCAAAGAGGACCAAAGGTGCAAAGATGGCATCTCCCAAACCCAACCATCAGAAAAAGCAAACATCTTGTAGATGATGGTTGGCTGGTTTCACCTTTGATTATGTAAGAAAGCTATTGTATATCTGTGGAGGTCTGCTAGTTGTGAGCTAGGGTTCTAGGAAAGGACCTGATTTACTTACTTCTCTCTATCTTGTCATTAAATCAAGGCACCTTGACTTTTTCTTCATCTGCAAACTAGATAAACAAACACCACTCAGAGGAGTTAGGGACTCTGTTAATGGGAGAAACAAAACAAAACAAAAAACCTTTATTTTTGAATAGGAATTATGTAAAATTATCTGAAAGAAGCTAACAATTGTGTTACTCACCTACAGCAAGGCACTTGTGAGTGAATCACTTATACCCATGTGATAGGTAAATGAAAATACTCACATTGTAATTATTGGTTTAGGTTTGGCTATAAATAGAAATGCTAAAACAACAATGGCATGAACACAAAGAGTGTAATCTCTCATTAAACTGAGCTGGTCATATTGCTTCTTGGTAAGATGTGGATTTTGCTACTAAAGAAAAAGCAGGGAATTAATATCACAAAACAGATCCCAGTCTTGGCCACATCTTCTAAAACTAGAGTATAATGCTCTCAAAATGAAAACCCTTCAAAATAGACCTCATCTCAGTGTGTTTTCCATGATCTTGACATTGGACCAAGAATCATCAGCCTTGGATTCTTTTGTTACCCTAAGATCTAAAACTTTTTGATCATTTATTTAGCACCTCTGTGGGTCAGTTTCCTGCTCTCTAAAGTAGATGAGAGAAAAGTAATGTACACAAAAGTACTATGAATGCATAGGCGTGAAGAAGCTTTCATAAATTCAATAATAATAGTTTTCAAGACAGGATCATGTCAAAGCTTGCTTAAAAATCCCTTGATCCAATTTATTTCAAAAATTATCCTCTTTGCTTGTGTTTTGCTACTTTCCACTTAGGGTAAATTCATCTTTTGCCAATTGTTAAATTATAGTTATTAAATCCTAATAATTCTATATCATTATATCTCTTTACAGAGGACACACAGACAACAGTTGAGAAAGGTAAGCTAGATTTTGGTATCAAAATATTCTTTGGGGATTAAAAAAAACTTCTTTGAACCTAATCTTTGTGATGAATTACATTCTTTCCTGGATTGTAGTCAACAAGAGCAGAATACAGACCCTTCCGAGAACAGGTTTCAAACCTCTTTTAAGAGAGAAAATGGAATTGCCTGTATTTGAAAATAAGCAAACCACAAATGAGTCTATTCACTTAATGACAACTATGGAGAATGATGTCATATCATAATTTGTTACTAAGAACGAAAATGGGGGCAAATTTAATAGCTCTACAAAAACGCTACCCAATAATTAACAGCGAAGCCACCCATGTGAATGGTGTGCTTGATGGATCCTGAGACCCAGAAATTTTTCTATTCATAAGATGGGATTAGAATAGCCCAAAGTTCCTCCTCTCCTAAGACAATTTTCACTAGATACAGGAGAAGCAACATGGAACATTATTTGTTATCTAGAGTGGGGCAGTGGCATTGTGTATAAATGACACATTGTACTGTTGCGGTGTATAGTTTATCTGGGGCTCATGCCTTTTCTCCCTCTCATTCAGATGGCTTGGCGACAGGGACCCTGGCTGGAATCATAGTTGGAGTCTTACTAGCCATTGGATTCGTTGGTGGGATCATCACTGTGGTTGTACGAAAAATGTCAGGAAGGTACTCGTAAGTAAATAACTTACACCCATGTGATAGGTAAATAAAGGTGGTCACTTTAGGGCTCCAACCTTTGAACTGATGGAAACCTCTCAATGAAGGTCGTGGTCAGAAGTGCCCTACCTCCATAAGTACCACATCAGAAGTTTCCCCAGAACAACAAGTGTCTACTTGAGCCTTATAAGTTTCCAAGAAAAGAGTCAGAGTTGGAGGTGGCTCTTTGGTTGACTCCCATTGAGATCTGACTAAATGTGACTTCTTGTCTTCATTTTCCAACTAACTGAACTTGAGAGAAAACACAAATCAATTGTGAACTTGATACCTCTTAGTCACCCTGCTCCCAATCATCAGAGGTGGGAGGTTTCCAGAAGAGCATTTGCTGCAGAGCCAGGGCTCCACTTTGATGATGGATTCTACCGGGGATGGGGTCCCTTTCTCCACCCTGCCTTGCACATACCCACACACATGGTGTACTCCTAGCATAGACTATTGATAAGGGGAAGGAATTCTTTCTCTTTATTAAAGCTTCTTAAGAATTCAGAACACTCAGATTCATAGCCAGAGGAAAACATTTTATTATTTCTGTTGGGGAGATGATACAGGATTGGGGGCTAGGGGGAGTGGACAGAGGACAAATGTTGCACAACTGGGGGTTTGAGGGACACAAGTGACAATACAGTCACAGATTTATGTGTTTGGAAACGCCTGGGAATCTGACCCTGGCTGTATGAGGACCAGGCATGGAGGAAGAATGAGCGGGAAGGAAGAGCACCAGGTTCCAGAACTGGAAGACTTAGACAACAGGACAATAGAAACATGACTCATAGGATGACTATTCATAGAGCCCATAAAAGAAGTGACAGTCACCTTTCTCTTTGTTTTCACAGGCCCTAAAGAGCAGAAGAATTGTGCCCTTCCGCCAACATGTTAAAAGAGAGAGTATCCCACCGCCCCCATCCCTGAGCATGTGGGAGAAGATGACCCATGGAAATGCTTGGCCACCTCACTCAAAATCCATGGTGATCCCTCCACTTCCCAAAAGTAACCGATGGAAAAACAATCCACCAGACTTGTTCTTCTAGCATTTGTCTTTTGAGAATTTTTTTAAAATATGCATCTTGTAAAAGATGATTTAAAAGGCAAAAATGCATAGAAAATGGAGCAAAACTATGTAAATTGATTTGTAACTAAGATAGATAATGTAATTCCATCGATGTTAGAAACTAATCATGTCTTGGTTCTGACCATTCTCTGTTATTGTTAAAATGCAAAGGAATCTGAAAAATATTTATACCAGTGGAGTCATTGGGTCTAGCACTGTCAGTTAAGTGGCAAAAGCATTTTGTAATTTCTGATCTGTTGAAATGTACACATTCCAGTCTAGTTTGGCCTACTTTTAAAGCCGGACTTGGTGTGAATAACCAAGTAGGAAACCTAAACTTGGGTAATTTGTAATGAGCAACTGCCTTTCACTGCCAGATAAATAATTTCCAAGGCATCCATTTTAGATCATAAACAGGAAGTCCATACTTTAGAGAAGCCATTTTGTTTCTCACAACAAGGCCACCCAGGCAGCCTGTAGGCTTGCTGTACCATCCTCTCCAGTGATGATTTGATGACTCAAAGGTTTGCTCCTACTTGCCCCCTCCACTTCCCTCAGATGATGGGGAGCCAGAGCTAAAGGGATGGCCTCTCATTCTCATGATGTAACTCCTTCAGATTGGCTGCGTTGTTCTGGAATACAGAGATCTCAGCCCTGATGATGGCCAAAGAGGCTGAGGAGGTCCAGTGGTGCCAGAGGCTCAAGTGTTCCAGAAATCAAGAACCCTGGTAGTCCCCAAACAGAAAGAAACCCTGTGTATGCCTCTGGCATGGAAAATGGAAACTGCCAGCTTCCTAACATTAATTTTATGCCCCAGAGGAAAGATTTGGAAAGCAAAAATAATCTTGTAAAATAATAATTTTTAAAAAGCAACTGGACTTAACAATAGAAGATATTCCCCATCTTCGTGATATACCACATGTTTCCGTGGGGTCGTAATTGAGAGGATCAAAATAAAGAAGCCTAAACTGCCATTCTGTGTTGGCACCATCCAACTCAGTACATTTCTTCCCAGAGGTCAACAGAATGGTTTTCCCTAAATGAAAAGTTTTTATACTGAGCAGATGCTCTGTGGTAACTGATCGTGCAGTTCTGATATTCTCTAAACCAGGGGTGTCCAAACTTTTTTCAGCATTTTTCACCAAGGGCCATATGCGGTAAAATACACAAACAGCCGGGCCACTCACTCAAGGTGAAGTACATATTGCCTCACCTGGTTTATTTAAGTAAACTATATTTTTGGAATTTGTTGCCGGCCAATTAACAATGGATCATGGGCCGCAGTTGGCCTGCAGGCCGCAGTTTGGACACCCCTGCTCTAAACTTATACAAGTGCATAAAATAGGAAAAAGTAAACTATCAGTCGGAAAGCAGAACCTGATCCTCCCATTTTTTGCAGTAATTTGTGGATGTTATTTTAAACAGTGTGCCCTTCTGCTGCCCAAGTCCAGCTGGTCTATCAGCCCAGGTTTCATATTTGAACATCAACTGATTGAGAGAAGGGGATTTAGAAGAGCTTTATAAGCTTATTTTTCCATTTCATCACTCATTCCTGAACAGGAGTTGGGAATAATGTCCATTTTGTCTTTCCTATCCTTTCTTTTTTTTCTCACTGTGAAAAATAACAGTCCACACCCCAAGTCGTACACTGGACCCATTGCCTGCTGGGACAGGACTGTGGGTTTCTTAGTCACATCTGTGTTGGTGCTCAATGCAGTGTAGACATATTTTAAAATAAAACATGACGGCGTAAAACATTGAGTCAGCTTTGATTGGAAATCTCGATCGACTCTGGGTCACACTTAATATCTGCAGATAAGATTATAAATTATGTCAATGTTTGCCTCTTGGCTTGATAGGGAGTGAATTATAAATGGTCATAAGGGCAGCCGGATGGCTCAGTTGGTTGAAGTATGGTGCTCTTAACAACAGGGTTGCCGGTTCAGTTCCCACATGGGCCAGTGAGCTGTACCCTCCACAACTAGATTGAAGGACAACGAGCTGCCGCTGAGCTCCTGGAGGGTCGGCCGGATGGTTCAGTTGGTTAGAGTGTGAACTCTCAACAACAAGGTTGCTGGTTCAATTCCCACATGGGATGGTGGGCTGCTGCCCCCCGCCTCCCCGCCTTCAACAGACTTGGAGCTGAGCTATGCCCTCCACAACTAGATTGAAAGACAACTACTTCACTTGGAGCTGATGGGTCCTGGAAAAGACACACTTCCCCAATATTCCCCAATAAAAATTGGGGAAAAAAAACGGTCATAGGAAGTACATTCATTGGAAAGAAATGTAACTATGCCTTTCGCCTAGGGTTCTGTGAAAGGAGAGCAGTTAAGATTAAGCAGATGAATGGGATGGTACCTTGGGACTTCTTTTGCCCTCTGGTTCTGAGGGATTAAAAAGGTTTTGCCTGGCTCCTGATTTCTCTGCTTGGGAGGGAGGGGCCGGGGTAGGGAGCAGTTACACCTTGCTCCTGTCCGTCTTCCTTGGGAACCTGACCTCAGGTGTGTTGGGCTTGGCTATGCAAGAACAGGCGGTAATAACCCTCACAAGGGTGTTTCAACTGCTTATGGGCCTGGGAGCAAATTGCTCCAGAATTCCTGTTCTTGGGACTTCTTGGGGCTCCTCGGCCCTCAGCTGCAAATGCTCTGCCTGGTCTGGAGTTTGCAATGGCCCAGGTGCTCTGCTTCGGTCCCTTTCTTGTCGGTCCATCTGCTCCTCCCACCGCCACCTCCGCTGCTCCATAAGAATCCCAGTGCCACGCTCTCATCTCCTCCCTGCCAGCCCTATCCTCACTCATAAAGGTTGGATAAGCTGTGAGGATCACGCATTCCTCATAATAAACACTCGGTTTTGTTAGAATCAGGATTGTTGAATTTCCCAGATGGCAGAAACCCCGAGTGCCCGTTTCTTAAGTGGTGATGCCAAGGGAACTTGACCAGGATTCAAGTCCTGTTCTGCTACTTTACAGCTGTAATCCCTCAGACGAGTCAATTACTACAGTTTCTTTGTAAGAACTCCCATGCCATGGTTCAGAGAGCATGCCTTTTCTAGCAGAAAACTAACCACATCCACCTACTCCCACAAACTGCAAGAGAATGGCCCTCAGCTATGTCAAGTCTAAATTTATGTTCCCTTACACGCTCCCTGCAGATGACGGTGAACGTGGAACTACCAAGGGAACTGGAAGTTGAAGGAAACTACTCTTCCATCAGAACCATCGGGGGGGCACGCAGTGCTGAAATAAACTGTATGTGCCCTATTAAAGCCGTGTTTTAACCCCAATTATTACTTTCGTTTGTTTCAACCTGGGGGAACCAATCGAACACCAGGACTTCGTGCCACTTTTAATGAAGAGGGAAAGAACAAGTAATGTAATCCTTCGCCCTCTCCATGTTTTAATTCGTATTTATTTAGTGTTCAGGGTGTGGGGCATGCTTCTCTGGGGAACGATGTGTAATCTGATGTTAAAACTTTTCTTGCTAATTACAAGTCCAGTGAAAGTGGGAGAGGTGTGTCCCGAGTGCAGCTGGAAGTCAACACAAGCTCTCAGATGCCACCAGTATCCTCTTGTGAACATCAGATGACATGGCGTTCCCTGAAAGACCATTTCCTTGCTCTCCCTGAGACTTAACAACAGGTAAGTGTACCAGGTCCTAGGTTTTCAATTCAATAAATGTAAATTAAGTAACCACTGTGAATGGGCAATAATGCAGAATAAATTTAAAATCTTGGAGTAGAAGAATAAAGACTGTCCCATCGGTGTGAACAATGTACGGTGCCGCCGTACATGTATCCATCCCCCTGACACCCGCAAGTACCAGCCTGGATTCAGCCCTTGGGTGCTCCCTGGGGGTCATTTTCATCAGATACTGATGCCAAGCGCCGTGTATTCTATTTCCGGATCAAGGGCTCCAGACCACACCACAGACAATCCGGTCCATGATCCTGAGACCTTGTTTCTTCCATTTTTTTCCTTTCCTACCCCCTTCTCTCCTACTGCCTCTAACTTCTCACTGATACAAACATTTGAGAAAACAATCAGACACCAGTCACATGAGGACGTTTCTGAAGTAATATTTACCCTCTGGCTGACACTGTGGTGGTCTAAAATATATGCTTGACCAACCCAAACCACTTAGAGTGCCCAGGTGTATGTAACCCCAGGAAGGCGAAGAAGGTTCTGACAGAGGGAAAGGTTGAGCCTTCCTTTTGCTCTTCACCCCACCGGCGCCTTGTAGATGGGGACCGGGCTGTGGATGGCGGCACAGAGGCTGTTAGAAAGGAAATGCATGGTGTGGATGTTTGTCCAGAGGACCCAGGGACCAAAGATACTCACTTGGGTTGACAGGGTATTTTGGGCTGCTGGAGAGATACTCTCTTGTGGGACACAAACAAAATCTGTTCATTCATTCATCAAATGTTTATCGTCAGGCCCTGGTCTAGATACCGGAAATACATAACGAACAAGTCCACAAAATTCCTGCCCTTGGGGAGCTTTCATTCTGTCGTGGGAGACAGATGGTACCCTAAATAAATAAGCAAATCATAGAGTATGTGGAAAATGAGGGGGGTGGGGTGGTAGAGGCGACGGACAAGCAGCAGGGGAAGGAAAATGGATGCGCAGGGTGGAGGGGAAGACCCCACTGAGGTTTGAGCAAAGTTCTTGAAGAGGCAGAATCGAGCCCAATGGGCACCAGGGGGGGCAAAGCCTTTGGGCAAAGGGAATATCAAAGGCCTAAGGCAGGAGCATGTCTGGTGAGTTTTAGGGAATGCAGGAAGCTCAGAAGGTGGGGGCAGAGTGAGCACAGGGGAGAATGGTAGGAGATGAAGCCAGTGAGGTGTGGGGGGCCCTTGCAAATGGGAGCCATTGGAAGGTTTTGAGCAGAGGAGAGACACAATGCGACTTAGGTTTCAAAAAAACTCACTCTTGCTTCTGCTTGGGAACTGGCCAGTTACAAAGCCAGTGTGAGATCAGAGCACTGGTGGACTTCAAGGCTAAGAGGTCGAGGATATGCAGCGGGATCACCAGAGTTTTCACCACAGCCTGGATGAAATACATCTCAGGATCAGCCATTTCTTTTTGTTCTCTTTCATGCCATCTAACAAGTTTCTGATGAATAATTTAGTCCTCCAAGTAGCTTAATGCTTGGATGGAGTGGTGCCCTCAATAATGGACATAGATATTCCCATCACTGGAAAAGAATCTCACTCCTGGAAAATCAGCAACCGGGAATGTGGTATTACAAATCAGTTTCTTATGGGTTTGACTGGCATGAATTAGGCCCTAGAACCTGTTCAACTCTTAGGAAATGATTTCAGAATCATAAATCCAAGGATCAGATCTTCACAGAATGAGAACCACATGAAGTTACCACTGCTGGGGGGAGGAGGAGGAGGGCATACAACTCTCCACCCTACACAGCAGTTGTGTTGTAAATCCCAACTGTAATAGTCCTATATGACCTCGCACAATCGGGCTTCCACCCACTCCATCGACTTGCTTGGTCCAAGCTTCCAAATGACCTCCATTTGTCAATGTCCTGGCCTCTTCTGGGTCTTGTTCTCAGTAATCATTGGCAGCAGTCAGCTCTTTTGACCCCCTTTATGAAACCGTCTTCTCTCCCTTGGTTTGCATGCCTTGCTACCATACTGGTTACGTCTCCAGGCTCTCTGCCTGCTACTCCACTGGCCGTTTTCTTGTCCTCACTTCACCCTCTTTCCTCTTGGTCGTACCTAAGGCTCACTTTTCACTTCTCTCTCATCTTTCCCTTGGAGAGCTCATCTGCTCTCACAACTTCAACCAGCAGAAGTTTCAGGAAGACAGGAGACGGTTGGGTCCACTGCTACATTTTGAGCCCCTGGAGCCGTGCCTGGCACATAGCAAGTGATTCTCTCACCTTCTAGGTATACACCACCACCCTTCTAGTTCAGATCCTCAAGCAAAACCTTATCGTTAATGGGCCGGCCCGGTGGCTCAGGCGGTTAGAGCTCCGTGCTCCTAACTCCGAAGGCTGCCGGTTCGATTCCCACATGGGCCAGTGGGCTCTCAACCACAAGGTTGCCAGTTCAGCTCCTCGAGTCCTGCAAGGGATGGTGGGCAGCGCCCCCTGCAACTAAAATTGAACATGGCACCTTGAGCTGAGCTCCCGGATTGCTCAGTTGGTTGGAGCGCGTCCTCTCAACGACTGCTGCAAGGAATGGTGGGCTGCATCCCCTGCAACTAGCAACGGCAACTGGACCTGGAGCTGAGCTGCACCCTCCACAACTAAGACTGAAAGGACAACAACTTGAAGCTGAACCGCACCCTCCACAACTAAGATTGAAAGGACAACAACTTGTCTTGGAAAAAAAAGGCCTGGAAGTACACACTGTTTCCCCAATGGAGTCCTGTTCCCCTTCCCCAATTAAAAAAAAAAAAGAAAGAAAGAAAGAAAAGAAAAAAAACCCTTATCGTTATTGCAAAGCTAAACACCCACTAACTCCCACCTCAGATTATGGGCCAGTAGTGTTCCCCCAAAACACACCCACCCCCGCCTCCATGTCCTCTCTCTATGTCTTCTCTGCGCTTTGGTTTCTGCCACCAGTGGACTGATTCACTCTGTATTCCAAGACTTTTGGTGTCCAAGGGAATCTGCTTAGCCTGGCCATTCACCATTGTCTTTGCTGCTCAGAACTTCCTGGCCAGGCCACGTGGGTCACTGACTACTGCTGTACCCTCACTCTCACGTCATCAAGCATTCCCTGTTTGCAGGCGGTGGTTCTGGGAGGAAGAGCTTTGGGAAAAACCATCTGTTTCTGAGCTTACTACTTTTTACATGAAAAAACGTGGAACATAATACCGACGTTAGAGGGCTGTTATCAGCCTTAAAGAAAATAATGAATGTTTAGTGCCTGTCTAAAACACATTAACTGCTCAATCATTAGCAGCAATTACTCCAACGGCCACTTCTTACACGTATTATCATAGCCTCATTTACTCGCACACATCACTGTGAAGCAGGCAAGACAGAGATTATCCCCATTTTACAAATGAAGAAATTGAGGTTCAAACAGTTCCCTAAAATTACAGAGTTACGAAATGCACATGCAGGTGTGTCTTGACTCACTTTCTGGCCTCCCTTTCTTTTGTTTAGTCCACATGTCCTCTTTTAAAATTAATGGTCTCCCATCAGCTCTACAGCAGTGCATTTTGAAGACAAAATCTCTTCAGCCAGTGAAAAAAGTAGGGAACTTATTTTTCTAATTACGAAACATTTGAAACATACAGAAAAAGACAGAGTAATACCAAAACCTCATATACCCACTGTTCAGCTCTAACAAACCCTACCATTTTCTCACATTTTCGACATAATTTCTTTTGAGAAATAAAAACTCACACATATTGTCCCTCGGGTACCCTCTAACATTAGTACCTTTATTCTCCCTTTCCCTGAGGGACCATTCTCCTGTATCAGGTGCATTTAATTTGGAAATATGTATATTTTTCTACCATTCTTATTTGATGTTTATTGTATCCATAATCAAAATATAGCATCATTGTACATGTTTTCAACTTTTATATCCATGGACTCATTCTCTGTAACTTGCTTTCTCCTTCCACATTATTTTTGTGAGATTTATCCTCGCTAATGCACGAAGCTGTAATGCGTCTGTGTAGCGGGTGTAGAGTTCGATTACTATTATCCACCACTTACTTAGGCTTTTCCTGTAGATGGATATTTAGGATGCTTCTACATTTTTTAATTTCACACAATGTTGTGACAAATGGGGTCATAATGAAAAAACTTCCGCTTTTCTAGAGAGCAGTTTGTCCTCTAGGATAAATAAAAGTAAAAATGAGGGTTTTTTAAAAAAACATATTTAAATATCAAGACTTGACTAGGAATTATTTGGAATTTTTTTTTAATGCCTGATGCTCATAGAAAGAGATCTAAATTAATCAGGTTTAAATGGACAATAGCTTCACAATCATCCTTTTCCTCTATCCATCCATGTTTCTTCAGATGATCCCCTGATCTGACTTTTCTTTCTATCTGAAAACATTTGAATAAAAATACATTTATTATTTCTTTTAAAATGATAAAAAATGTTTCATCTATATTCCATGAAATCATTTTTGGAACTAGTTAATTATTTCTGATAAAAATATAACAGTGAATTTCAAAGTCAGCATTTTTTTAAAGTACAAAGTGATGGATCAGATGATGGAAGAGATTTTCCAATATGTAGAAGAAAAAGAATTTAAAGATGTAAAATTGGCTGCTGAGAAAAATCCTTCTGGTGACACAGAGCCCAAAATATTAATGAGGAAGATGTCAAAAATGGAAAGATTTCATAACAGGCAACTGCTCCGAAAGGCAAAAGATTTGCTAGGCACACAGAATTAAATTCAACTTTTTCCTCTTTTAAATAAGAAGTAAGGAATATGCTTAATGTTGATTGGGAATGTGTCAATGATCTCCACAAGTCATTTTTCAGCATCACCTTCAGAAAGCAACCAGAGCCAACCCCAGGTAGAGTGGGTTGAACTGTGCCCACCTTAATATGTCCCAGTCTCTTTGGAGGTAACCTTAATTGGAAAAAGTGTCTTTGCAGGTGTAATTAAGTTAAAGATCTCAAGATGAAATCATCGTGGATTAAGTGGGTTGGCCTTATATCCAATAATAAGTGTTCTTATAAGAGGAGGAGAACAGGGCAGCCCGATGGCTCAGTTGGTTAGAGCGCGAGCTCTCAACACCAAGGTTGCCGGTTCAATTCCCGCATGGAATGGTGGGCTGCGCCCCCTGCAATTAAGAGTGAACAACGGCAAGTGGACTTGGAGCTGAGCTGCGCCCTCCACAATTAGATTGAAGGACAACGACTTGGAGCTGATGGGCCCTGGAGAAACACACTGTTCCCCAATATTCCCTCTCCCCCCCAAAAAGAGTTAAGAGGAGAACACACAGAGGAGAGGCCGTGTGAGGATGGAGGTAGAGATTGGAGTGATGCGGCCACAAGCCAAGGATCACCTGGGATGCCCAGAAGCTGGAAAAGGCTGAAAGGTTACCCTGGAGCTTTCAGAGGGGCATGTGCCTGCCGACGGCTTGATTTCAGACTTGTGGCCCCCAGAACTGAAAGGGAATAAATTTCTGTGTTTTTTTTAGCCACCAAGTTGGAAGTAATTTGTTACAGCTGCCTCGGAAACTAACACTCCCTGTGAGTAACCATCTGTGAGGGCAGCTCCCTCTGCCCCATCCAGCCCATCCCTCACGGAAAGCAACACTGACCTCTTCTGCTCTGACCTTGGGCCATTCCCTTGATTCGTCCAAACAATGGGTTGGCAGCCACCATGCTTCCTTTGTGACAGACAGATGTGACCAGACCTTCCCATACTGTCATTCCAATTTTTCAGTCACGTTGGAGGAATCCTTGGTGAAAGAAATGTGGCCTAGAACAATAAGCAGAGCCAACCCTTGTATGACGAGTGGGATACAAAAGCAGGCCCAGCCACACCCTCCATGGTGACTAACACTGATATGCTTTCATTTCATTCACCACTCTCCCTGAGAGGTCAGAAACACTTCCATGAAAATCAAAAACCAACGTCTGTGGACTGTGCATTCATCAAATATCCATTGAGAGCCTCCCGTGAGTCGGACATTGAGCCATAGATGTTAACAATGAGAAGAAATTATTTTCCTAACTCATGAAGCATACCAATGAAAGTATTCCTTTGGGCTTGTGGCTTGTTTGAGGTCTAGGGAGCATTCTCCATTCGCAGATCTCCAGTGGGACTAACTGACAACCACAGTGTTCACAGATTGCTGTCAGACAGGCAAACACACAGCAACATGATTTCAGAGATGGTTGTGGCAAAATTAAGAACTTGTTTGGCACCTTCCCACCTGCCTTTGTTCACTCCTGTCCCCCAGGCTCCTCATCGGGGCCCCATGGATGGGCCTACCCTCAGCAGGTTGCCAACTGACCCACCGAAGGAGAAAAGACCATAGAAGAGAAGGGACACGAAGTCAAGTATGCAGAGACCTGGCTTGCAGTTCACATATAGCACGTTACCTGTCTGTTTCCTCACCTGTAAAAATGGAAATAATAACATCATCCAGCTCAGCTCATAAGATTGCATCCAAAGCAAATAGTGCGTGTGAAAGTATTTTATGAATTATAAAACAATATGCCACAGCAATAGGAGTTAGCTTTTATTTAGCAACTCTCACACCCAGGCACGTGGTCGATCCTCTGCACACAACACATATAATCCTTACAACAACCCTGAAACATGGCTGTTATTCTGCCCTTTGTCAGGTGAGGAAGCCAAGAGCTGGAGTGTTTGAATTACTCAAGGCCACCCAATAGGAGGTGAAGGAGCTGAGGTGTCCAACACATGGCTCTTTCCCTGTGCCCCAAACATCAGGTATTCTCTCAGTAGAGGCTCACTTGGGTGAATTACTATGTCATGTCTAGAAAACTAAGTTCTTTTAAAATTCCAAGAATCAAAGGAATATCACCAACAGTGAACTTTCAAGAACTGGATAGGTAGTAAAAGACCTTTTGAACAAAGCCCTGCCCCAGAAGCAGCCACCTGCTCCCTCCATGCATTTCGATGTTGATGTCATAAGCCTGGAATATAGTGTAATGCTGTCTTACTCTTGGTTGCAATCCAACTTAGCCCCTCTCCTATTTAGTAAAGTCAAGTCATAGCTATTGTGAATTCAGCAGCCTAAGACTTGGTGCTGTGGCAGGGACACAAAGACTGACGGCACTGCTTGTCACTTGCACCCCAGCTCCCAGGGCTGCCTGGTGTGCAGATGTAGGAGTGGGTGGAGTGTTGGGTGCCTTAGACCTGCTCTCCTTCTTCTTATTTGGTGAGTGCCAAATGGCTCCTCCAGGCGAGGGCCTGACAGAAAGAACCAGGGTGGGATGGGAGGGGTCCAGGGAGATTCTGGGAAGAAGAGATCACTTTGTTAGGTTTGGGCTCAGGTTCCATTCACACGTCACAGCCCAGTGCCCAAAATCATGATACTCAGATTTCCCAAGGCTCCATCCAAGAGGAATGAAAGGAGCAAAATGCAAACTTATGGAGCTTTTGCACTGAGCTGGGCTCAAGGTTAGATACCTGAGGGAGACTAGAAGCATTAAAGGCTCAGTTCCAATGGTCAGGGCTTCTGATCTGATTTGGGGAAGCAATAGCAAGGGAAGACAGCCACTAACTCCACTATACACTGACCACAAATTTGTGATGTCCTGCAGTAAACACTCTGTGCTCGTTCACTCCCGACGTAGTATTAGGCTGAAGCACAAGAAACTGCCATTTTTGTGGGACCAAACAAAAAGAAAAAAAATTCCAGTAATGACAATTTCACGATTGTGAAACTCACTGTATGTTAATAAATTGTATATACGTGGACCTCTGCCAACTTACATACTGAATTTTGGTAAGACTTAGTTTCTTTTTCTTTTTTTAATGAAAGTTTATGGGCGTGACAGTTGTAAATACAGTTACATAGATTACAGGTGGACAATAGTGTCTTCCTTTTTTGAAGAAGCAAACTGAATAGAAAGAAAAGTTCTCAAATCTTCTTGTCTCCCCGGTGATCTGTGTCTGGAGTTCATTGCTACAGATGAAGGACCAGGGGCGCTCTGACGTAAAAGAAGGGACATTTGAGCTGAGCCTGAAGACTGGGTGGAATTGTTTCGGCAGAGGGTCCAGTGGAGGGTCTTCCTGGGGCGGAGAACAAAAGAACCAAATCACAGACGTGGGGGGGGCTTGTGGGTTGTGAGATGGAACCTGTCTATTAAAGTACCAGGGCCAGCCAGCCTGCCCATGGACACAAACATGGCCAGCACTCAGCCGTCTCCTTCAGCTCCCTGAGATACTTCACTCACTTCGAAAAAACTTTATCTCGCAGGACAGATTCCAACTAGATTTGTTTTCCCCATGTTGTGGTCTCTAACCTTCTCTAAGGGACACAGCACCCTGAGACAAAAACCTGTGTCTAGGTGTGGTGGGTACAGTGGTGGCCCCCCAAATATATAACCATGTCCCTAGAACCTATGATTGGGACCTCTTTTGGAAAAGGAGCCTTTCCAGATGCAGTTAAAACTCTTGAGATGAGACCATCCTGGATTCCCCAGATGAGTCCCAAGTCCAAGGTGTCCTTATAAGACACAGAAGAGGAGAGGACAGAGATAGAAAAGGAGGAGGCAGAGATTGGAGCCTAGGAACACCAGCAACCAGCAGAAGCTCGAAGAGGCATAGAGTGGATTCTCCTCTAGGGCCTCTAGAGGCACTGCAGTCCTGCAGCACCTTGATTTTGGACTTCTAGCCTCCAGAACTATGAGAAAATTACTGAGATTTTGGTATTTTGCTGTGGCAGCCTGTCACGCAGGGTCTCAGCTCCCGTTCCTCGCATAAGAACGCAGGATATGGTGAGGCCAAAAACAACGCCAACGAAGCCATGGATAAGGGGTTCATATTCTCGATGGCGGCTGGGTTGGAGACACAGGAAGCAAACATCCGCCAGTACCCCAACAAGGGGTGTTCCTGCACCCCAGTTTCGCTGGCGGCCGGGGAAGACACACGAAGTAGGATTTACAAGGTGCACAATCTGCCGTCTGGTTCTCTGCCTGCCAACCAACCAACAACCAACACAGTCACGGCAGTTATATCAGTGGCTAATTGGCTAACTGGTTACAGCTGACGGCCAACCAGCCACAGCTGACGGCCATCTACTACCCGAGCCAGCACCTTTCCACGTGAGGCCGAGAGCCTGGAAACTGCTCTCTGGGACTCTGTCCCCACACAGCCACAGGAAAATGTACTCCAGCTTCCCGTGCTGGGCTATCTGCCATTGTTACATCATGTACAACTGATGGGGGGACAGACTCATCTTTCAATAGCTCTCCAAACCCCTACCTAGAGGACTGTTTCAATTCGATCACCTCAGCAGGACGTGCAGTCCTCTCACCGAAAGAAGCCTGCTCTCTCTCTCCCGAGAGCTGCACAGGCAAAGCCCGCCTGTTTATAGGGGAAAGTTTTGCTCACCCAGGTCAGGCCATCTCCAGTGACCCCAAACTCTGAAATCAGCTTCCTGCGAATCCCAGCCCAGCCTGAGACATCAACCTGTAGGTTATGAAGGGCTGCACCGGTGAACAACAAGGTGGGGAGAACATAGCCTGGGGGACCAGCAGAGAAGGTGTGGGCAGTGACCGGGTCTGAGTCATAGCCTTGTGCCGTCCTCCAGTCACAGCCTGAGCCACTCAGTAAATAAACCCCCACATCGCACCAGCTATGTGTCTCCTTGTCTGAGTGTAGATGTAGGCATCGGACCAAAGCCACAGACCCTCTGGGTAACAAACACTTGGGTAAAAGTACGGAGCTCTCCATTCAACCTCCTTGCTGGTTCATTTCTCTGCGCTGAGGAGAGCAACACTTAAACCCTGTGCAAATCAAATTTGAAGTCATTGTAACAGGCCGGCTCCTTTTTAGTTCATGCATTTTGGGGAGGACCTCAATCCTGCTCACTGAGTGTCCTGGGCACAGAGCGGGAATGAGCAGGGGTGTGGGGGACAGAGGAGCTGGTGAGTGGTATTGAATCAGTAAAGATTAATAAATAATATAATATGTTAAGAATCCCCACCTCCTGTAGTTCTTGAAACCAAAACGTCTCATCACATTGGATGTGTCCTTGATAGAAGCCATGGAAACCAAAGATCTTCTGGAAAGAAAGCCCCAGTGTCCTGTGAGACCTCCAGGGTCACTCACAGTAACTGGAGGCAAGCTGCCACCATGGGCCTTGAGTTCGGGCAACGAACAGAGGAACAACTGGAGCCTGGACTAAATAGACTCTGATGTCCTTTCCTGGATGAATCTTCTCATTGGTTGACCTGGAGCTACAAGTGCAAAGAAAGCCGTGGTGTTGATCCTAATAACCAGAGGGTGGGTTCCCCGGGCACAACAGAGCCAACTGTGTGACAAGTTTTCTGAAATCCTTAGGAAGCCATAGGAGTTTAAATGTCTGTTTTTAGTCACTCTCCCCCCACACCGCCCCCCCAAGCCCATGTTCATGCCTATTACAATCGCCCAGCCCCTGGCGGGCACAGGCACACATCTGAGTGTGGCAAAGCCTGCGGCCTCTTTCCTCATCCTGTCTTGAAGCTCCACCCCATATGTCTTGAACCCACCCACTTTGTCTACCCAACAACTTCTGTCACTCTGTCACTCCTGTCACTCTGCGGGGCAGATAATAACAGTAAACGTGCACACAGCCTTGTCCTATGATAAACATCCACCCACACTCCTTACATATCCTAACACCCAGGAGGCAATGCTGTAATTCTCTCTGTTTCATAGAAAGGAAACTGAAGCATGGAGAATCCAAATAGCCCAAAGGCACCAGCATAAGGAGGCAGAGCTGAGGTCTGAGAACTTGGCCTTGGTTCTCCTATCTCTCAGCTTCCCAGAGAAGCCTTCCGCACCCCCTGGGCCACGTCAGGCCGCCCTCGCATAGGCCGTGAGCACACCCTCCTTCGTTATCGGTCATCACTGTCGTGCACGAATAAGCATCTCTGTGATTAGTTACTTCATGTCCATCTCCTGTGCTGGGCTGGAAACTCCGTGCTAGTTTCCTGCAGCTGATGGAACAGATTACCTCAAACCAGGCTAGGAGTCCAAGATGGAGGCAGGGCAGGGCTGCTCTACCCCTCACCAGTGCGGGGAAGGGGCTCCTTCTTGCCTCTTCCAGCTCCTGGTGGCTGTCGGAGTTCCTAGCTTGGGGCTGTGTCCGTCTAGGCATGGCCTTCTCCTTTCCGTGTCTTTCCCCAAACTCCCTCTGCTGCTCTCTTATTAGGATGGATGTGATTGCTTTTAGGCCTCACCTGGCTGATCCAGGAGAAACTCCTCCTCTCAAAATCCTTAACTTAATCACATCGTTTGGCAGATAAGGTAATACTCACAGGTTCCAGGGATTCGGACATGGTGACGTGTATTGGCAGTGGGGAGGGGCTCCCTTTTAGCCCACTATGATTCTTGAAGAGCAGGAACTGTGTGCCTCACACCTAGCTGTACCCCCGTGAGGACAGGGCAGCCTCAGGGTTTGGGGTCCCCACAATGCATTCCTGTGAGCTTGTCAGAAGTCCCAACTCTCTCCATAAGGGAAAGTTAGGGCCGCAACAGGTACAAATTCTCCTTTTCTGCCTCTTTGGTGCCATTACCATTGCCTCCACGGACTGAGTCTCCAGCTAAATCCCCTACAGGGAGGGGAACTGGGAGTCACCCCTCCACTCCAGGTCTCACTTCTTCTTGCTGAACCCCATCAGTCCGTGTGCATTTGTGATCATGCCAGACCCCCAGGAGGGGCATCTAGAGAATGATTGGCTCAGAACTACTTATCTCCCAGACTCGCTGGCCACCATCACAGAGAGTCAGTTTGGTGTGTCTTCTGAACAGCAAGCTTCTGAGGGATTACATGGTTTGGGATACGCTGGCTTGGCTGAGGTGCCGATTTCCAGATTTGATGTGTACTTGGGACGCTGTGCCTGATCAGGCCTACAGAACGCCTTCAGAGACACAGGTTTGTCTCCCTCGCCCCCACAGCTCCCACCTTCCAAAAGCTTACAGGGCTTCTCCCCTCTTCCTCAGTCCAACTCCCTTTAACAGAACCCTCCAGGCCCATCCCCTTTCTTCTTTAAAGCCTGAGTGAGTGTTTTTTTGCCAAGGAAGTTCTATTACGGTCATGGAAACTAAAACCCAGGGTATGAGCCACACTACCACCATGGGGAGACAGTTCTTGGGGTCCTTAAGGCTCTGAACACGTGGGAACAGAGAAGCAAAGAGAGAACATGGAGCGTCCACAAGATAAGGTAGCAGCCTCAAGAATCAGCAAACAATCTGTTCACTGCTTTGTGGACTTTTGGCAAGAGCTCCCATGCAAATAAGCTCGTTTCACATTAATGATGAGTCCTGAAAGGGTAAACACTGTCCAGTCTTAACGTACGTATGGAAGAAATTCAATCAAAGCGAACAATAGTAGGATAGAGAATGGACCCTTTGATGGCTGCAAAAGACTTGAAAGTACATTTAACACATTACATCCATACAGCAAAATTGCATTTTAAATAGCAACTTGAGAAAACAACATTCAGCATTTAAATACTGTCGTTCAGGGAGGCACCTCAAAATCTCTTTTCATGGCACATAATATATTCTGGCACGTCACTGAAGCTTGGACTTGGTTTTCTGGGCTTTCCAGCTAATACTTTTACACCAGGCTTGCATGACTTCATTATTTGAGAAGAAAAATAAAGTCTTGTCCTGAATGTTGAAAGTCAGGGTATGCATTGCAAAGCTCTGCAGAGTACACAATTCTGTGTGAAGATACAAGCTTAGGTCCTCATTTTATTTGAAGTGATCAAGTGTTGCAATGTTTCCAGAATGTACCTTCAATCCTTCATCAGTCGCCATTTATCCCCAAAAGCTTTAATTGCATTTAAATAATTTTCACTGGAAGAAACAGAATCTGGATTTTCTGTGTGTTTGGATCATAGCTGACACACTAATTTTAAAATACCTTTCATTTTAAGGTGGTCTGAGTGTAGATGACTCGTTTGCAGCATGTGCTACGTGTGGGTCACCATGTAGTCAGTTCAACGACACCAAACTGGTCCATAGTAGAGACTTTCTACTCACGTCAACAGGATCAGTCCTGGCTGTGAATTTAGAAGTCACAGCAATGTCAAATTGTCATGAAAATGTCTTCATGTTTACTCTCAATTTCTGCATTTTCTGCTCAGGAACTAGTAATGGTTCTCAGACAGGCACCAGTCCACAATCACTCATTTATTCAGCAAATAGTAGGTGACTGTCAAGCACGTACCACTTCACAGAAGGTTGCTACCCTCATGGGGGTAGGCCCCTCATGGGGGTAGACTTACGCTGTTGGGGGGGAGACAAATTATAAACACAAATAGGCAATATAATTTCAGGTTATGACAACTGCTATTCAGAAACACAAACCAGAGGAAAGGGATGGAGAGAGAAGTGGTGAAAAGGGTGCTAATCTGAAACGCAGCGGTTGTGGAAGGTCTCTCTGAGGAGGTAGAGGAGATGAATATCTGGGTTGAGAAATGAAATGAAGCATGGGAGGCAGCCATGCAGGGCTCTGGGAGAGGTTTCCAGATAAAATGGCAAATGCAAAGTTCCTGGGAGGAGAATGAGTTTGATGTTTTTGAGAAAGAGAAGAAGGTCAATGTGGCTAGAGTAGAATGAATGAAAAAGGATTTAGGAAATGAAGCTGGGAGGTGGGAAGGGGCTAGGTCACGTAGCGCCTTGAGGTAAGGCATTTGGTAAGGACTATGGATTCTGTGCTATGCGTTATGGGAAGCTGTTGGAGGGTTTTGAGCAGGAGAGTCTGATGTGCAGAAGGGGAGCAGGTCCAGTTAAAGTTGAGTAAGCCTATAACAATGGCTCCCGATGGTTCTCACCTTGTGATAGTCAGATCCTTGCGTACACACCTTTAACATTAAATAGGTCTGAGCTGTGTAACCAGTCGAGTACTGTGGAAATGGAAGAGGATGTCTTGAGAGGCACGTTCACCAAAGGCCTGTGGCTTCTTTCTTGCTTTCACTCCTGCATCACTTGCGTGGAGGGTGGGTGCTCAACAACCCTGTGGAGAAGACAGAAGACCATATCATGAGCTGACATCCGAGTCCTCCTAACAACAGCCAGTTCTGACTCGTTGGTCAGGTGCGTCCGCCATCTTGGAATTGGATGTTCCGGCTTCAGTCAATACATCAGCTGACCACAGCCCAGGCCAACATTTTGATGGCAACCTCATATGAGACCCTGAGCCAGAACCTTCCAGCTAAGCTGCTCCCTTATTCCCAACCCACAAAAATTGAGATAATGTGTGTTTCTTGTTCTTTTAGGGGGTTAGCCTTTGAAGTAATTTGTTGTACAGCAACAGATAACTCATACAAGGAATATTTTTGGAATCTTGGAGACTCGTTTATCGAAGCAGCATAGAAGGTAAGGGGATCCTGACAGGGAAGTTTCTCTGGGACATGAAGGTAAATGGTGTTTTGAAAAGGGTGCCAATCCCAAATCATGTCAATGAGAGTTCTAGAAAGCAGAATGAAAGGTGCATTGGGGAGGTGGACAACAATGCGTACTGTGGCTGTCATACTAAATACTTGGGACAGCCCAGTAAGGATCCATTTCCTGCTATAAGCTGTATCTAAAAAGAGAATAATCAACCCTTTCTGAGAAAAGGCAAGTATGTGATAAGTATTGGAGATCAAGCAGTAACTACCACAGACATGGTTCCCATGTGTATGGATATTTCTGTCATGCGGGCAGGGGAGACAGACAGTGATCAAATAATCCCCCTAACACCTAGGCAGTGCAGGTGGCTTTGTACACTGAAGGAGAAGAAAACATACGGCAGGGACTTGAAAACTAGTTGGGGTGGGGGGGTTCACAGAGGCCTTCCTGAGGAAGCAATGTTTAAGTTGGGTCTGAGGGCCTGGTAGGATTAAGAGGACTAGTAAGCCAATGACGGGAGAGGAGCCTTCCGGTGGAAGGAACACCACACCGGAAGGTCCTCAGGCAGGAAGGAAAGGGTTGAGGAGCCCACCCTGTGGCTGGGGTGCAGAGAGCAAGGGGAGAGAAGCAGCAGAGGAGGCTGGTGGCTGCAGCCAGGCCACACCTCGCCTCGTGGACATGTCTGGGATTTGGGTCTTCATGCTGGGATCAGTGGGAAGCCTGGTAGTCCTGGTTCTGTTGTTGGATCCCACCAATTTTCATCGATATTATATTGATCCTGGAACTTATGTTTGTGTTTTCTTCTCAACAAGGTAACACATCCATATGGGACATTAACTAAGTTCTACAATGAGGGGTTTACTGGTAACGATGGTAGAAGCTGGTACCCCAAAGGACACTTAGTTGCCTTTGATTACAGATCAGCGTGTGCTCTGAGTTCCCGATGCCACTGATCCTCCAGAAATAACACTGTGAGGAGTCTGGGAGAAGCAATTTGTGGCTTGGCAGCATCACGCTGGGTTTGACCTTTGGGTGAAATTCAGTCCGTCTATCGTTATTTCAAAGAGGCTCCTTTAGAATAAAGGCTTCTTGCCCCTAGCCTTGCATTGAGCCTTGAGAACCCTAACACATACTTGCATGTATTAACTTTCCTAAATTTGTCAGATGAGTTTTAGCATCACCTATGATTGATGCTAATTATTCTTCAAAGCGGGCAGTTTTCTTGCCTCAATATGCGTTAAGGAAAGGAAAATGATCATTTCTTCAACTGAACTGTTGCTCTGGAAAATTACAGCGTTTCCTGCTGTTGTGGGGATTGTCAACAGCTATAGAGTTGCATACCGAGGCAACCTCATTAGGAAGTCAATTAGAGCTGTATTAAAAGGACTTTGACATCACCAGCAATCACGAAAGCACCAAGGCTGGCTGGAAGGGGGCAGAGGGACACAAAGGCTGTGCTGTAAAACACTGAGGCTGCCAGCTAATTGGTGATCATCTCCAAACACTGAGAGCCAGCATCATGGGATGAAGGGTGCTGTAGCCAGTGAGGATGGTCTGATCCATAAAGAGATACTGCGCCTTTCTCTGGCCATCGTCACTGTATGGATTTGTCATTTATCAAGAGAATGGACACTCTGCGGTTAACTCCCCAATATCCATTATTCCTAAGCAACAGTCTGAGTCAATCATGGATCTCATTCTCCTGGCCAGTGATTGATTGATTTAGAACAGGCGTGGGAACTGACCTTGACTCTTGAGAAGACAGGGGACGTGTGCCAGGGCCGTGGCCTCTGGACAAGGCAATTTCCCTCGGACACTCCAGTGTGTCATCTGTCTTTTCCTTAAAAAGCTGTTGCGAAGATTGTTTCTAACTTACTAAGAAGAAACAAGAAGTAAAATGGGGTCAGAGTTTTCCAGCACAGCTGTTCTTAAACTTTTTGATCTCAGGATCTCTTTACACTCAAATGTTATTTAGCATCATAAAGAGCTTTTGTTTATGTGGTATATCTGCCAGTATTTACCATATTAGAAAATAAAACAGAAAAAATTTTAATGTTTCTCTATTCATTTAAAAAGACAGTCATAAGCCCGTTACATAGTAACACAAAAAGCACATTTTTAATGAAAAAGAACTGTACATTCCAAAAAAAAGCAATGTCACGAGAAGAGTGGCATTGTTTCACATTTTTGCAAATCTCTGTAATGTCTAGTGTAATAGAAGACAGCTGGATTCTCATTTCTGCTTCTGCAACTAATCAATTGGTTTTTGCTGGAAGAGGATCCTGCTTCACATTGATAGGTTGGAAAAGAGAGGCCCCGGCCGCAAAAAAGCTTCAAGGATCCCTCAGGAATTCTTAGACCACACTCTGTAGTTAGTGTGCTGAAGATATGTCTAAAATGTAAAGCCATTTTCCACAATGTTATCACCTCATCTAACTTAAATTCAAAACTCCTTAATAAGAACGATCAGTCAGTCTACACTGTAATTTTCCACTCTTCCCATTTGATTTTTAGTACAGCTCTTAAGTCCTTTTTGTAATCTAGACCATCCCCCTTCCCTTTTACCCTATTTCCCTCATGCTCTTGTTTAAGAACTGGATCTGTTTTTCTATAGGTGCCCCACATTCTGCATTTACTCGTTTACTTTCTTCTGGAGTCATTTAACTTGTAGGATTTTCCCTTGTTTCTCCTGTAAACTAAACGTTAGGCCTAAAGGCTTGATGAGATCCTTTGGTAAGCATACCTCACGATGGTGCGTTCTATGGAATTCTATTTATAAAATACTTTCTATTGCATCTCATCAATTGGTACGCACATAATCTGGTTGTCCTACATTTGGTGATGCTGAGATTGGTCAGTGGGTTCAGGGGATGGTGCTCTGGTGTCGCCATTGTAAACTTGTCAACCATTCTCCATGAGGTTTTGCATCGATTTAATCTCTGGACCAATTATTCAAAGGAGTTGAAAATGATGATTTTTCTACCATCAACTAGGGCTACTTAGTAACCCAGAAATACAGTTCACATGGAATAAGCAAGCTACATGCTTAATTCTTTCCCTTTAATTATAAATTCTTGGAGTAAGGAGTTTGTATTAGTTAGCTCAGGCTGCTATAACAAGATACTACAGACGGGGTGACTTAAACAGCAGACATTTATTTTTCACAGTTCTGGAGGCTGGAGGTCCAAGATCAAGGTACTGGCTGTTTCAGTGTCTGGTAAGTCCTGACTTGTAGACAGTCACCTTCTTGATGTATCCTCATATGGTGGAGAGAGAGAGAGAGAGAGAGAGAGAGAGCTACAAAGGGCCCACATGCAAATTCCTTCCCATTGGGAGTTAGGGTTTCAACATGTGAATTTGGGGGTGGTGTAATCATATGGTGGAGAGAGAGAGAGAGAGAGAGAGAGAGAGAGAGAGAGAGAGAGAGAGAGAGAGCTACAAAGGGCCCACATGCAAATTCCTTCCCATTGGGAGTTAGGGTTTCAACATGTGAATTTGGGGGTGGTGTAACAGAGTTAGTGCCCTAGCTTCCAACAATAGCTTCAATGGTAACCAATGAATTTTTTTGAGCTGCTATTGCTATTCTTCTCTCTCTTTGTCTCGCTCTGATTATCATTATAAACTTGTCCGTGCTTACATATTTGTTATATGTTGATCAGTTACAGTTATTCTTCTGTTTTAATGCTCAGATTGTCCCGTCTGAGGCCATGGCAGCTCCACGAACTGGCTTGTTGACACGACCCCATTCGTTTTTGATTGTTTCCTTGCTTTCTGAAACAAGATGAAGCCCGAGAATCAACTCAAACATTTCCTGCCTCCAATTTAGACTTCTATGTCTCTAAGAATCCCTGTTTGTTGTAGTGGGGGGATGGTGTCTTCATTGCTATTATTATTGCTTCTGTTAATTGGTTAGAAAACACATACTTTTCAAAAACAGAACGACTAAAATATTCAGTGGTATTTCTGTTTCAATTTAACATCATTAGGTTTTCACTTAACTTCTCTAATTTTATGTTGTGTGTTTTTCTGTTATACTAAATGTCTTGATTCCTACAATAATTTTTATTGCCACAATGACTTATTAACCTACAATACACATATAATAATTTCAAAATTGCAATCCCAATATTGCTATTAACCGAGAGACTATTGAATGAAATTCAAACTTTGTTTGCAGTTCTTTTCAGCCTTACAATATTCCACTAATGATGTATAATTCCAATGACGCCCCCAAAAGTAACTTGAAATAGCTCTTTTTTCTCTGTGGGTGCCACTTCAACTTGATATATAATTTAGTCCTTTTTTTGATTTGTTTTCAAATTTTAAGGTATGCTTTTTTCCTTTCATTTTGATTTAGTTCTCTTTCTTTCCTTTTTTTTTTAATAAGTAAAATATTTCATGATTCCAAAGTCAAAGCTTTATAACAAGATATATTCAGAGAGGTCTCATTTGTAGTCCTGTTTCTGCTTCTCATTCTCTCCCTCTTCTTCACAATATTTTTCCCACTGGTTCATCCTTCTTGTGCTTCCTTTTGAAAATATGAGAAAGTGTGTGTGTGTGTGTGTGTGTGTGTGTGTGTGTGTGTGTGTGTTAGTATTTCCTTCCCTTCTTTACTCAAAAGATGGAACACTATATACACTGTTTTACAGGTGATATTTTCTTTTCTTTTACCAATACATCCTGGATTTCACTCCATCTAAGTATATAGAGATATTCCTCATTCCTTTTTATAACACTTTTGTGCTGTGTGGATTTCTCATACTTAATTCAATCATTTCCCTATTGATGGATATTTGGGTTGTTTCTATTTGTTTACCGTTACAAATAATGTTGCAATTCAGTAGCTTACACATATGTCATTTTGTATGTTTGTTTGTTTTCTATGAACTATTTGTAACTTTCATCCATCTTTAAAAAATCACTCTTTTTCTTCTCAACTTTTAGAAGCGTTCTCTATAAATTCCTTATCTATGACGTAAGTTGCAAATACTTTTCCCTGTTGATTATTTGTGTTTTGCCTTTGCTTATAGTATTTTCACCATTTAAAAGGTCTTTGTTTTGTTTTTGGTAGGTGAATTTACAATCTGTTTTTCTATTGTTTCTGGATTTAGAGTCATAATTAATAAGGTTTTTCTCCACTCCTACGTTACAAAGGAATTCACCCACCTTTTTCCTGGTATTTGTATGATTTTATTTATAAAATTTAGGTGTTTGATCCAGTTGGAAATTATCTTGATATACTGTGTGAGTGACAGGTAGAATTTTTTCCAAATGTCGGTGATTCATTGTGTTTTGGACTCGGTTAGTTGAAATGATTGATTTCTGGTTCATCAGATGTCCTTAAAGTAAGGTAATCTCTATTTCAAAATTTTTTTAGCGCACTGTCATTGATGCGTTAAAACTCAAGAATATTTTAAAAGTTACAAGTCAATATTATAGGAAACAGTTGTTATCTTCTTTTAGCCTATTGTTTTAGAGTTCTCTAACTACACCAACTCACATTCCTATCTCAATATCAGTGTAATGCATAATGTTATACAGGAAGCCAGAAAGAGGAAACTATTCTTGTCGGATGAGAATTTGTGATGCAATGTTATACACCAGATATAACTCGGGATAGGAGACTGTAACATTTGCTGTTGACAAACACAGTGGCTCACAGGCACCACAAAACATTGCCCATGAGAACACTTTTAGCCCCTGCTCCCCACTGGGAAAATTGTTCTAAGTTACTTCTAGAAATGCCAGATGACACTTTAGATAGATTAATTTAGAGTATGACAAATCACAATATTTCTGACTTATTTCAATGCTTTTTAAAAACAGAATTTATAATGATGAAAGTGTAATAAAATGAAACTCAATGTATAAACATTTTTAAGGTATTTTGAAGGGTGACATCCGAAACATCAAAGTCAACCAGAAATGAAGTTGTCAGCATATTTTCATCAACAGATGAAACTTTTTTTCTGTGTTTTTTTGGTCATAAAATCTGCTATACTTCACTTGTGGAGGATAATGGAAGTAACCAACAGATAGAAGCACATGAACTTCTGTATTCTTTTTCCATTAATGTGAAAGACTAACGTTCCCTAGTCATGGTGAAAGACCCCACATTTGCAGGCAGACTTTCAATGACCTCTGTAAGGTAGTTTAAACATAACCATAAACTTGAAGGAAATTCATCAGCGTAAGGAAGAATCAAAATTTCAACCTTAGCCTGTTCTGTACTATACCGTAGTCAACCAAACCAGCAATGGAATTTAGGTTAAGCAACTGTTATTTATTATCAGTAAGAGATCGCTATTTAAAAACGGCAATCAATTTATAAGTAGACATTAGTTGTGGGATAAAAAGGTAACCCCCCCCACACACACAAAAATCATGAGGAAGACAATAATAATAATAAAGAACAGAAAATAATTGGAAGCAAATATAGAATACAGAAAATCGATAAAGCCAAAAGTTAGTTCTTTAAAAAAAATTATAACATTGACAAAAATGTCTGCGGTTAAAAAAAAAGACAGAGAGAATTCACAAATAACCAGTACTAGGAATGAAGAAAGGGATATAGAATAGGTGTCATAGACATTAAATAAAAAATAAGATACGATAAACAATTATATGACAATAAATTTGAAAATATTTTTAAACGCACAAATTTTACAACCATTGATGAAACTGCACTGGTAGTAAAAAAAAAATTCCATTAAATATTCCAGGGGTGGCCGGCCCGGTGGCTTAGGTGGTTGGAGCTCCAAGCTCCTAACTCCAAAGGCTGCGGGTTCAATTCCCACATGGGCCAGTGGGCTCTCAATCACAAGGTTGCTTGTTCAACTCCTCAAGTTCCACCTGGGATGGTGGGCTGCACCCCCTGCAACTAACAACAGCAACTGGACCTGGAGCTGAGCTGCGCCCTCCACAACTAAGACTGAAAGGACAGCAACTTGAAGCTGAACGGCACCCTCCACAACTAAGATTGAAAGGACAACAATTTGACTTGGAAAAAAGTCCTGGAAGTACACACTGTTCCCCAATAAAGTCCTGTTTCCCTTCCCCAATAAAATCTTTAAAAAAAAAAAAATTCCAGGGGCGGCTGGTTAACTCAATTGGTTAGAGTGCGGTACTCTTAACAACAAGGTTGCTGGTTCGATTCCCCACATGGGCCACTGTGAGCTGCGCCCTCCACAACTACATTGAAACAACTACTTGACTTGGTCCTGGGAAAACATTTAAATAAAATAAAATAATAAAATAAAATAATAAAATAAAAATAATTTAAAAGAATAAATTCCAGACTCAGATGGCCTTACTGGGAACTTTCACCAGTCATACAAGACATAATTCTAATCTTACACATACTCTTTCACAGAAAAGAGGAGATTCCCCAACTCTAGCCACAGGGAAAACAAAAACCAGCCAACATCACTCATGAACATGTAGGCAAAAATCCTATAAAAATATTAATAAACCAAATCTAGCATTATATGAACTGGATAACATATGATGAAGAAGACGGGTTCAGACTAGGAAGACTAGGTTGGTTTAGCCTTAAAAAAATTAATTAATGTTATTCATGACATTCAGCAAGTAAAGGAGAAATAACACATGATTGGTTCAACAGATGCAAAAAAAGAAAAAAAAGGAAAAAAGCATTTGCTAAAACTAAGCACATATTTATGATAAAGCTTAGCAAAGTAAAAACCTGTAGCAAGCACATTAATGGTGAAATGGGGAAAGCTCTTCCTTTGTTATCGGGAACAAGACAAGGACATCTGCTGTCATCATTTTTACTCAGCATTGGAAGGGAGTCCAGGAAATCACAGCAAGACAAGAAAAGGAAAAAAACTGTGAATTGATACATATGAATATGAAACAGGGGAAGAGAAAAAGAGCCCTGTGATGGTGGATTGAGGGCAAAATGGTGAATTTATAAGAAAATATGTAAATGCTACAATTACATCACCTATAAATGTTCTAATGTAAAACTGTAAAATGAAAAGAGTTCTGGCTAGCTATTTAGCTCTGTTGCTTCCGAACAACACAAATTTAGGGATTAGTCTTTTTATTAGGATACCTTTGTCTTTAAAATCTCTAGCAAAAGAAAAAAAATGCACCATTTATATTATACTATAAAATTCAAGAATAGTGAAAAAATTAGCGTATGTGTTAGAAGTGACAATAAAATCAGAAAAGTCTAGTGTTGAAAGAGACTTTAAAGATCATCTCATTCAAAAGAAAAGCTCGCCGATGTTTATAAGTGCCTCTGTGGAATGGCAGCCACTCAGGGTGGGATTACCTGCTTCCTCCCCTTGGTAAGCTAGACAGTAGCAATGATAGAAGTGCATGGTGTCACACAAAGAGGAACGACCCACTTAGGGTGACAGATCGCGGCTGATTCAATGTAATTGCATGCTTACTAAGTGGTATCCTAGCACCAGCTAGTGGCAAGAATTAATGAAGACATTATGTGCCAGGAAAAATAGAACATTTGTCATACTTGTAAGGAAATCTTACATTTCAATTTCTCAGCCACTTTTTAGGTGCCTTCCACAGTACATAATTTTTACCCTCTTGACTTAAATAATTCAGATGTCTTTTTATAAAATGCTGAAGGGTGCTGTTTTGCTGAAACAACGCTGAGCAACTTATACACACAGTTGTCAGAATCCTGGGAAGAAGGTCGAGGATGCGGCTGGGTAAAGATGAGAATGAAAAATCGTTGTGTTTGGAATAAACTACCCTTGACTCTATGGCCTTCCCGGAGCTTGTGAGTGTGTGGCAGTTTCTTGGTATTTCACCCTAATTCAGCCTGAAGGATACCCTAGCTGTCCTTGAGAGCAGTTATTAACCATCAGACCCCAGCCCATTTATCACATCCAACATGATGGAAAACCTAGAATTTCAAACAGACTCACCAATCACCTTCTGAGCCAGCTCTGACCCAGTCTTGCTTGGTCTACACAGACAGAGAATTAAGGACTTCTGTGGTGAATTGGACATTAGGAGCTAGCCTGCTATACCTTGCCAATGAAGCCCAGTTTTGTGACTGTTTACATGCCCCCCAAATCTAGTGAGTTCCACACTAGAAGGACATGCATGCAGTATTAATTCGTGATGATTGTGAGGTAGGATTAAATTGGATGCAATAGCTATCGTCTGGGGCTATAACAGAAAGAACTGGAAAACGCACCTCTGTTATCCAAGGAAGATTCCTTTAGGATGAAAATCCCAGGAATAAAAATTATCCTGTGGAAGTTAAAACGCATTTCAAAAGATAATTGTTCAGGAATAAAAACTTTGCTGGTAGAACATTTTGTTCCATAATAGCTCTAGGATCTAACAAAAGTTAAAAAAGAAAAAAAAAAGAAGGTGTACAAACCCACAATGTAATCTGTTTATACTGAGAAAAGAGATAGGTATGTAGATGTGGGTCATTGTGTGTCCAAACACACAATGGCATCTCTACGGGTGCGCTTTTGGCTTCTGGGAGGTAATTGACTTAAAATATATTGCGAAAAAAATACTTTCTAAATAGTGTTCTTTAATGGTTGTGGCTTATATAACCTACAGAGGTTAAAGTCCCACTTCTTTTTGAGGTCCTTTGTGACAGGAAGCTTTTCCGCTGACTACCTACTACTCACAGGTGAGAAAAAGCTGCTCACAGACTCTGCACCTCCATCTGTCAGACTATTAAGACCTCGGCAACCTGCATGCCTCCCTCCGAGACAGAAACCATCAAGGGAATTACCCAAAGCAAGTACTCCTTCCATCAGAGGGTTTGCTGCCTTCCCGTCTCCCTCAATCGCAGGACTCAAACACCTCAATCGCAGGACTCAATCGCAGTGCTCAAACGCAGGACTCCCAGTTCCTCGCCACTGTCTGCAGCCAGTAGGGCCACAATTCTGATCACATTCACACCGTCAGCCCTTTATTGGTTCATTCATTTGTTCAGCACATGCTTATTTAAAATTACTATGTAGTGAGTGGATGCTGATATTTCAGAGATAAAGTTCCTCACCTTACTGACCCCATGGTTGGGAAGAAGTTCTTAAATTCCTAAACTGTGCTAGCACCATGTGAAGAGATTTAAAGGGATTATCTCATTAAATCCTCATACAATAATAAGGTAGCTACCATTACTATCGTCATCTTACATGTGCAAAAAAAAAAAAAAGAAAAGAAAGATGGTGGCGATAAGAGAGGAAGTCACTCTGACCCAGAGTCTGCATTATTATGGTAACATTCTCTTATGGGCATCTTTTAAGAAAAATAACTTCCTCATCCTCCAACCCGCGCTAGATTTATTTATTCTTCCCCATTGATTTATGTTAGTATGGACTCATGGATAGTTATTTCGTACTTCGATTTATAATCCACTACTACCTTGTTTATTTTGTTCAAATTGTTCCAGCTTTGGCCATTGAGAGGTCTCGCCGTTGGTTCATGTGTCCCTTTGACATACACCCATCATTGTGTTTTTCACTTATTTGAGCACTTTCTTCCTTTCTGGCACTATACGATGCTCCAATCTCACCTTCTAGATTTCTCTGTTGGCAGTGTTTAAAAACTCTATTAACGCTACTACTTTGATCAGGTGCACTGTAAGACACCATGTGTAGTTATGCCCCAATTCGCGGTTACACATTGAGTTTTCACAGTCGTACTTTATTTCTGAATTTCTGCCTTCCTTTTGGATGGGGTCGGCAGTTGTTAGGATTTGACCACAAACCTATGATGCTGGATGTATACCCTGGGGAGGCACTGGTTTGCAATAACAGAGTTAGTGCAGTGCTTTCCATTGCTCCCAATAAATTGCTGCAATTATCAGTTTCTTATCATCACACTTACTATGGTCCATATTCTGCTTTTGTTGAACACCTCTGGAAAAGTGTGAACACCATTCCATTGCCGCAACCCTGAAAATAAAAATCTGCTGTCCTTCCTCCATGTTGGAGTAAAACAAGACCAGAAGAACCTAACAGCTATATGCCATCTTGTAAGGTTTCTCAACTTCATCTTGGCACTACTGATGTTTGGGGTTGGGGACGTCCCTGTCGTGGGAGCTGTCCTGTCATTGTAGGATATTTAGCAGCATCCCTGGCGCCAACCCACTAGATGCCCGTAGCACTCACCAAGTTGTGACAACCAAGATGGTCTCCAGACATTGTCCAATGCACACTGTCGTGCAGGGCGGCCTGTGGTGTCTCTGCTCCCGCTCCCCACATAAGAACGCAGGACATGGTGAGGCCAAAATGGAACACCCACGGAGCCATAGATAGGAGGCTCAAACCACTATACTCTCGCTGGCGGCTGGGTTGGAGACACAGGAAGTAGGAGCCACACTGTCTGCAACCTGCTGTCCACTTCTCTGCAATCTGCAACCTGCACTCTGCCGTGCTAACTGCAATTCGTGCTTGCCAGCCACCATCTTCTCGCTAGCCCCCATTTTCTGCTAGCATAACCACAGCAGTTATGTTAGTGGCCAATGGTTCACTGGTTACAACTGATGGCCAACTAGCCACAGCTGATGGCCATCCAATCACAGTTGATGGCCATTTACCACCTAAGCCAGCACCTTTCCACGTGAAGCCGAGAGCCTGGAAACTGCACTCCTGGCTCTGTCCCCACAACACCCACGGGGAAAACTACCCCCAGTTGAAACCATGTTCTACAATCATAACCTAAGAGATTTCTATTTGCAGCATTACCACAGCAAGGAGACTCAGAAGTCTTGGAGTCAACAGCTGGGCCCTCTTCCATGTAATCTGATAAGCTTTGATTCACTGGGTAGGACTGAACTGGGCAAGTCTTGGCAAAAGCAACTTCACGGACCAACAAGGGTGGCATTTGGGTAATTTGAAAAGTGATTCAAAAGGTCGGAAGGTCTTTCTGTTTCATTCATTAAAACACCTGCACCTAAATGGTGAGCAGTAGCTGTGTGGTCCTGGCTGATTTCCAGCCCAGGTGACTGCAGCTTACCTTCTGTGGTTCTCCTTCCAATTTTCGTTGTAAGTGGTACCTTTTCTTTACTTCTGTGCTACACTGCGTGACTAAGCCATAATTATTCCCTTAGCTTCTACTGATTGGTTAGGGGATATTAATTTCTGATATGTTTATAAGATTTAAGTTGGCAAAGCACTGAGGGATGAAGAGGACAACTTGAGTTTCCTGTTTTAGCTCTGGGGGTTGGACTAGTGGAGAGAGAAACCTTCAAATCATCTTGCCAAAAGAGAAAAATTATCCAATACTTCATAAATCTGTGTAGGGCTTTCTTTGATGAAGACCAGTCCTAGAGGAAGCGAGACGAAGCTGATTCGCACTGTGCAGAACTTTGCTGTTTAGACATTGCTGAAGGACCAGGTGTCCTTATAACTTCCCCCACCTTGCCTCTGATCTGCTGCTTACACCTGCCCTTTCGGGAAATCCCGCCATTCTCCAGACTTTTCTCAAACCCTGTTCCCACTTAAACTGCCAGTCCTGTATTTTAACCCCCGTATAAGCACAACAACAGAGTGAAGGCGATACCCCTAGGGGGACCAGCTTGTCTGGGTTTATCCTAGAGTTGCTGGAATTTAGTGCTGAAAGTCTGGATCCCAGGAAATCCTTCAGTCCCGGACAAACCGGGACAGTTGGTTACCCTAGCTCCTTAAAGGCAACCTCCATATCTCATCCCCTGTGACCTCAGCCCTCTCCTAACACACCTCGCAGCATCTAGGTAAGAAAGCGCTTTCCATCTTAATAAAAAATAAAGGCTTGAATGAAACAGAAATTAACTGCAACTCCCTGACCACCACAAGGGGGCGCGTTCTCCCACATCCACAGTGTCGCCTGGAAAGAAAGGAACGTTCCCGGTTAGCAGTGAGCAAGTTAAAGCGCTGGGGTCAGTGACTGCCTGATGAGCAGACATATTAAAAGATGGTCAAGTCATTTCTGCGAAAGAAAGAGAAAGAAAGAAAGAGAGAGAGAGAGAGAGAGAGAGAGAGAGAGAGAGAGAGAGAGAGGCAGGGAAGGAGGGAGGGAGGGAAAGAGGAAGAGAGGGAGGGAGGGAGGGGGGGAGGGGGGGAGGGAAGGAAGGAAGTAAAAAAAAAACAAACCAGTGCCTATGAAACTGACCCTCCCTTCTGAGTACCACCAGGTGCCAGGAACCTTATGTCCTTTATTTCTGATCCTCACAACAACCTGGCAAAGTGGAAACTGCCGTGAAATAGCCTAAAGTCACAAAACTGGGTGAAATGTCAAAGACCATCATCTTTCCACTCTAACACATCACCCTAGTATTTTAAAGAACCATGAAACGGGAGTGACAAACTGTTCCCTTGGCTGAAGGCCGAGGGCAAGGGGCTGGGCGAGGGAAGGCGACACGGATGATACCTAACAGAGACCTTGGTCCAGGGCCTGTCACCGGGAACAGGGCTGGGGGTGTAGGGCATCGTTTCACAGTGTGCACACCCACAGGGGCTGGGTGGGAGAAGGAACACGCGGGCCCCAGAGTGATGGGAAGGCAAGGACTCCCAGCCCTTGTGACTTTACAAGACAGCTGAGAGCAGAGGCTATTACTGCTGCTCCGTGTTCAGGAACTCAGAGAGCAAAGCAAATGGGAGTCAGGCAGAGTTTGAGGCTAGTCAGCGTGAGAAGTAACCACGGAATCCTTTAAAAAAGCCGGGAGAAGGGCCAGGTGGGACTGCACGTGTTGCAAACGCCAAGCCACCTGTGACTGCCGCCTGCCAAAAAGAACTGGCAAAGCCAACCCGGACTAAATTCAGAGCTGAAATACCAAGAATACCCACAGGGGGGAAAAAAAGCATCTGGTGGCTTTTGCTGTTAAAGCAAAGAGAAACGAAGGGCACGGCCATTCTCATGAGTTGTTCAATGTCTTCATCTTGCGATTGGTGCAGAAGAAATGCAATGTTCTGTTATAGAAAGGGTTACGGTGGTTGGGTGGGGGGTTCTCTTAGAAGAGAGACATTTACATTCAGTTCCATTTCGATTCCTCTGCTGCTTTTCACACCTTACTGCTATGTTCAGGAGTCCTGGAGTTCATTTGCTCTTTCCTCTTTCTTTTTAAATGAAAAACTGAGGTTTCACTATGACAGAAAATTGATTTTTTTTTTAATTTTTTTTTGTCAGTCTCTACCATTTTGACAGTCACAGCTTGAGAGACCTGCTGAGCTGTCAGGAAAAGGGCTCATCCTTGCATTACTTTAACCAAAACAATTATGATTTTTAAAACTATAAATTTGATTACTATATTGGTCCCAACTGACTTGACTGCCACCAAATGAACTAGGCTAACATTTCTGAATTGCAAATAACCCCTTTTTCCCATGGATATATTTTTATCCAGAGCAATATCTCTTTAATTGAAGGCTTGAAAAATGAAGCCCGTGTGATTTCAAGATGAGCTCTTTTCAGTTGTGAAGCATGTTGTAGCTTAAAAAAGAAAAACATAGCCTTCCAAAAGAATCATCTCTCCAGTAACCAAAAAAAAAAAAAAAAAAAAAGATCCCTTGACTGACAGCTCTTTTCAAGTGCAAATGACAGTGGATGGTACTTTTGCTCTTTTAATATAAATTTTTAATGTAAATATTGACATGTAATCTGGTTTTACTTGTCAAAAATCACTTACGCATACAAATATGCTCAGAATTTAATACACACCTTCTCTGTCCCTTTCCTGAGTCCCATATTTTTCTCTTTATAACTCCCTTCCCCAAGGAACAGAGATATAGTATGCATTATGACCAGTTTCAAGGTGGCAGGACTGAAATGCATCCCCCAAAATTTGCCCACAAATAAGCGAAAGAGCCAACATACTTAAGTAAGTGAAGGTCTAGTTGTTTCCCTGTCTGGTTAAAATTTTTTCACCAGACTTGTGAAAAAGGAGTTCAAAATACATACTTCTGTACAGAACTGGAATGTTGTAAAGCCATTGTGGAAGGAAGGGTGGGGACATGAGGAAAAAAACCCTCAGTTATAGGGTTTCTCAACCCTAACCCTGCAGCCTCTGCAGAATATTTAATGGGGGTTTGGAGGACAAGCAGGTCCCCAAATTTAGGTCAACGTATTTTACATTTCTTTATAGTTCTTTGTTATATAAACAAATAAACCACATTTTAAAATAAACAGCAATATTTATTTATATCAGTGAACAAGATAATGCAGGTCCTTCTCTTTTAAGAAGGTCTCCATATTTTGTTGATCGATAGGTTGAATCAAAAGTCTGGGTGCAAATACAATTGGTTTGGCTTTTTAATGGTTCATTAGTTGCAATTTCTCTCACAAGCGATAACTCTCAAATTAGGTTAATTTTGAAAAAGAATTTGTTAGCTGGCAGAATCAGAAATTTCAGGGATACTGTGAACTTCAGGCATGGCTGGATCTAGGTGCCCAGCCCAACCGATAGCAACAGAAATGCGTCCTTCTTCATCTCTTGACTCCTCTCTCACTCTTTTTTCTCCTGCGTTGCCTTTATTCTAGGCCTTTGTCTATGTGGCAGCAAAGATGGCCCCATCTGCTCCAGACTTGCATATCTTGTGGCCTTTGCTCTCAAAAGGACAGAGAGTGTCTCTTTAAACAAAAGTCCCTGCCAAAACCTCCCCCAAGGCAGATTGATTACAGATTCATCTTGCCAGATCTAACTGAGTCACTGTGCACAGGAAATTCTGGACCCATTGGGCAGGCCTGGATTTGTACCCATCCTCAAACTTAGGATGGCATTCATGTGCACCACACGGCCTGGGAGCACCGAGGCGGTAATTTCCCAAGAAAACTGAGGGTGCTGTTACCAAAAGAAGTGGGGCGTCACCTCTGGTGGGGAAAACAACACTTACCACTTCATGTTCTAAATTAGAAATTCCTCATTAACAGTTTGTGTCATTGAGAACAGCAGAAAATGTTTGGTGGCTCTCTCAGATGGTTATGAATACGCAGCCAGAACAAGGACCAGAAAGTATGAGTAGGTCTCCCAGGAAACTCTCTTTCCAGTGCTCCATCACAGGCTAATCCAACCAGCATGTCACATTCATTCTGGAAGTTTCCGTTTCTGCTTGGGAAGGAGCCAAGGGTGAATTCCTGTCTCCCGTTTGGTTGCTGGGGGCATAGAAAGCCTTTCTTCTTGTTGAGTTAAGCATTTGGATGTGGTATTAAGATCATTCCCAACAACATACCATTGACTTACATCTTCATTGAGTAGAGGATATCATTGATTCAGGGGAAAAAGCAAATTCTTAATGATTGGACCATGGTGACCATTTTTAGTCTCCTTAAAAAACCAAATTTCTTATAGCTTCAATGTTAAAAACCATGCAATTTCATCCTCAAGTAAGAGATTGCAACCTGTGAAACATGCTCCAGCATAGCACCAGTCATGATAGAAATGGTCTTTGTTGGATTATCAGTGTTATCGGGAAATGTTTTCATTATCATTAGTTCTAAGAATTTTTTAATTTCCCTTTTTTATTTCCTCTATAACTTATAGGTTATTTCTTAATACTATTTAGTTTTCCAGACATATGGTATTTTTATGGTCATCCTTTGTTATTAAATTCTAATTTTATTGAAATATAGCTGAAGAACATGGTCAATATGGTATATATGATCCTATTCATTTGGAATTTAATGAGGTTTCTTTTATGACTTAATTCATGATCTATTTTTTTGATATTTTCCCCATATGTACTCAAAAAATGCAGAAAAAGATGTGTTCTGTTTTTTGGTGTATAGAGTTTCTTCTCTATTACTATATATATTCAACATAGTAAAGATCTGACTTTATTAGTACTATGTACGCTTGTGTTTCTTTCATCAACAAAACAGGAATAGGTATCATGCCAGAGCTATCTAAATTAATAAATGCAATGAACTTTAAAAAAAAATAAAATCTACTGTAAGCCGGAAGTAATGTAGTTGCCTTTTGTGCCTTGCTTGTTTGGGGTTTCTCCCCAACCCCCACCCAGACTAACTTGATCTTCCTAATTTATTCCTTCCCCAATTTCAGCTATGTGGGTTAAATAAGATGTTTATATACAACACATAATAAATACTCAAAAAACACAATCAATTATTACCATTCTTGCTGTTACCATTGTAGCTATTACTGCTATTTTAAATATGTGCTTGCATATTTAGGATTATTATTATTATTCTAAATATATCTACTTAAGATAATAAATTTCTCGAAGGCAGGGACTATAGGTAACCGGTCTCTGAATAGCCTGAAGTTACCAGTATACACGTTAATTGAATTACAATGTAAGTAGTTTTTAAAAGTTATGCATCAAAATATAAACTGAATTACTCAAACTAAATGGGCTAACATTGGTTTTTGAACTAAAATTAAAATATTATGCTAAAGTTTAATATATCAAATGTAAAGACATTAGAAGGAATAACTAAGGAATGTAATAAGTATGAATATCATATAATAAAAATAATTAAATATCTGGATGAACCTGCAAAACACTAGTCATTTATGAAATTGATAAATCACACATAATTAAAAATGTAGGTATGACCCATACATAGAGTAATAGCCTTCCTTAAGAAAAACCCAAACTAGTATAAAGAGTTAGTGCCACAGGTCCTGAAAATCCTGACTCCTTTCTACGGTTTTCCACAATGTTTGCAGTGGAATGTAATGCCTAATATAGACAAGAAAGTAGAATCAAAAACCCATGACTGGATTTGAAGTGGCTTCAAGTGGTATCCTATTTGGTGTTTCTATCCAGACGTGGAGTTTCAAAGTTAAATCATTGATCTGTAAGTTCATATAAACCCTGGTTCCATGGTGAAAGGTGGAAGGCAAGGACAACTTGCTTTCTAGAACTTTCTAAGTTTGAGGCACAGAGTCTGGCTTCCAAAACCAATGTCTGCTCCTCCCTTTCTATCCCATAACCATGTTACTGTAACTGCTTTCTTCCCAACTTTATTGCCAAATTGGGGACAGGATTAGCCTTGATTTCTTCTAATTAGAAAAACAGTTTCTGCAGAAATTATTTTCTCAGCCAAGGACAACATCAACTTCATATTCCGGCATCCTTTCCAGGGGGTTGCTAGAATGACAGCTGGACTAGACCTCCGTCTCCAACAGCTTCGGTACCTGAGATGTCTTGGATATAACTTGATCCTTAAGAAAACAAAACCCCACTTTTTGAATCGGTATTCAGAAATTGCAGGGTCGCATGGCATTATCCTGCCTGGTTTCTAAATGGAAAAAGAAAGTAACCGTATTAGGGATAATAAATTGGCAGTTTGATTTTGCTTCTTAAAATAGTTTTTAAAAGAATTTTACCTGAAAAATAGTTTTCTCTCTGAAATGCTGAGAGAAGCAGTAAAAGTTAAATACTTTCACCTAGTTTTATTACCTTGGCAAGATCCATCTCAGCTTCAACCTTTTCTGGCTTCTCGCTCCAAGCCAGAGTGAGGAACGCTCTTCAGGCTCACATCCAGAGATGCAATTTTTACGATGTACCAACCTCATAATACCATCTCTCATTTATTCATTTCACAGACATGCTTGAGTACCTGCGATGGGTAAGGCATTGTGACAGATTTAGAGGAGACAGAAATGATATCCCTGTTTAATGAGCATGTTGCTACTACGTGACAGACATTGTGATAAGTGCTTTATATACATTACTCTTACTTTGCAACCCACTGCTGAGGCAAGTATTATTATCATTATTATTCCTTTGGAATTATTATTGTTATTCACTGAGGCCTAGAAAGGTTTAGTGACTTGTCCAAAGTCATATAGCTAATAAGTGGTCGAAGTAGGATTCAAACCCAGGAATAGCTAAGTGCAGAACTGACCCAAGAGGCCGAACCACCTCTCAGTTTTACAGAGTGAAAAGGGCACAGCCCCTATCTGCATGCAGCCAATGGCCTCCTGGCTGCAGATGGTATCTACCAACTAACCAGACGAGTGCTAACGTGACGGTGCTTTAAAGAACATAAACATACCGGGAGACCCAAGGAAGGCTTCTACTCAGAGGTCAGGAACCTGTTCTCGAAAAGAAGGCAGTAAGTTGCATCTGGAGAACTGGGGACATGACAAATCAGGGGGAAACGAAAGGACATTCCAAAGAGCAAGACTGTCAAAGGTTTGCAAGTACAAGGTGGGTTTGAGGGGCAGTGTGAACGTAACTCCATATGTCTGGGGGTGCAAGATGCTGAGCCTGCACCAGGAGGTGGGAGAGGATCTGGAGAGAGAGCACAGGTCCTCGGCAGCGCCTCAGAGAAGAGGACAGTTTGAGACGGGAGAGAAGGGACATAGGAGGGAGACATTTCTGCATACGAGGAAGGCGACTTCAGTGTGGACTGCCATTTCATTATTGTCTCCCTGAAGGCTGGTTGGGCTGGAGAAGGGAGGGACCAATTTCTTCATAACTTGGCATATGTTTTGAGTAGAGGCACAGACAGGTCGATTATAATGCCTATGAACCCAGTGTGTCGGCCCTGGCAGGTATTGGCAGGTACTATCTTGGCTGTGACATCTGTATGGCTATCTCGCATTGTTTAAATGATGACCTCTGTGACAAAGGAATGCCATGCCTTCTGACCCTGTTTGGGAAACTTTGGGAAGGTATCATTATTTCTATTGTAAACCAAAGAATCTTATGAGGACAAGAGAGTTCAATTTGGGGGGTTGGTGGGGGGAGGTAGAAAAGGGAAATCGACAAACTAAATTGGAAGAAAAGTGAATTCAGTGTGCAGGCCCAGAGCTCTTGCTAAGCTATGGCTAAAGGGTTTCTATTTCTCAGATCATATTTAAATTACAAAACATTGCATGAGTCTTTATGAATCAACAATATTGACTGAGGGAACACTTGTGCCTATCACTGTTTGGATAATGGAGGTAGATATGCTTTCACTCTCGAGGGCCTTAGAATATGTTTGGGACTTAAGACATGCATGTGGAGTAATTAGACCACAGTGGGACAGAGTGTATAGATAATTGCTTGTGAGGGTAATGTAGGGGTTCTTTTAAAAAAGAAACAATCAATGTGAGGTCTATTCCTGCACTGGGTTAAATAGAGTTCATCCAAAATGCATGTCTACCTGGAGCCCCAAAATGTGACCTTATTTGGAAATATTGCCTTTGTAGATCTAATTAGTTAAGATGAGGTCATACTGGGTGGTAAATCCAATGACTGGTATTCTCATAAGGAGTTCCTGTGAAGACACAGAGAGACATGAGGGAGATGGGCACTGAAGATGGAGACAGATTTCGAGTGATGTGTCTATAAGCCAAGGAATGCCGAGGCAGTCACCAGAATCTCGAAGAGTGGCATGGGACAGATTCCCCTCTGAGCCTCCAGGAGGCACCAACCCTGCCCACACTTGGATTTCAGACTTCCAGCCTCCAGAACTATGAGAGAGTAAACTTCTGTCGTTTTAAGCCACCCACTTTGTGGTGCCGCGCCCAGCGCAGGCAGGAGGGCTAGGCCTGAGGGGGAAGGGTGGGGGATGAAGAAAAACACAGAGACAGGGAAGTTGGGATCAGGAGGTCCACTGTCCACGGGTGGCAGAGCAGTGGCACAGTTTTTATTTTTCACACGGTTTTTATACTGTCTAGAACAATTGTCTATTTAAGCAAGTATTAGTAGAACTTTCTGTTATGTGTATTTGCAAGCTTGTATGTCTGCGGCTGTGATTGTGCTATCTTGTTCTTTCTGGGGGAGGATGCTTGGAATGACCTCGCAGGCTGCAAGGACCTTGTCAGCCTACATCCTGCTCTCCACATTGTGGTACTTTGTTAAAACAGCCCTAGGAAACTAATGTACCTCCTAAAGAAGATTTTTATCAAGAAGGTGGCTTCTGAGGAGAGGCAAAATTTGGATGGAGGAGAGAAGGGGTGATGAGTGAATTCCGGACAAAAAATAAGGTGAAGAAAAACAAAGAGGAGAACATTTCCAGAACATAGGTGGGGACTCCTGTAACACACAGCATGTAGATGATAAATGAGAGCTGTCTGGGGAGGTGGGAAGGGCCGTCCTGTCTGTAGACACTCTGTAAAGAAACACACAGGAGCTTCGAATCTGGAGAAACAAACGCAGGCTGGGGGCTTTCATACTGCAGTGCTATCTGCATACTTCTGTACCTGATTTATCGTCTATTCCTTCTCATGTTGCTTGCTATTTCCTGCTGGAAAATATTTTCACTTTATGTCTGTGTTGCCAACGCATATGTTTTATTCATGCTTTCAGGGTGGTGTATTAGTGAATTAATTCTGCCTTCGAGGAAGACAAAGACCGCAAGAACTTCCCCCTGGGTTCTCTAGAACAAAACTGCACTGGTGTTTGAAACTCTTACCCTACGGTTTCCGAAACAGGAGTGCATGCTGCCTCTTAGGGACATCGGTGTGGGAGTCCCTCTTTAACTGATTTATGAACGTCTTTGGTTCTAAAAATGTGGTGTGAGAAGTGCAATGGAAAAATCTAGAAACAGTTGTCTGAATTTTCTTATAGCATACATTTTTGGGGGGGGGGGTGTCATGAATTTGTGTTGGTCAGAAATGTCAGCATCGCGGAGTTGTTTTTTTATCTCCTTTTTTAAAAAGTAATATTGAAAAAACAAACAGTGGGAGCAAACCCTCACGGAGCACGTAGTGAGGCTAGGGATCATCTTATCCTCAGTTTTGCTGTGCTTTTGTGAGCAAGTCCAGTCTGCCCCACTATATCCTAAGTTCTTGGAGGGCTGGGCTTCCATGGTGTTCTTCCTGCTGCCTAGAGCACGTGGCACTAAGAGCTCCTGGACAGTTGGGAAGCCGTGTGGCTAATAGACGGCTTATGGGATTTGACACTGCCCAAGTCCCTGAATCCGGCCCCTGGCACTCACCGTGTGTCCCACCATGTAAAACAGCCATTGTTGTGGCTGCTGTATTGTGAGAGAAGGTAATATAAGGTGCCAGCCCAGGCCGGTGCCCAGCCTCCTTTTCCTGTCTTACCATTAAATCTCATCACTGCCAAGACTCCCCTCGTCATTTCGAGGCTATTATTTTCACACCGGAATGCTGCAGCCCCGAATGTGCATTATGCAATAACATGTATCTTTAGCCCCCAGAGTTTCTATCTTTGAACTTCATTCGTTCATCCTTAATGAGAACCCAGAGTCCAAGTTTCAACTCTTTTGATGGCTGGTGGCCTTGCTCACGTGTCGTTCCTTGCTTGGGAAACAACTGGCTGAGGGATGGCGACTGGGGAGGGCGAGGTGAGGAAACTGGAAGAGCCCCTGGATCTCATCGAAGACAACTTGCAGTCACGAGGAAAGGGGGTCCAGTATTTTAAAAAATGTAAGTGATGTGTTATTTGAACAGAAGGTGAGTTCATTTGAGGCATTTGCCTTTAGACATTCAATCCCCTTTCCTCTGACCATGAGATGGTCTCGTCTGATAGTCCAGGGAGAGGATTTAGAACAGTCTACAGAGATATTAAACAAACAAACAAAAAAACACTCCCTAATCCTACCCTAAGTATCTCAGCTGAGAAATGACTAGTTGAAAGCATAGCTCCTGGTACCTGCTCCTGGGCCACCCTCTAGCCTCTCTCTGTCTCTCTCTCGGTTTATTTGTTAAACCTGCAGCTTACTAGAAAGCTAAATTGTATAGGTTTAAAACCTGGTTCTGATTAGGCATATTCTTTCACCTTTCCTGGCCTCAGTTTCCTTAGCTGTAAAATGAGGACAGTGCTTATCACACAGGCTTGCTATGAAGGTGAAGGAGATCGTCGTGTAAGATTTATAGAAGCCAGTGGAGAAGAACTGGTATCATTGGGGAATTTTTACGTCTACTTACAGTCCCATTGGACATAGAAATTCTTTCATCTCGGTTGTACAATTTCTTATCTTTTTAGGAGCAATGTTGAAGGTCTGGCTGCCATGCTCAGCAGGAGCTCTGTGGTGACTGTTATAACCATATGCTGTTTTCTAAATGCACAGTGTTTTTAGTCCACACCTATTTGTTCTAATCCAGCCACATCAGAAGAGTCAGGGAGAAGAGTTTTCTTTTTCTCCCATTAAAAATATTTATCTAGTGTTCACTATATGCCAGACAGTTTTGAGTATTGGGATGTTGGGTGAATGATGATTGTCTCCTCTGGGATGGTACTGCACGCCAAGGTACAAAATCAGCCAAGACCTGTACTAGATGTAGCCGTGTAGAGTGGAGTTTTCTTCATGTTATATAGATTTAGACAGAGTGTATTTTATACTTCCATCCCCTAAGATAGAAATGGCCTATGAGATGTGATAAAAATGTCTCAATTTGCCTCCCTTACCCTCTAGCAGAATATTTCAGCTTTTCAATGAGGCAAAAGAGTGATATGTAGCATATCAGGTAATACACACTCATGAAATTACATTGTATTCATGATAGTTCATATCTTTTTTTATTAAATTGATAAAATATGTATAATGATTTATCCTGGGAAGTAGGACAGGTTGAAAAATGTAAACATGGTCAAGAAAAATACACACCATCTGATTAGTAGAAAATTCAGAAGTGCTGAGGGTGTACCAGTGTGGCAGGCTAGCTAATGCCCCCCGAGATCTGTCCCTGTCCCCATCTCCAAATGGAAAGAGGTTCTTGCAGATGGGATTAAGGGAAGGATTTTGAGATGAGAAGATTATGTTGGATCACCTGGGTGGGTGCTAAATGCCATCAAACGTATCCTTTTAAGAGGGAGGCAAGAGGGAAATCTGACCACACACAGCGAAGGTGATGTCTAAATGAAACCAGGAGAGATTTGAAGATGCTGGCCCTGAAGATGGGAGTGATGTGGCTACCAGCCTAGGACTGCTGACAGGCACCAGAAGCTGGAAGAGGCAAGGAACGATTCTTCTCTAGAGCCTCTGGAGGGAGTGTAGCCCTGCTGACACCTTGATTTTGGCCTCATGATACTGATTTTGAACTTCTGGCCTCTAGAACGGTGAGAGAACGCATTTCTATTGTTTTGAGCCACCCAGCTGGTGGCAATTTGTTACAACAGTCACGGGAAACCAGTATGTTCAGTAACTTCAGATTGACGGGGAGAACAACCAATGATCTCTCTGTCAAACATCTCTTGGCATGAGGCTCTCTAGCCTATGTTCTGGTTCACCATGTCACTTCTAACTTAACATTCCCGTCTTTTCCTTTGCATCCTATTGAATGCCAAATGGCATATAGCTTTTCTTTCAAATTTTGTATTTGTATGTTAGTGTTTTGATTGTGGATGGAATAGTGGAGTCTCCTTGATTTTCTTTTTTTCTTTTTTGGCAGATACTGCAGATGATTTCTTTCTTTTTTTCCTTTTTCTTTTTTCAGATGATTTCAATGCATGGATCATGTCTCGAGGCTTTGATCGAGGTAAGGGATGGAACAGTCTGATACCTGCTCTGACCCACAGCAGAGTACACTATTTTAGTGACCGGGCACGGGAGCATGTCTTTGATCTAGGGTCTCTTTCCCTTGAATAGCGGAAGAAATAAGCCAGCTCATGGGGTTTGATTTCTTTTTTTTCTTAGGTTCTTTCTGGACCCTGCCACTTTTTAAGGCCTTGATAACATTTACTCATGAGGTATCTTCATTTGTTGTCTATATCTTACCAGGCCATTAGCTACCGCGTCACCCTTCTGCAATAAGGTCATAGCATGATATACGTTGATACACCATGTTTTAAGATTAAAAACCCACCCTAGTTACATAAATGGGCTTCTGCAGCCCTTAAGTTTCCAAGGTACACCGCATCTAACCTAGTGTCTATGCGTTAGCGTGCATCTTTTCCCAGAGGCCTAATGTGGTCTATTACATTTAGACTCTTCCTGATTGCCTTCTCTGGGCATAATTTTATCCCGAAGTAGTCATGGCTTTAAATACCATCCATCGGCGGGCAACTCCCAACTGTCCATCTCACCTGCAGCCTGCACCTCTCAACTCCCGACTCCTTTCCAGCTGCCTGCCAGCCACCCCCTTGGACGCCTAATGGTCACCTCCGATGCCACCCCGTGCAGTGCGTTCCGTGACAGCACGGATTTGTCTGCGCCTCGGTGGTGCATTTGTGTCCTCGTTTGTACATACGTTCCTTAAGGACAAGGCGCGTGTCGTGTTCTGGGCCAGAGCGGCGGCACCTGGACCGGTGCGGGGCGCGCAGCAGGCGGGCAATAAAGACTCGTCGGTAACCGAGGAGCGGACGACCCGGCTGCAGCTGCCCCCGGGGGCGAGCCCAGGACGGCGCCGATGCTACGTGGTGACGAACCCATTTTCCTTCCTCGCTGCCTTTCATGATGGGCTGTGGATTCTTGTAATAACTTTTAATCGCGCAGAATCCCCATCCTGCGCTGCGGGCAGGCTTGTCGTTCGGAGGCGTCCCCGAGGGGAGCGGCCCCGCCAGCGCGAGTCGTCGGGACGCCAGGCGTCGGGGCCCCGGTGGCCCCGGGGGGTCAGGGGCGCGTGCGGCTCGTGGCTGAGTCCCGCGCGGCGAGGTCCGCGGGGCCGGGGGCCGTCGGGCGGGCGCGGCCGGGGGCCTCCGCGACGGCGCGCTCGGCTCGGGCTCCCGAGGCCGCGGCCGGCGCCGCCCGACGTCACTTCCGACCGGAGCCAAGATGGCGGCGGCGAGGCCGCGGGCGCCGGGGCGGGCGGAGCGGCGGTGGCGGCGCGGGCGACGGCTCTCGGCGCTGTGAGGCGCGGGCGCGGCGGGCGCAGGTAAGCGGCGGCCGGGGCGGGCGGCTGGGGGGCCGGGGCGGGCGGCGGGGGCGCCGGGACGCCCGTGCTCGCGCGCGAGGAGCGAGGCGGCGGGGACACGCGGGGGGCGCGGGCGCGCAGGGCCGGCCGGGCGGGCGGGCGGGCGGGCGCGCCCCCTCCGAGGTTCCGGCGCCCGGGCCGGCGGGGCCCGGAACGAGGCGCGGCGCTGCCGAGGCCCGCGGTCCCCCGCGGTCCCCCGCCCGCCGCCGCCAAGTCGCGGGGTTCGCTTTGTCGTCGTGGGTTTGCCGCGCGCCCCGCGAGGGGCACGCGTGACGGCGGCGCTGCGGCGGGGCCGTGGGCTGCGTGTCCGCCGGGACCCGCCGTCCCGGGCCGGCCCCGGGGCCCACGCACCCCCGAGCCGCCGCGCTGCTGCCCTTTTGTGTTCACATCGAACGCGTCTTTCCCACGCGCGTCCTCCATGTGGGTCGTGCGTCTTTGTGTTTCCCAAATACTTTTTGTGCGCGTCCTCCCTGGAAATGGTCGCCCTCCGGGGGGTTCCCGGAGACCCCCCCCCCTCCCCCGCCACGCGCTGTGTTGTGTGTTTTTAACAGACGTGCGCGTTACAGATGAGTTTGTTCCGAAAGACACGCGCGAGCCTAGTTTTGATGGTGGCGAGGGAGACGTGAAGTGGGCCTCCCAGGTCAGTGTTTACGGCCGGACCAACCTCCGTGGTGCCTTCCGACCCACGCGGGGGCCACGGCACCACGGCCGGCCGCCTTCTGTGGGGCGGTGACCTGCGGGGACCATCCCGCGTGTACCCGGGAAGCCCCCTGCCCTTAACCACGCAGGTGTGGTTTCCCTCCGCGAGGACGTTCACGCCGGCCCCCCCCACGTTTTCATTCAGGGCCGTATGGAGGTTTTTGGTTTCATGTCCCACGTGGAACGCCTTTCGGGGAATCCCGCTAGGTCCTCAGACCCCCTTTAGGCAGCACGCGGCTAAAATATTTCTTTGAACTTTTTGTGGACTCGAGGTTTATTGTTAAAAGCAACCACCACGTTGAACAAACATGCGGGGACCTTTCAATGATTGACTCTCGTCCCTGCGATACCAGAGTTCATGTCAGTTTGATCACTGGGTCCTAGTATGTGGAACATGTAGGTCTTTTTAATTTTTTAAAACGTTACGCGATTTGCTGTGGAAAACACTAAGGGAGACACATAATCATGTGTTCTTTAGAAGGGGTCAGCTTTTGAGGTGGCGTGCAGCCGCTCCGTTCTGCAGAAGCTTCCTTCCACAGCTTGGCCACACTCTTGGACGTGTGGAATCCCAGTGTGGCCACGAGAGGACCTTTATTTCAAGATCATTTTAGTAAAGTCTCTCTTTTCAGACTATGGAAACTGAGATTGAAATTCACAGTGGGACTAACATTTGTGCACAGCTCCTGGTATTCCAGGGCCCTTTTGTACACATCTTTTGTGGTTTGATGTTAAAAGTCGGTACGTTTGAAGTGCTTAGAAAAGTGCCAGGCACGTAATAATAATGCTCAGTAAAGCTTCCTTTTTCCTGATTCTGAAGGTGGTTTCTTTAATTGAAGAGTTGGCATGTTCAGATTTTTTTTTTTTCTCATTTTGTGGACAGTTCCTGAAAAAGTACGGTTCAAATTTGTAATAATGTGTGACTTCAAATTTGCAATAATGTATTATTAGTTTTGTAGGTACAAAAGTTTCTCACTCTAGAACAATGAGGAAATAAGAGAAAAGCACCAAGAAGGACTAGAAATCAGCCATAATCTTCCCACTGCTCAGATAACCGCTGAACATTTTGGCAGACCTCCTTTTCATCTCTCGTGGTGTGCATGTGTGTATTTCTTCACTTATCTGTATTTATGCACTTGTATATATTTACATTTTATACAGGATTGATATCACATTGTGTGCATTGTTTGTAACCTGTCTTCCCTTAACAATATCATGAGCATATATCCATGCCGTTAAAATTTCAATATGATTTTAATGGCTGTGTACTATATGAATGGGCCATGATTTATTTATCAATTCCATATCGATCAGTAAGATTTCGATAGCCCAAGATTTTCTTTTCATGAAGATTTGTTGGAAAGGCTATTCTGTTGTGATTTTTAAAGTTTTGCAATCTTTTAAGATATGTGAACATGGAAATTCTGTTTTTCAGTCCCTAAATATGCATTTTCCCCGCCAATGCAGTTAAAAGAAGCAGCAGTCAGTGTCAGCTCGCTTTTCTTCTCCCTCAGCTGGGTCTGTGCATTACATACATAGCTCTGCACGCGTATTCTTTTGATGATTGTTTACATTAGACGTTTTATTTATTCACGGGACTGTTTCTTTAAGCTGCTGATCTCTTTTTCAAGTTCCAGATCTGATTTACAAACCTTTTAAGTCCTGTTAAGTCATAGACTTTCCGGGATGGAAAGCACCTTAGGTTATTTACTATTTTCATGTCTTCTGACTTGCTTTTTATGCTATTTTTAATACCGATGCAGGGGGAAAAAAAAAAAAACCTGGGCTGCTACTAGAAAACACTGTAGTGGGGAGTGAAAAGGGAGTAGGTGGACAGGAGGGGAAAATTGTCAAACTTGCATGGCGGTACAGGGAATTTCCAGATGATGGGAACATTGCTTGACAGTCATTAGTGCTGATACTGCTGACGTGGGCCCAGTGCTGTACGGGTTGACTGGTGCTTCTCAGCGAGGCTGTCACCCTTCAGTCACCTTCACAGCATTTGGTTAGAGGTCTGCAGGAGTGGGCTGGCGCTCTCCTTTTGAAGTTAGAAGTTTATAGATAGAGCCATAAAAATCTCTGCAGCGCGACTGAAAGCTGTGGATTCCATTACTGAAAGCAATACTTAGGTTCCATGAAAGCAGGGTTTCTTAACCTGGGCGCTGTTGACATTTTGGGCTGGATAATTCAGTCGTGGACACTGTCCTGTGCCTTGTAGGCTACTCAGCAGTATTCCTGGCCTCTACACTGAGCTGCCAGGAGTCCCTCCCCCGAGTCTGGATGACCAGTGAAGTCTCCAGACATTGCCAGGTGTCCCTTCGGGGGCAAAGGCACTCGAGTTCTCATCCACTGCATTAAAGGACGCTCCTCTGACTGGGTGGTTGAATCACTCACTGAAGCAGTTTATGGAATCGCTTCAGTCAAAAAACTGTAAGAATAGACTCTGGCTTACATGAAATCCACCTTGAAACTGGGGAAAGTTCCCTCCTATATGTGGCTTATGATGTCATTGAATGGTCACTTTCAGCCCTTCTGCTTTGACGTCTGTTGTGTGGCAAGCGATGAAACAAAGCGAGGTAACCTGGACTCGGAAGAGGTGTGTTTTCCTGACATAGGGTCAGCATCCCCAGTATGGAGGTTAAACCATTAGGAAATTTGAATACATTTTCCTAGCGTCGATGCAGGGTGAATAATTTACGCTTGTGGTCTAGTGTACTGGATAGCACAGACACAGCTGTCTTTTCTCCTAGACAGTGAGGCTATTGAAACACCTCCTTGAAGACTGATGTTCTACCAAACTAGTTTTTCTAATAAAATCTTTTTCTTTTCTTTTTTGGAAACAACCGGTTCACAGGCTCCAAAAGCGATGACTTTATCTTGAGCAGAGAAGGTTTACTTACAAAGTGCTTATGTACTTTTAATTTATTACTTTATAATGTAAAGATAGCTTATTGAGCTTCGTGGCAAACATGCATCATTAGTACAGCTTTCCCTGGGCGAAAAACGTTTACACTGTCACATCTTTCTTTGTAAACCTGTATTTGTAAATCTATAGATCGTATAGATTGAATTTTAATGTGGCAAATGTACTCTAGTTAGAACTTACTGATAAATAAAACAAAAAAAGAGATGTGCTGCTGGACCATTTGGTAACGGGGTGGGGGGGTGACTTTCTGAAGTACAGAATAGCCACATAATTTCCCTGGAATGAATGCATGTGTCATTTAAATATTCTTTCTTAGGGAGAATGGCTTTCACTACCCACCCCCACCTCCCTGAAGCATGAAGTAGAGTTATTGTATCTAGTAAATCTGGTTCATTTGGGGTGAAATATGCTTACAATATTTTTCTCAGTACTGTATAGTATTTATTCTTAGAGTCTTGGTTATGTCATACCTATACCGTGTTTTCATTTATTAGTCCTTTGGAACATTCAATAAAGGAGGTTTCACTGAGTACTTGTATACGTTTGCCAGCCATTTTGGTGAAAAGAGTATTTTGTGGCTCTTGCAATAAATCATATGATAGGCTTTGCTTTGAAAGAGCTAAATTACTTCTTGGCACAGTTTGCCTGAAATATGTAACGCTAAGTGCAACTGTGAGTTTGATTACCATGGGCAGCCTGTCTGGAAATTGGTTAAACCTACAGGTTTTACATGTGCTTGTAAGTAGTTCCTCTACGACTACATTAAACTCTGGTGGGGATCGGTGGCATTTTCAAATAGTTTAAATGATGCCATCAAAATTTGAAAAGAATTTTGAGATTCACCCGGCCCTTCTGTTCTCTAGTCTGAGTCCTGTGCATAACCCACGACCTGACTAAGGCAATGTAAATGAAGCACAATTTGGAGTCTGAGTATAAAAATGACATTCCAGTGTTTCTCACTTTGTGAAGCATATCTTATGGACTTCGCCATTATTCGGAAAGACCTAGTTTTCAAGTCCCTCTGAAAGGAGGAGTTTTAAAAAGGAGGACTCTTGAAGCTCTGTTACCACTTGTTAGATAGAGGTCACTGAACAGGTCCTGTTCACCTGTTTCGGGAGATAAATGTGGTACCGATGTGATCCCCTAGTAATTTAATTGAGCTTGACCTCTGTGTACAAATAAACTACAGCACGGACCAAGCACAGAGACTGCGTTATTTCTGGCAGTGGCAGGGGTAGGTCAGTTACCCTCTCTGGCCTCTTGTTTGTAAAGTGGGGACAACGATCACTTCTTTTTTTCAGTGGGATATTTTGAGATGAATAGATGAAGACTCTGCCAGCAACTTGTGATACTAGGTTTTTCAAAAAGATTAATAGCATTTTTCTTAGATATTTCTCCTAATACAATAGGTATAGAGGGATAACGGGGCAGTTATTGTCGAGAGAAACTCTTGCAAGTTATCTCTGAGTTCTTAACCTTTTTGTCTTCCCACTTCTGCCCCTATTGAAAGTGGTGGAGGAGGTGACTTTTTTCTAGTCCTTTCCATGCCTTTCACAGAACCATATCCTGCATCTTCTGCTCTTCTCTCTGGATATTGCTTCCCTTGGCGATTTCCTCTTTTCCTAGGCACCCCTTTGTGGCTGAAGACTTGTAAATCTCCGTCCCCAGTCAGAAAGGCAGTCGGTGCTGGGCCTTTTTATCCCCATTTGAAGGATGCATCTTTCCATGTGGGTGTCTGGCCTCCCCTCAAAGCCTTTAAAACGGAGTTCATGGTCTTCCACTTAAATACCATCCCTACTCCTGGCTGTTCTACCTTTAAAATATGGTCATTCTTCCAGTCAGTCACATTCCACATTTTGGACCCATCTTCACCATCTCCTTTTATTATACATTCTGTCCATTCTTCTCTGTCGTGTAGGTCACTTCTTTGGTTCCTTTTAGCTGTCACCTGTGGTTCAAACCCTTATTGCTGTCATTGCAGATTCTAACTGACTTGCTGGCCCCAGTCTTTCTGGCTGCCCTCTTTCCACCTATGTTCTCCCTCTTTCCTGTCAATTTAATCTTCCTAAACTGTTGGACATTGTTTTGTTTTTGTTGCTCTCCTCAGAATGAAACCCCGTGTGGCTCCACATTATTCTTCCAGGTGTCCGAAGCTGCCTTCCTGATGGGCAGACATGAAACCAGGCTCTGGCTGGGGCCTCCTGCCCTGTATGTGTTCATGGGCTCTTCCGTCTTTGTCTAAAGGCCTTTAGGGCTTTTGGAATGGGTCGGGAGTGAGGGTGGCTGGAATAAACTCACGCAACATCTGGGGGTGGTCCTACCCACGGAGTCAAGTTTACATTTAACCTGGAACTCACCCCTCTGCCCCGCTACAGGCTACGCCATCTAGTCTGTTACTGCTCTTCACAGACCCTCACTTGGGTCGCACTGGTCTGCCACCGCCAGTACCGTGTTTCCCCGAAAATCAGACCTAGTCGGCCCATCAGCTCTACTGCGTCGTTTGGAGCAAAAATTAATAGAAGACCCGGTCTTATACCAGGCCTTATATTAAAATAAGACCTAGTTTTATATTATATTATATTTATTATATTATAGCAGGTCTTATATTAAAATAAGACCGGGTCTTCTATTAATTTTTGCTCCAAAAGACGCATTAGAGCTGATGGTCCGGCTACATCTTATTTTTGGGGAAACACGGTAGCGTCAAGAGAGTCTTTCATTGTTTTTTTCTTCTTTTTAATTGTAAACGGGGAGCCATTTATCTTTACCTTGAAACAAGAACTGCAAATAATTTATTTTGTGGAAACACACTTTCCATTAAAAAATAGAGACTCAGGTATGTACGGCAGCTTCTTAAACTGTAGAGAAACACACCAACATTGCTTTACAAACAATAGGCATTGCTATTTTAAAATGCTCGTGAGAACAGAAGTAGTGACATGTTTAGAGGGTAGACTCCAAACCTCAGGTTGTATTCGAAGTAGAAGAGTTGCTCCCTATCAAAATAGTTAATACCTTAATAAATTTTGGGGGGAAGACCTTTAGACTCTGGACGTGATATGTGTGCCTGACACCTTAGCAGAATATAGGGAGTTGCCTGTCACTCTGTCTGGTATAACTTCCGATTTTGCTTTGGGTTGTTCACTTATGAATTCAGGAACCCGCTTGTCATTCATATGTAGTTTGTGGAACACGGCTTTTCCTGTGTATTCTGTGTAGGAAAACCCCCAAATGGCGCTGAGCAGCCATTTGTGAGGTGATTATATTAACGCTTGGAGAAGCTCTGTATGAGGAAGTGAACACGTGAGTGCCAGGACTCGTGTGTAACGTTGCTGAAGCTGCCGTCTCCTTTTCAGGAAATTCAGAAGTATTTTGCAGGGTTCCTGAAAATCTCTGTGTTTTGAATATTTAATCACAACAGTAACATCTTCATTGGTAATTTCGTGAGGTGGAAAAACAGTAACTCAAAGGGGTTAACCGAGAATTTATTTTATTTCGGGAATTGTGAAGTGAACAATCGTGGCATCTTGCTTTAGAAACCGTGTGTTTGAGTTGGAAGTTTAACGTTTGAGTGTTAGGGAAGAATCGATTTAATTTTCCTTTTATGATACTTTAAAGTTTTTATACATCTAACGTGGGGAAGTATTAGAAAAGTATCATTTTATAGGAACTTCTTTGCTTTTAATGCTGTTTTACAGAATATACAGTCAACAGTTGGTTAAATTGAACTTTTCTTGGGGCTGGTAGGACTTGTAATATAATTTTGAATCTGTGGCCCAGTTCTTACCAGAGCATTTGTACCCTCATCCACCCACCCTTTCATGTGGATTTTTACATCTACATTTTTTGGCAATTTGTCTTGAAACTAAGGAAAGGAAATTAACTTTTTAATTCAAGGGTATTTTGACTGGGTGGAGTTACTTCATCCAGGAAAATTGACAGTGATTTTTTTTATTTTTATTTTTAGCACCATACAGAAGAACATCCTGTTAGAGTAATATGTTTTCATTTCTGTAGAGGAACTAGGTAATTTTAATTGTGGGGTTAGACGGAATTACTGTAGAAACCCTAAGTTCAGAAAACCTGAAATTTGTGATGTAATAAATTACATGTTCAGTGCACTATAATGATTAGATGTATAAATTTAATCAAGATACATAAATTTAGCATATGTTAATAGCTATCCATAACCTCAACTAGGTAGATGATAGTCAGCAATTGCTAAACATTTATTGCCAAGCTAGCTTTTTGTTAATGGATGCTTGGAGCAGTGTTTTTTGAAAAATTTCCCCATAATATTTCCCCCCCTTTTTTCCAAGTAAAGGAGAAAGATTCTAAGGGAGGGAAAAACCCTAGAGTGCCGTAATCTAAATTTAGATTTATAGTACTTTCCTAGCACATCCACCCGTTTCCTATTTAATATTTTACCATGGTGTTGTTTAACTTACGTCTTTCAAACAGAAGCTCTAATCAACCCCATTTTCTCATTGGATTTCTAAAGCAGACCCTCTGTTTTTTTCCCTCTGTTTCTGTGGAACTGTTTTCTGTATCCAATCCTCCCACCTGCAATAAAGTCACTAACCTCTGCCTCCTGATTAAGGATATCGCCCTATGAATTTGGGGAATCAGGCCCTGGGATATTTGCGTGTGGAGTTAGGAGCCTCATTGAGGAAACTGATTGATTGAAATGGGAGAAATTACTGGTTTATTTGTGAGCGTTCTATTGTCTGTGTCGCTCACTTTTTAGGTGGGGAAATTCCTCTGTTGTATCTCTGTTAAACCATTGCCTTTTTGCCTTGGGTAGAGATCATTCTAGAGGGTGAGAGACATGAACAATCAGTTTCCAGCTGTAAGAGTTTACACCCTCTGATTCAGCAATTTACCAAATCTTCTGCATTCTCTGTCTTTCTCTTTACACAACACACACGCATGTGGGATCTCTTTATTTTTAGAATGATAAACATACCATGTTTTGGTTTAGCTTATTTAATTTGGCAATATAGTCTGCCTTTTAAAATGAAAGTTGGGGCTATGGTTTTTAGTGTGAAACTAGATGTTCTAAATGATTATCGTGAAAATTGTTACTTTAGACAAGGAAAATGAATGATTTTTCATTTAGGTAATTCCTGGGCAGATTCAATATTTATGAATTACGTGCTTTTGCTTAACCCAACAGGTATTTTCACGTTGCTATCTAGAATTTATAGGTTGTGATTTGGTGATTCCATTCTTCTGATAGCAATTATGAGTGGTAGTTTTTTTTTATAACGAGTACACTAGCTGTGTTTATAAGTGGGTAAAAATGGCTTTTGAGAAATTGGCATAGTTTAGATTTTTTTCCTAGACTTTCCTTCTAGATTTTCTAGACTTTTCAGATTACTTTTCTGGCACTTTCTGGATTGCAAGAATCTTTTCGTCAGAGTAAGCTGTGTTAATTAAACACTGTAAATCTACTCCTGTGATAGCTTAATCATCTCTGTGTTCACCAAAATGATACTTATCTACCATAAAAGATCTACTTTATGTAGTTTTAGAATATTTTTTTATCTTATGTAGGCCGTGCACTTTCTAAGACACCTCTCACAAAAGCTTTTTTCAGACTTTTTTGTCTAGTCCATGTTTTCACTGCATTTATGATCTTTTAAATTTTAATACAACCACACTAGTTTTTATTTCTGTTTTACTGTTTGTCCATAAGCCATATGTTGCTTCCTGAATCTTAAAATAATTTCTTTTTTTTTTCTTAAAATAATTTCTTCTGAGTCTGGATATTACAATGTGGAATTTTTTTTAACTTAAAAAAGTAATTATGAAATATTAGGGACCTCTAAGTGAATGTTGCAAATTTATTTTACAGATAGCCCCGAAAGCTCTAAACTGGTCCAAAAGAATAATTGTAAAATACTATCAGTGATTTACAGGTGACCGTGCAAATCAAACCAAGTAACTATTTTCCTGATTCTCTCCCCTCCTTCCCAGACTTAAACTAATCTTAAAGAAAGTGCTGCTTTGCACTTTCTAGTTCTGTAGTTCTTACAAGTCTACAAAGGGCGCCCTGTGACAATTGAACCTCTTGTCCGTGTTCATGTTACTTTGTGTCTGTCTTTCGTCTACTTTGCCTAATCTCAGAGGATGGGTTGTTGGGGGGCGTGGAGACTGGGGTTGCAGAGTTAGTCTGGCTAGAGAATGGGGTGCTGCATATCTCTGTTTTCTGGTCTCTGGCCCTCCATGTCAGATGACAGCAGCTCACCAGTTGTTCCGGTGGTCTTGACACTTTAAAGGACCAGTATTTAAATAAAGACCCTGATTTTATCGTTGCTGTACTGGTATTGATCGTGTATAATCAAATCATCTTTATGATATTAAGTTAAATATTCGTAAGGATGATTTGTCCTGGAATTTGGAAGCAATAGCTTAACCAATTAAGTACATGTATATTATTAACACCTTGGATATGTAAAATCAAGCTCAGGCTCTTAGTTTCCTAGGAGTGTGTGATATTATAAAGAACGGTTGGTGATAATTTACATGCTCTATATTTGTATATGTGCCTTTTAATGTACTTTATCTGATAAATGTCAACAAGGTGGAATGGGAGAGATATGTAAAACTATTCAAGAAGGTTTGGTCAGGCATAGAAATCCAAAAAAGAAACTAAGGCATAAGCCAGGATCAGAGAAGTCCTAGGGGTTTTAAGATTTTCAGTATTTACCTTTGGAAAACCAGAGGTATTTAATTGTTTAGCATTTAAAAAAATTTGATAGACTTAAGAGTCCGTGATATATATGGAAAGATTCCTCTTTGTCTCTACACTGATAGGATTGCTAGTTCAAGTTCTCATATTTGATAAGACTTTGACCTTGAGGTATTAAGTGGGTATGTAAAAACAGTGCTATTGAAGTCAACACTGAATACTCCTGTGAAAGTTCTGTAGGATTGCCATGACACTTCTGCAGGGGTTTTGCGGTGCTGGAGGAATCTTAAGGAACTTCTGTCACTAACAACTTTTAGAGGTTTTCACCTGGGAGGGTACTGGGGACGTGTGTTGGTATTTTTGACGTCAAAATGTGAGTAGGCACTGCCGGCATTGATTGCACCAGGGCAGTGCTAAATTGCCGTAAGGGGAGGGACAGTCCCCCACGGGGAAAAGTTGCCCAGCCCAAAATGCAATGGCCCACCGTTGAGAGACACTGCCAGTCTCAGTTCTTTTGTTGTAACATCCCTTGGTTTTAGTTCAGTTCAGTATAGTTTAATAAAGAAGTTAACTTAAAAAATACCATTCGAGAAGTCAGTGTTGATTTGCAGTGCTTTTGATATTGTAAAATATTTTAGATGTATAATTTGACAGTGTTAGGAATCAAGAGGGAGAGAGAAAAATGAAGGTCTCGTTCTTCTTAGCCATTAGGATTAGAAGCGATTGGCAGGAGGGTCCAAGCATACAGGTATTGTTGTGAACTCTTAAAAAAAAAGGTAAGATCCTTCTTTTCTTTGGAAAGAAATGATGAGTGTATACCTGTTCGGACAAAGAGGGAACAGATAGTGTAAGAGTCAGAGAGAAGATTATTAACCATATAACAATCTGAATCATATTCTAAATGTTTATTAAGAAAACATTGAGAGTCATTAAAATAACAAGTGAAAGAAAATGTTTTAAGTACAGTTGGCCCTCTGTATCCATAGGTTCCACATCCGTGGATTCAACTGACTGAGGATTGAAAATATTTGGGGCAAAAAAACGTTAGGTTGTTGCTGATAAGTGTAATATGTAGTTAGGCGGACAATGGTTGTATCTGTAGTGAACACGTATAGACTTTTTTTCTTGTCATTATTCCCTAAACAATGCAGTATCACAATTATTTACACAGCATGCGTGTTGTATTAGATGTTATAAGTAATCTGGAGATGATTCAAAGTATACAGGAGGACGTGCGTAGGTTATATGCAAATGCTACACCGTATTATGTAAGGAACTTGAGCATCTGCCAGGGGGTCCTGGAACCAATCCCCCCGCAGATATAGGGGGACGAGTGTACTTCCATATCTTAGTTATCAGGCTTCAGATGTTAGGGCATCTCAGTTTTTTCACTTGTGCTTGTGGGCTCGCAGCTACAAAAGGGGAGGGCAAGGAAAAGATAAAAGTGTTAAATAAAGAGGGAAAAACAAATGCAAAGCACATGGAAAAAAGAAGGCAGCATCTCAGAAGGTGGCAGCTCCTGTCCTTAGGGTACAAAATACAAATCCTGGTGTCAGCTCTGCCTTACTCTCGTACTTTCATTCTTAGCATCTAAGTGGCAGCACATCTTGGGGCTCTATTTTTAAAAAAATATCCAGGATCCAGTTACTTCTCAGTCTCTTCTACTACCTGGGCCAAGCCGCCATCATCTCTTGCCTAGATTGGGGCATTAGCCTCCTAAGAGGTGTGCTTGTCTCCACTCTTACGGTCTCGTAAAATCTATGTCACATTAGGGCACTTCTGCCACCTCCAACCTCCTATAGCCCTTCTGGTGAACAGTGCTTACCTTGCAAAACCCAGCAGGTATATTAACGTAAATCTTTGTAAGGATGATTTCTCCTAGAGTTTGGAAGCAATATCTTGAAAAGTTACATATATGTCAATCAAGCTCTTATTTTTTTAACATCTAAGTTTTCTTTATTTCTTATTCTGCTCCTTCAACCCCCCATGCCTTCTGCTCCTTCTGCCCCCCCCCCATGCCTTTCTGACATCAGCTCCTCCCCTTTCCCTCTCACTTTGTGCACCAGCCACACTGGCATCCTTGCCCCTCCTCAAACACCCGGGCACACTGCCGCATAGGGTTTCCCGCTTCCTCATGATGCTCCTTCCCCATACCTTCCAGGCTCCTAGCTCTCCTGGCTTTTTTACACAGCGGTGCCTTTCGCATTGGGCTTCCTCTGACCACACTGTTGGATAACAAGCAGGCAGAGATCGAGATGGAGATTAGAATCCCTGTCTCCTCCCTAGCACTTCTTTTCCTCTAAAGCACTTTCATTTTCTGACATACTACACATTTTACTTATTCAGTTGTTTATTGCAGGTCTCCTCCCCTAGAGGGCAGGAATCTATCTGCTCACTGCTTACAAACAGTGCTTGACGCGTAGTAGGTGTTCAAGTGGAGGAAAGAGTAAAAAGTTGGTGAAATACGCTTCAGCAGCACGAGCAGAAACCAAAATTAGGAGACTAGACTGAGTTATCATAACTTCCTTGAATCGGTGTCTTGTTAGTTGAGGATGCTAGTACTTCCCGTTGTGAAATTAACTGAGCTGATTTCTGTGAAGGTAGCACGGTGGGTGCTGGTCTTAGGAGGAGCTTTATAAGTGAAAGTTACGATGACGGCCCTGGTGAGGAAAAGGTAAAGCACTGTAGCTCTTTCCCCAGATCTTTCATTAAAACATTTGCATTTTCCTGCAGGATTTTTTGTTTTGTTCCTCAGAGAACTCCCTGTGGCCAGTGTTAGTAAATCCACCTCTAAAATCTTAGACTCCTGACATTTTATTCTCTCCGGGGGGCCTGAGATGTCACACATGAGCCCCCTGGTGGAACTGGATGGCACTCGGTAGGAATTTGTGGCGGTACCACTTAACCTCATCACTGCTGGGCACTCAGTTACACACTTGTAACTTCATAATGACCCTGAGTCTCACAGAGAAGGATGGATGATGTTCAGTCTAGGATGTATACTGACGAAGGACGCGTTACGTGTATATGAGAAAGAAGCTCGATATTACAATGGGAAGGAAAGGACTTCTGGGTTAAGCTCCAGTTATCCGAAAGTGTGTTCACTGAGGGCTTACTAAGGGCTTGTACTAGTTTAGCTAGACTGAGCTCTCTAACAAGATGCAAGTTACACAGTACATCCCCTGTGCTGCTTATGAATAAAAGCGACTCGGGTGACCAGTCCCTAACTTAAATATCGTGCCTTGGATTGTTAAAGATGACCAGGTGAGTGTGGTTAAATAGTTCCAGGAAACAAACCCCGAACTATCCTTATTCATATCAGCACTGTTCTTTATGATGCTGGGTAGGCAGTATCTTTTACGGAGATGTCATTGAGTTACATGTTCTTTGGTTTATTTGGGGGTCTGGAAGGAGAATTATTATAAATAAGTAACCTAATAAAGACATAGGAGAATTATGCTTAATGGTGTGTGTATGTATACAGGCTGAAAACAGAATATTACAGTAGAAATGCTACTTAAAGTGGCATGATTTTCATTATTAAAAATGACTTCAGGTGATTCCTAGGATCTATGTTGCAGTAAGGACCATCTTCATAGATTGGTACTTAGAAGCAAGAATGTCATATGCATTTATAAGAAATGATTTTGTCTTGTTATGTTATTTTATACTATTAATCCATTGAACAAAAATTTTAAAGAAATTATTGTAGTTCTTTCCGAACAGCTTTTTAAAAACATTTGCATTTTACTACAAGGTTTTTGTTCTGTTCCTCAAAGAAAATTCCCCATGAAAATGTTATTAAATCCCCCTTCTACTTCAGGAACCTGAACAACAAAATAATGTAACGGGGTCCAATTGTGTTTGTATTCAACACAGTGTTGATATAAGTAAAAGGACAATTACATTGCATAATAAGTTACTCAGCACTGCTTTGTGTTTCAATTAACAAAGCTAATTTATTTCTTAGGAATGATGCAATTCCAAAGCAAAAATTTGATGTCATTCTAATGAGTCTGCTTTCAATTGTAGAGCACAGGGGAGCCCTGGAAAAGATTAGTAAGAAATCTATTTTATTGTAGCGAATAAATCTGCGAAGTATGCTGTCAGCACAGATTGAAGTGGATCTGGCATGGAAGTGCTTGGTGAATAGCCCTCTGAGCAAACCCTACAGTGCTGTATGTGGTTTTAAATCTCTGTAAATGTGTAGGCAGGTACATATTACAATTGTCTGTTTTTCTTTTTAGGGCTCATGTAATCAAAGAAGTTTCTTTGTTGTGTGTATCTTTTCAGAACACAACAGGAATTGAAAATGAATCAGGTGAGTTTAAAAATAAGACTTTATACAAATACATTACCTAGATGTTAGACCAGTTCTTGATTTTTAAAAGATAATAAAGCACACACATTCATTCCTCCCAGATTTTCCTTTCTGTTTCTTAATGCCATTAATGAGTTCATTGCTTTCATGGAGTGGGGTGTGCATTTTTCAGTGTGGGTTCGCATTTCTGTGGGGCCCTGAGTAGAGGGCTCATTCTTAGGGACCTTAGCTCAGACTTTTCTTTTTTTACCTCTCCTGTGCCACACACTAGTGTTAATCTTTAGTTTTTTGTTTTGAAGCTTATTAATAGCTTTCATTTTTAATACTTTTTATTTTGTAAGTTACTTATTAGTTGAAAAGAGAAGATTGAAAGTTCTTTTAGAAACCAAAACCGATCAAATGGGAATCTTTAAGTATCCTGTCCTTGAAAAACCTGTTCATAGAATAGAAACGAGGGCAGATACTGAAAATGTAAGATGTGCTTCTCCTTACAGTAGGGTGTGGGGTTACCTGGAAATTAAACAATTCTGCTATGGATATTTCTACAGCCTCAAGGGTGTTCTGATAAGTAGAACCAGTTATGTGTATTTAATGTTTTCTCAAGTAGGATTCTTATTTTCTGGTCTTAATATCATTCACTTGCAGTTATAGAAATTTATGGGTGTCAGAAAAAATCTCTTTTGAAATCTTCATAAACACATTTTTAAAAAAATGAAGGACAAAACATAAAACTGTGAAGTCTGTCATTTTTAGTGCTTAGCTTAAAACTCCCAGGCTTGAAAATATTTTGTCTCTCTCATCCACTGCAACTTCGGACATCTTTTTATCCTTTGCAGGTGCCTCTAACCGAGACCACAAGTCCCATTTTATTAGGTGGCCAAGTTTCATAAGTTCAGTCCTGTGTTGCATTGAGATGTGAAATTTTTGGAATGGATTCTTTGATTTCTTTTCATTACTTTCTTTATCAAAAATATGTTTATTTTAATGCAGAGGACCATACATCATAAAAAATGAATCTGGCGAACACATGGGACACGTGGTTTCTATTATTTTAAAACTTGCAGATTTACTGACATGCTTTTGAAGGCAAATTATTTTTGAAATGGTAAAATGGGGGAGGGAAAAGAGAACAGAGTGGATTTTCATAGTCACTGCCCATCAAAGTTGTGTGCATATATATGTCATAGACTTCATTTATGTTCCTATTTTAAGACTGATTTTTAATGTGAACCTTGTCACCCAAAGGAAAGTGGTTTCTGCTGCGTAGGAACTGTTGTCAGCGGAGTCCCGAGTTGGGATTAGAATGATCGTGAATGCTTCCAAAGTCGAATCGAAATACTGACATAGCTTTTGTTCCATCACTGTTCAGCAGTCATTTATTTCAGGTGGCTACAACCTTAACCTTAATAATGCTTTAGTTCTTACACCGTATTAGGCTAGTAATATTTTCTTTCTAATGTATTTAGACCCATTTGACACCTCACAGTTTCACTTTAATATTTCACTTACATCAAATGAAAGTCCACATGCCACTCAAAAGAGTTGTACCCGTTTTTGTTTGGGGGGGGGCGTGAAGGTGGGCGGGGCTCTTACAATTTCATGTTGCTTTTGACAAGTTTCAATATTACATCTGCAGAGGGGCTGCCTTTGATGTCAGATGGCAAATATGGATGGAAAAGTGTCCTCTTATGTTTTTAATGGTTAGCACGTTTCTGATTTGGGTATAATTTAAATGGTCTGGCAGTAATGCGACTTTCATTTGTATTATAAAAACTATCCACTTTTTATAAGTAAAGTTTTCAGCGTCTTTATATTTTCATTATTTGAGGAATATATGTTGCATGATGTTTAATCTTGATTATTTTGTCATGGCATAAAATCTGTGAGTGATTTCAACAGTTGTCCCAGTAATTTTTAAAAATTAAGAATTGTATCAGGACATTTTATATTTTTCCCTTTTGTATTTATTCTTCTCATTTGCACCCAGTGAAAATGAGCAATGAATACTTGAAAAACTTTAAAATATTTACACAAAATTCAGATACTAAAAAGTTTTAACTTGAACCAGATTTTTTTTTTTTTTTAATTAGAATCCTGATGGTGAGTTTAGGGTTAGATTTTTCTCTCTAGGGACCGATCAACATTGCTTCTAATTTTAGCTGTTAGATCTGTCTCTCCTGATGGGCACGGTCGCTAAGACAACAGCACAGAATCGTTCGTTCATATGTGCCTGACAGTTGAGTTTTAGGGACTAAAGGGTCCTAAGAGTGAGCACACCATGTTGTTTACAAGCTAGTCCTTTATAGGAAACAAGAGTCCAAAGCCCAAGGCCTCAGGGTATTTTAAGCACTGACTATTGAAGCACCGTGCTGAACTGCTCAGTGTTACCAGTGTGTTTCACGTCATTTCTGGTGTGGTAGCATGGCCAGGCTTTCCCTCTGACCCCAACCCTGAGCTCCTGGAGCCCCCACACCCACATGTTCTTTGTGGGTGTGAGAGGGGAGCAGTCTCTCCACTTCCTTCCCTCGTCCTCCAGTTTCTCTTCTCTTCTCTCCATTTGCAAATCATAGATACCCTGTACTTGCTTCATTAACATTCCACACCCATCCTAATGTTTAGCTTTTGAGATGTTCCACGATTTTCCTTCTCTTTTTCCTAGATTTACCTAGGAGGATCCAGAACTGTACAAATGGCTCCCTCATTGAATAAAACATGTAGAGTTCCTTCTTGTAGCTCCTCAGCATCTTTTGTTCAGTGTCCGTTCATTCTGATGTTGATGAGATGCTGTAGGAACGTAATTCTTGTTTGTATCAGTTAGCCCATGGTAAAATTGGTTTCCTTACATCACTTGAGGTTGCAGAACCTATTGACGATATTAACTGAGGACTTTGTGTGCTTTATAGAACATCCGAGACGAGCGAAGTTCCATAATGCAAATATGCTCAGAGTAGTGTAAAGTATATATGCTAGCGTGTACTACCACTTCCTATCTAGTGAGTGCTTAACCAACATTCCATGCACTTCGCTAAGTATTGCAGATGCATTTTCTTACGAATTCAATCTTTGCATTCGCTTTAGGAAGTGTAGGTTTTATAACCATTTTATGGATGAAGACATTGAGGCACAGAGTGGTGGCCATGGCTTGCCCGTGATCGCTCAGACAGTAAGTGGTAGAGCTCCAACTGATACTCAGTCCTGTCAGATTCCAAAGCCCAGCTTCTTGGTCTCCGTGCTACACGGCTGTCAGTCAGGATCAGTGACATTGCGCTGCGCTAACAAGCAGGCAGCTCCAGAATCGGAGGGGCTTAACACAGCAGCCTTTAGTTCTCGTGCTCAGTACACATCCAGTGTGGAGCTGCCATTGTAGTTGCTCAAGGACCAAGGATGCTGGTGGTTTTATCTCAACTCATGTCATTCCTGTTTACATTTAATTGGCCAGAGTTAGTCTGCGGCCACATCAAACTGAAAACTGGTGGGAGGAGCAGTACAGTCCGTCAGGTGCCTGGGAGGAGAGGAGAACTGTAATCTTGGCTACTGCTCCAATGACTGTTTTCTACTTTATTGAGATATTAACATAATAACACTGTGTGAGCTTTGGCCTTGATGACTACTTTACTGAGTCACGCTTAATTTTTTAAAAAGAATCTTCGTATAATTCAAATTGTTACTAATATTTGAAGTTCTCTGTCAGTACAGTAGCTCAGGATTGCAGCATCTCTACGTCCTGATCAATCATCGAGGGTGTTGCCAGTGGCCAGTAGCAAAGCAGCTTAGCAATTAAGCCTTCTAAACTTGTTTTAAAGTTTTATATAGTAAAATAACAAAGGCAGCTTTTAATCACTTGACGCTGCAAGTCCAGCCCTGAGAATGGTGACAAGCCCTCCAGAGTCCCGTTCTCTTCACTGCCCTGCAGGTTCATTCATTCCCTCCTTCATCCGCGAGACCGCATCCGGGGGTGTTGTGGGCTCTGCAGTGAGCCAGACAGACAAGCACGGGCTCTGCACACAACTTACACACTCACGGAGGGAGACAGTTAAAAAGCAGGAAGATAGTATCAGATAGTGACAGGTGCTATGAAGACAGCGTAGCAAGGTAATCTGATAAAGAATGGTGGGTGAAGGCAGGGGGAGCTTCTCTGGTTAGAAAAGGCTGTTCTGAAGAGGTGATGAATAATAGAATAATAAAGTAATGATAGAATTATTAATGATAGTAATAGAACACTAGATTCAAGTAATAACCAAGAGCCAGCTAGATGAGGATGTGGGGCAAGAAAATTCTAGGCAGCGTGAACAAGCAGTGAGTGCAGAGGCCTTGAAGTGGGAATGAGCTTGCTGGTTCAAGGAACAGAGAGCCAACGAGGGGCGCGAGCGTGGCAGGCGTCTGGGACTGAGACAGGATGAAGTTGGTATGAGAGGCATAGGTCAGACATAATGGTGCTTAAAGGCCATGGGAAGAAGTTTACATTTCATTCTGAGTTCAGTGGGAAGCCACTGGACAGTGGTACACTGCGATTTCCACATTTAGACCATCACGCTCCCTGTGCCTTGAGGACTGAATTGTAAGGGGGCAATTCAGGAGTGTGGTAATATGTTCGTTCACTGTTGAGATTAACACCATATTTGAGGACAGTTTCTTCACTCGGACAGCCTAATGGACCTGCCAGCTTTTTGAAAGAGGCAGTTTTTTTATGTCTTTCAGAACTATTTGACTGCTGTTCTTTTCCAAAGACGGTGTGTATAAGATTTTCTTGTTCTCTGTCTCCATCTGCTTATTGTTATTGCAGTCTTACCCATTCCTTACCTAAATACAATTTAATGTTCTCTCAGTAAACTGAAGCTTGTTTGATCTCCCCCAGTAATTTGCCCTAAGAATAGTTGTTACAAGTCTTGATTGCAAGTTTAAATGAAGAGTTGTTCATAGGAATTTGAGTATTTTAATACTTTGTAATTCTTGGATGTCTTTAGCTGATAACAACAATTGCTATAGTGATTATTAGTCTTTTGTAGCAATAATATGTATCTTATTTTGAATATACTATGATGTGTTCTTAATATTAAGCAATATTGCTCTCCAGTGTTTGTTTTGGTCAAATTGATATTTAAGAAACTAGGTGCTTTAATTAAATCAATTAAATCTGACACAACAATTCATGGTCGTTGTCTGGGTAGAGTGTGTAAAGGGAGGTACTTATATAAATTTAAATGAAATACCAGGAAAATTTGCTCACTCTTATATTCAAAAAAATCAGAACATCAGTACGTGTTGTCTACATGCAACCTTATGTAACAGTAGTCAGTGCCAGTGGTATGCTGTTAGCGGAGTTTCCCACACATTCCAGTGACTCTATATGTGTGAGTGAGGAGCCGGAGCCGGCAGGCTGGTTTCTAGGTGTGGGCCACACACGGTGTGCCTGGAGCAGAGCAGAAGGGAGAAGGAAGTGAGCAGAGACGTCCAGGGCTGGCTCAGTGCCCAGCGAAAGGACCAGAGTGCATACACTCCCTGGGGAGAAGGGAAAATGCTGGAGGGTTTTAACCAGAGGAGTGTTAGAGTCGGGTTAAAAGAAATCTTGAAAGAAAACCAATAAGATGCACTTAAGCCACCAAAGAAATAAAATCGTGATAAAAAAATATTTTTTTCTATGGCATTGGTATTTTAAAAAAATTTTCTTGTGCATTTAAGATTCATTTCAACATGATTTAAAGACGAGAGTGTAGGATTTATTTACTTATTTTACTTTAAAAAGCAACTTTAAAAATTATTTACTACACATAATTTACGTGTAGTAAAATGTACTCAGTCCTGAGTTTTGACAAATGTCTGCACTAATGTAACTAATGTAACTACCACCGTCAAGATCCAGGACATTCCCAGCACTCCAGAAAGTTCTGTCTTGCTGCCCTGCAGTTACTTCTCCCCCTGACCTCTATCTCAGGCAACCACATATCGGCTTTCTGTCACTGTGGATTGATTTTTAAAGAATTTCACAAATGGGATCATACATTGCGTGCTCTTTTGCGTTTGTCTCCTTTTGGTCAGCATAATATTTTTGAGATTGGTCCATGTTGTGTGTGTTAGCAGTTTATTTCTTTTACAGAAAACATTTTATGAGCGATCATCTGACCATATAGAGAAATCTGTTCATAGTCGTATTTCTAAAGATTTGGTGAAAACCTGGCATGGCTTTCTGTCTTTCATTTTAGGTTAGCTCCTTCGCTTTTTTCCGAATTCTGAAAACAGAGCGTAAAAAATTGAAACCACTTTTGATGTTTTAGCATATTATTAACGTATAATTATATTTTTTAGAGGTAATTATAGGGCACATTTGCTTTTGCAGACTTTTTAAAAAAAAGACTTGTAAGGAAGGTGATTTCTATCAGTTACGACTTAAACCTCAATTAATGAATGTATAGTTCAGGAAATGAACGTGTTTAATAATGATGGCACTTTAATTTCATTTTGAATCAAATATTTTACTAGATAAGTTAGCAATTTTTAAAATAAAACCTGGGACATTGTCTTTCTTAATGAAAATACTAGATTATTTCTGACATTTGGAAAACATCTAGCACCTTGAATAGCATTTCCTTATATGACTTCCAGAGGAACTGTGGCAGGAAGGCTTACATTTTATGTTACCCTGATATGAATGCTTTGGTAGAGAAGAAGGTTATAGCATCGTTTAGCTCTGCCTCACTTTTGCTGTCTTGTGACTCACATTCCACCTTCAGCCCTCACGATGCCACTCCAGCTTGGTTGGGCAAGTCACCTGACTTCTTGGGTTTTGCTTTCTTACCTTTTAAATAGGGATAGCAGTGGTTCCCACCCATGAGTGTGGTCAAGAGCCAGGGAGTTAATAAATGTAAAGCACTAAAGCGAGTGCCTGGCATGTAGGAAACCCTGTGTGAGTATTACTACGACACCATTATTCTTTTCAGCCAGTGATTCTGCCCCGTCAAATACCTTCTTACCACTGTGATTGCTTGAGTTCAGACCCAAACACACCTTGTTTGGACTGTTACAGAAGCCTCACCAACAGTCTCTCCCCATGGAACCATTTTCCATGTGTCCTGAGGGTTGTACTTACACAACATGAAACTGACCATGGAGGAAATCAGAAAAGTAGATAGTTCTCATGGGTTGTTTGGAATTTCTTCATGGGTGAACTGGGATTTGAACTTGACCTGGAAGAATATAGAGGATATTGACTGGCAGAAGAATTCAGGACCAGAAGGACCAGTGGCCTGGGGTCATTATTAACCGGAGCCTGAATTGTGAAAGACCCAGAGGAGTGAGAGCACCTAGTTTCGTGAAGAGAGGAAGAGCCAGAGGGTGGTGCCTGTAGGGGCCCAGCGGAGCTTTTATGAGTAACCTGGGGATTTTTCTGTGATTTCCTCCAGTAGAACTTGTATTTAAAATAAAGCTGCAGACTAAAATAAAGAGCAAACAACTCCATTGGATGTGAAAGACTGTAGCTCCACAGTGTGCTGTCTTGGATGAAGACAGTTTGAGATGGTGCAATTCAACTTCACCAATAACAGACTTGCTGGGAGGCAGCAGAGAGCTCCTTCTCCTGCTCTGCCCACCCCATTCCCACCCTGTGTCAGAATCTACCAGAAAAAGGAAAGGGGTATGTCGGGTTAAGAAAACACTCGGGTATCTAATTTTCTCTGCTCCTCTTGAACCTTGGAGTCCCTAAAGCCAGTAGAGCAACTACTGGGTTTTATTTAGAAAGTTTTAAAAAAGGGCTTTGAATCAGGTGCTTTATAGGAAAGTTAATCATGAAGGCAGAGGGTTTGTAGAAGTTGAATGTGGGATAGACTGGAAGCCAGGAAACCTCATCTCATGTCTCACACCCCTGCCCCAAACCTTCCAGTGACGTCTCACCACTCTCCAAATGCAATCCCCTCTCTGTACCCCGACCTTCAAGGTTTGGCAGGTTCTGGCGGCGGCCGCCTCTGCTGTATCTGTGGCTCACTCCGACGGCCCCAGTGGCCTCTTGTTCCTGAACACGAACTCAGGACATTTCCCTAGAACGCGCAATCCTTAACGTGTGGGGCACTGCCATGTTTCAAGTTCAAATCCCGCCCCACCCCAGCTACCCTAACTAAAGCAGTGGCCCCTTCTTTTCTCTGTGTCACACATTATATTTCATTGACCCCTGTGGGAACAGCCCATCAGTCTCCTGTGTTAACCTGTGGGCTGTAGGCAGCACCCCGGGTTGCTGCTTTCCTAGGGTAGCACGGTGCTAGCACAGGGACATTCGTTGGTCATTATAGGACGAGTGGCGATTGCTGCGTTGTTTCACGTGTGAAGGATGATGGTGGCAGTGGGAGTTAGAGAAAGGCATCAGACACAGCAGATTTTGAAGACACACCAGCAGCACTTGACTCTGCTGCCCACTCTCCTTCCTTGACTCTTCTCTGCCCTTCTTCCCCATGCCCTTGGTGCCCCTTCTCTGTGACGACTAGAGGCCTCCTATGCTGCTCCTGTTCTTCTCTTTCACTCTTAGATAAAGGTGTCCTGAGCACTTTGTCCTAGCTCTTCTCTCATTCTCTGCCCCCTGGACTCCATTACCAGTGGAGCCCGTGGCCCTTAGAGCCATGTCAGTGCTCCTAGACCTCTTGGCAGTTGACTGCCAGATACTTGTTTGTTTGTTCCCAGCAACCACTGCTCTGAGCTAGGCATCCAGTGCCAGGCACCGGGTACGGTGGCGAGTGAAACCGAATCTGCCCTGTGTGTCTGCCACCTAAACTTGCCTCTAGTGGAGGGGCCGTTCAGCCAGCAGTAAGAGCTTCAGGCTGCAGAGGCTGCAGAGGGAGCCTCAGGGGACACCCCGCCAGGTAGGACAGTGGGACAGGCTTCCTCTGGGCAGGGCAGAGGCCAGAACACAAATGCAGATCGGTCTCCTGAGGAATCTCCTGGCTTTGGGGTCTCAGCCCCACCATCCTGGGGCTTAAAGGCAAAGGGTAGGAACTCGCTTCTTGCTTTTCTTTCCCATCCACTCAGGAGCTCAAGCGGGCATTGATGATAAGCTGTTGGCTTTAACATGTTGCAACCACATATCCCAGTTTATTCTAGTTCATTTTGTTTGTTCTCCTTTAATGTTCATCAGTGAAGTCCTTAAAATAAAAAATAAAAACCCTTGTGCCTATTTTGGGGGAGGAGTCCCTCCTGAGTTGTACTCGAGAAGCGGGGTAGGTAGGGCCCAGATGTGTGGATCCAGCCCTCCTCCCTCGCTGTCCTGGTCACCCCTCTCGTCAGCTTTGTCACTAGGAGCCTCTTGTTCTGTGCCTCAGTCCTCAGATCAGGGACTGGGGGGTCAGAGGTGGTGAAGCAGTTCTCAGGCTTTTTGTTTATGTGGATTATATCTTTGGATTTTACTGTGCTAGAAATTGAAACAAAATTTTTTAACTTTTTGTTTTTGGAAGTCATTGTAGATTAACAAGACATTGCAATAATAGTATACTTCTTCACTCACTCAACTGTCCCCTGTGGTCACTTGTAACTAGTACAGTATTAAAACCAGGAAGTTGACTTGGTACAGTGGTTAGTTAAGACTACAGGCCGCCATCGTAAATCAGAACTCTTTGAAACAGGATAAAACAATCACCCATCCCATTAGCCAGCAGGATGATGACATTATCACAAGGCATAGCCTCCTGAAAACTCTCATCTCCACAGGTGAATGAAAAAGGCGAATAACATCTTAGTATTATTATGAAAAGGGAGGAGGGCAAATAGCTCTGATCTCGTGGACTCCCAAAAGGGACTTGCCAGGAATCCCCAGACAATAGTGTGAGACCCCACGGGTTTAGTGGTTAAAACGTGAACTCTGGAGTCTGACTGGGTTTTATCTTGGCTCCACTACTTTAAAACCGTGCAGCTTGGGAAAGGTACTTGATGGGGCTATTCTATAGCATCGTATTTGAAAGTCCGGCCCTGAAGCCTGACTGTCTGGATTTGAATCCGAGCCCTGCCACTTACTAGCTGCGACTATGGGCAGGTTTCAGGTTCATCTGTAAAAAGGGTCATAAAATTATAGCTGGAGTGGTAGCGTAAAGATTAAATGAGGTGGTGCATGGAAAGTGCTTAGAATAGTGTCTGAACAGTGTCCTAAATACTCCATCAACGTTAGCTGTGCTCACTGCTCTGATGTGATGCGTGGAAAAAGGTTAGCAGAGATCTTGGCCCTGAGGAAGGAATAAATGTCATACTCCCATAGCTCCCCTCCCACCCCCCTACCCCACCATGGGAAAGTCAGCCTGGGCCAAAGGAAAGGAATTCGGGGAAGGAACTTGAAAGACCTTTAAGGGGCTCCACAGCACGGTCAAAATTGGAGAATCAAAATATCTCTAAGGTTTCTTGTGTTAGGAAGCAGGAAAAGAACAGCTGCTCTAGCCAGTGAGCTTCGCTAGGAGGGGCTGGGATCCTCTTTATTAACCATTGTGTCTTTACCTCTCTGCCCGGTGCCAGCCCCAGCAGCGCTCCGGAGGATTTAGTAACCATTGAGTTGGGGGAGAGAGGGAATGCTGACTGTCTTTGCCTTGAGGTAGGAAGTTGGAGACATCAAATTAATGAGATCAATTAACAGTTAATAACTAAGTAACTTCTTCAGTTAAATGTAATACATTAATTATATTTAATATATACTGTTCCAGATAAGTTCATTGATACAGGTTTGGAGATAGTACTTCATTAAGCAGTGAAAGAGTTCTTAGGTTTCCTGTTAGTATGGAAGTCCTTGTGACTTCCTCCACACTTATCACAGTGATCAGTGTTAGAGAGCCTTAACATGGGAATGTGCCTTTATTCTGGGACAGCAGGGAAGGGGTCCTGGGAGGAGCAGCAGCCAGGGCTCCTTCCTGGAGCTTGCAGTCTGGTCTCTGGTTGGTTACCTTCCATCCCTCTATGGTGATCAGCAAACGGTGATACATTTGCCTCAGGCGTGACCCCGGCCTCGCCGTCTCTGCTCTGGACACTTTGGCCTTTTCTCTGTCTGTCCTCTGAGCACACCAACCTGGCATGTTTCTCCTCCAGGTCGTCACATGATTCCCTCACTACTTGTAGAGAGGTCACCCTGAGCATGCTGTCTAGGACAGCACCCTACCCCTCTCCATCACTGTCTCCTTGTGCTGGATTTTTCTTCCGAGCAGCTGTAACTACCAGGAATCATATATTTTTGTTTGGTTTTGTCTGCCTTCCTCACTAGAGTGACACACTGTTAAGACAAATGTGATGCCTAGAACATTGCCTGGCCCACCGAAGGGACTCCGAAATATTTTACTACATGAATTGAGTAGATACTGAAGTTCCTTTTAGACAAAATCAATCTGGGAAACATTCCCAGGATCACACTGTGATTCCTTAGTGGAAGAACCAAGATGACCCTGTTTAAATATGATGTTACATCTAGTACTCTCAGGATATATAGAAAACAGATTCCAGCGTACGAGTGTGGGGGGGAGAAGCATCCTTTTGTTCCCGAGGTTTACTTGATGGTTAAATTGATGGCTTGGAATTGAGAGCATGTCACATATTCTAAAACAGGATTCTTATATTGACACAGAAGATTACCTACCTCAAGTTCAAGACATTCCAGCACTCATGGAGAAAATGCTTTCTGATAGATGACCCCGCTGTTTTGTTTCTGTCCCTCCTTTTTCTAAAAAAAGGTGTAAGTTAGTTCACAAGGATCATTTATTCATTCAAGTATTTTAAGTGACAGGAAACATTTTATGTCTCCTGCTAATCATTGGGAATGCAGCGCTGAATAAGGTAGACGTCGCCTGTTTTCATTGCAGTCTGATGGGAGCCACATCAAACTCGTATAAAATACAAACGACTGTTTAAAATTGTGATAAGAGCTCTGACGGAAAAATAAGGGGAGAGGGTGATTCTCTATAGGCAAGCCATCCCACCTACTTCTCAAATCACTGATGTTCTAAAAAGGTCCCAGGCACACTTCCAGTGGAGATTCCAACAGCTGGAAAGGGGTGAGGAAGGCCCTCGAGCCGGCCGGTGTCTGGATGGCTTTGTGTGGACTGAGGTCCTCCTATTTTAGGGGACTCCTATTGTAGTGTGAAGGGTACTAAAATAGAAAAAAAGCTTTTCTCAGTAGGTGAATTAGTCCAAATTAAAAATAATGGATTGGCCGAAAGAAGGTAAATAAATGCATAGGAATTTTCCTTATTTCTTTTTCCTGTGGCAGTTCTGCTGGGGTCCTTTATATTCACAGGTATTTCACAAATTTTAATCTACCTGGTCTCCAACTTAGACTCAAGTTACAGATTTCCCGTGGGAATGACCATGCCTACCTTAGGCGCTGTCTCCTGCTGACATTTCTCCAGATGTGTGGAGGTTTTACAGGGTTTCTTAGGTTATATTCCATCAAAACCCTTCTTTTTTTTCTTTTCCGGCCTTACTGAAGTATAGTTGACAAACAAAAGTGTAAGATATTTAAAGCGTACATCGTGGTGACTTGATATACTTATATTGTGAAAGGATTCCCACCATCTAGTTAATTAACATATCTATCACCTCTCATATTTATGGTTTTTTTTTGTGTGTATGTGTGAGAACATTTAAGTTCTACACTCTTAGCAAATTTCAGTTTTGTAAAAACTGAACAGCCAAAAACAGTGTTACCAACTATAGTCACCATGTTTTATGTTAGGTCCTCAGACTTTATCCAGCAGGATCTTAACTGGAAACATCACAGTGGTTATGAGCTTGGGCTCTGGGGTCACACAGACGAAGGTTCAAATTCTGTCCTTGAGCAACTTGGACAACTTCCTTAAGCCTCAAGTTCTGCGTGCGTGTGTGTGTGTGTGCGCGCGCGTGTGTGTGAGTGTCAGCGGTGAGGGGGTGGGGTGTGGCTGGGAGGAGGCACTGATTGACAATCCTTGCCCCTTGGTCTGTTTGGAGTAAACTCCATCATGCATACAGGAAGGTTTGCACAGTGCTTTGCAGGGGCCCGGAGGGAGTTCTCAGTATCTATCAGGTTGTTAGTAGTTGTACTGTAATAGTGCCCGGAGGCACTGGGTTAGGTGAGCTGCAACACGGTCATTTCAGAGCTCCTGGGGAGGTTAAATGGTATCAGATCCTTTAAGATCTTTGTTAGGGTCCCATCTGAAAAAGGGGGGAGCCCCCTCTTTCTCTGATAAGTGGCCACATGCCGATAGGACTCATCACTGGCTAGTACTTGTTCATATTACTTAATTTATCAGCGTTTAAAATAATTATTACATAGCTTAGGGTTGTAAACTACCAATTTAATACCTTCCCTTTGGAAAAAAATTTGTTCACATTTTCAAAATTCTAGTTTGTAGATTAAAGTTTTAAAAGTGGGGGCACTACATTTAGAAGTGAGCAAATTTTGCACTTCAGCTAATTAAAAATACCACAAGACCATTTCCTGGGGCCATTTTGATAGTCCCACGGTTTGGAAGGCATTTACACCTGGGCTTGGTGGGGTTGTCAGGACCAAGGAGGAAATCCAGGAGGATTGGAGCATTTGTGCTTCTGAAGTGTAGGCTCTGTCGGCCTCGTCCTGCCCAAGAAGTGAGCCTGCCTTCAGATGCCTGCCCTCAGCCGGCCGCAATGACTGCTCGTTGCTGTGGCACTTACTTCTCCTGAAGCAGCCTGTTGATACTTAGAAGAAATTTGAAGTGCTGAGAGTACTCAAATTTGGATGATATTCTTTTCTTGGCACAACAGATTTTTAAAAGCGACAAAGGCATCATTGTCATGGGAAAATTAATCTTTTTAGCTTAGAGTTTGCTTTTTGCCTACGTTGGTTTCTTTGAAAGTCCTTGAGAAATGTTTCTCTTTGCAGTGGGGGAAAAACACACAAAACTCAGACTCCAGAATCCGTTGTTCTTTGCGGTGTCATGATAGACATATCAGTTCTTTAGGGTCTGTGTGGTAGCAGTTAATAGACACTTGGTTTTCCTTTGATTTGAAGGTTATTTTAGAAATAACAGTCATGTTTTACCAGTTGGTTCAGGTTTCTTCGTTTTATTCCCTTATATACATATCTAATAGTAATCTGATTTCTTAAGATTACAGTGAATTTTAGCATAAACTTTGGTTAATAATTGTATAAAATTCTCTATTAGAGATTTTGAGATATTATGGCAACTTTGCTGTTTAAGGACTTGATGGACAGTGGTCAATTACTGTTTTCTGGAAAGGTCGCACTTCCATTGAAGGTCCAGAATAAGTTGTGTTCCTGGTTGGAATGCTCAAGCCCCTGTCAAGAGGTTGTTTCTGGAGAATGAAAGCGTGAGGGTGGGTCCCTTTACAGTCTGTGCCGAAAGTATTAATTTAAGTAGGGACTGTTGCTTTTGAGTTTTTAATGTTCTAAAATGCTGGTGGTAGCCTTTGACTTAAAAGTAAGCTTAAGCTGTATTTTGCTGCCAGATGATCTGGGAGTTTAAAGTAACATGTTGCCAGAGATTTACATATTTTGAAAATGGCTACAGGTGGCCGCAACAAAATAGATTAACACAGACATGCTTGAAGGTTGCAGTGGTTTCCTTTGGAGACTCACAGACAAGCTTCAAAGCAACTCCAGAAAGCATCAAAGCAACTCCTGAAAGGCGTGACATGAGTTGTCTTGGTCTGGCTTGCCAGTTTTAGCTTTCAGTTACATTTTTGCATATTTGCTCATTGGACCAGGAGGAAAACAAAACAGCTAACTGGATTTTCTTCCCTTTGCTGTGATCCTTCTGTTTCTTGACTTGCAGAACGCTACTGAGCCTGCAGCAACTGCTGAGACCCTGGCCGAGGTACCTGAACATGTGCTTCGAGGACTTCCGGAGGAAGTGAGGCTTTTCCCATCTGCTGTTGACAAGACTCGGATTGGTGAGTACTGGGGTCCCAGAAGAAGACAGGGAAGGGAGAGCAGGCTATAGCCAGGTTTCCTTTGGACATTTCAGGTAGGGGGCTCCCCGTAAAAGCAACAGAGTGACATTCTGACTTGGAAGATTGTGTGGTGTTTATGCAATTTCCAGTCAAAAGTCCAGGCTGGGCATAGCTTATGAAATTAAACCAGGAATGCTGGCATCCCGACCATCCTGTGTAACTTACTCAGCCCGTGTCCCCCTTTGTCCATGTGTCCCAGGGGCTCTTCCCACAGAATGTATTGCTCCCTCGCCTCTGATTTCACTATGATTGGAGTGTGATTATGCTATTATATTTATTTCATTCTTTTGTACTTGTTTTCACATCTGTCCCTTTCATTGCTTGGGAGTACCGTCATTTCTTATTTATCTTGATGCCTCTAGTGCCTGACACTTTATGGACCTCAGTAGATATTTGAATGAATGATGACCTAAGTGTATCTGAATGTTTCAGGCTGGGATTTCTTGTTAAATGCAAGCCAAGCTTTTGTGTATTTGATCTTGTTTTTGTGTCCTAATCTTTAGTCAGAAGGCCAAGGAAGTAAATTATAATAAAAGTTTCATCAGAGTACAGTCTTGGAATATATCAAGTTTATGTCCCATTTTCTTTTTTAAAGATATACTTCTGATATTCCAGTTTATGTGTATATGTATGTGAATACATTTTTAATAAATGCCATTTCTATTTCTTATTGAAAATGGTTCAGTGAGTAACTTGAGCACTGAAATTGTATCGTTCACATGAATGTGGTTGATTTTATAACTCCACTGATTGATGATTAGCTGTGTTATCAAACGGGATTCCCAGAAAAGCAGAATTCATACATCCTAGCTGAACGAGACTGGCTGAGACTCCACCCTCCTGTACATGAGAAAAGAGAGGCCAGAAAATGAGGGGACCTGCTCACCAATGTTGTCAGTGAGCGTCACTTCTGGGCGCTGGTTCCCTTGACTCTGGGCGGTCGCCTGCCATTTTAGCCACTGCTTCTTGTCTGTTGACCTGTGGTCAGTGCAGAGGAAACAGAAATACCCTTGAGAATTCTGCAGAGCAGCAGAAATCATGGTTGTGTGAAACTCTGAAAAGTGAGTTGTTTCAGTAGCTAAGTTTTCAGGAAACTTAGCGAAAGAAAAGAGGGTTTTTCACTTTGAGCAAACTTCAAAAATATTTATTCGTAAAACTATATTTCTAGCCCTCTATGAAAGCAACTCTGTTCATTTGAGACAATTTAAAATCTGTGGCAAAATGGATACGTTTAGAATTATTTGTAATTTTAGTACATTCTGACAGTTTTCTCTTTTAATTGTTGCGATTGTGCTGTTCTCCAAGTATTTGTGATTGTACTGTCTGGGTAATTTTAGGTGTAAAAATTAAAAACAAGTAAATATAAAAAATTTTTTTTCTGCTATAAAAAATAGGGCATTTATAGGCCTTTTGGAAAATACAGAAAAATAGAAAGAGGAAAAATAAAAATCACCATTGAAGACTTAACTTAATTTGATTTCACTGTGATCTCAGTTGATTTAACATTGTTTTGTTTTCAGGCTGTGTAGCCTTTTAAACATTTTGTGAAACTGAATTGATTTTAATGCTTCAATCTTTAAAATAACCACATACATCATAAAAATCTTGATTTTTATTTTCTAGGTGTCTGGGCCACTAAACCAATTTTAAAAGGCAAAAAGTTTGGGCCATTTGTTGGTGATAAGAAAAAAAGATCTCAGGTTAAGAATAATGTGTACATGTGGGAGGTAAGAAAGAATTCTGTTTCTTTGTTTATCAGAGTTCTTTACATTAAAAAAAATCATTCTATTCTTTTAGTATTTTATATTTTGAAATTGACACAACCATTTAAATGTGTGTTCCTTAAAATCGAGAGTATTTTTATTAAGGAGAATATGTATTTCCTTGGATACAGACTGCTGTTTACATTTATTTGTATTTTCAGCCTGTTTGGCCGTCAACGATAAATGTCATATCCACTGGTTATATTGCCTTGTTCAGGGTGTGTGCAGCCAAGACTTCCGTCTGTGACTTTACGGGCTTCCAGGTAGATGCCATAAAGACACCCCAAGGTGGCCGCACATAAAACCCTCCTGGGGTCTTCTCTGTATTTTAGAAAGCCATCTCTGTTTTGCTGGAATATTCAGAATTGAGTATATTTAGCACATGGCACATTTATGTAGCGCTTTGAACTCTTCAGAAGGCTTCCATTCTGTTCATGTCATATTCTCCCAGCAACCCTGGGAGCCAGCAGCGCATTAGCACAGTCCTTACGGAGGTGAAGCGGTCAAGGACAGAGGTGAACTGCTCCTCCCTGGGGGGCCCTCATGATGAGAGTGGTGTCATTGCAAAACGAGAACCCACGTCTGCTGTCCGACAGTGAGGCAGTTCAAAATGTTTCATTCGATTGCCTGTGTTCAAATTCTACCACTCGAGCTTTGTGACTCTGGGCAGGGTACCTAACCTCGGGCGAAAACCCTGAATTTTAAAATGGAGAGAATATAGAACTTTCTCAGGAAGATAACTATGAAGATAAAAATCTGTTGTTACTGTTTCCTGGCGAGTTGCGTGCGAATTCAGCACTGATGTTGAGTTGATTTCCCATCAGGTGCTCCCAGCATGCCCCTCACCTTCTTACAGGAACTCAGTGGTGTGACTCCTTTTTAAAGCAAGTGAAGTTTTTCGGTGGTGAGGAAAAGCATTCCTATCAGATTGTCTTAAGTTGAATCACATCTGTTTCACATGTAAACATACAAAATCTGAAAAATAAAGTATGCCTAGGAATGTCTGGATACTTTCCATCAAGAAGTTCTGTGGAATTTGTACATTTGAAGTATATTGCTTTTTTTCTCGGTGCTGTAAGCAGTGTTTCTTAACTTGAAAATTCCAACAGTTTTTCCTGGTAATTTTGAGTTTCTTTGTTTGTTGTGAATTCCGTATAGTAAATCTGATGACAACCCAATGGGCCTTAGGAAATGAGGATTTTCCATGAGAATAATTCCGTTATACTTTTTCACCACTTTTAAGGTGAAATTTTATAGAAAATATTTACAGAAACATTTATAGAAAAACTGCCCAGTCAGAAAAATATTACCCTGAACGGTTACGAATTTCTTAACCACAAAATTATGCTCCAAAATAAACTCCATTTTTAATTTTAGAAGTTTCCCAAGGGAAACTAACAAATATTCTCTCCCAGGTTAACACTTACCTGAATGACGATGTCAGGACCTGGGAAATGTGTCCTCTAGTTCTGTGTGTAGAACGCTAAGCTTGAACAAATCCGTTAATATTTGCCCTAAATTTATGGTCCGTGTTTTACCCAACATAGCAGTTTGATATTGTTGGGCATGTTGTATAGAATATTAGTAGTGCCTTTTGTCCATTAAGCTCCATTTGTATTGAAATAGTAGCTTGGTGAAAATTGTGGTTTGGCACCAGGACTTATTAGGGACTCGATTTCTGCTATAAGCCTCTTAACATCCCGTTGTTAAGATACTTCTACACTACTCCAGTTTGTGAATCCTTAGGACATTGCCAGCTCTTGTTGGTCAGGTTTAAAGATTTAGTTCTCGTCAGGGCTGGCTTTTCCCTCCTGCAAAAAAAAAAAAAAAGAAAAGAAATCTGGATGCCATTCAGATAGTTCCAACTGTAGGGTATATTCTATACAGAAACTTTTAAGCCTTTTGCTCTGTTACAATAAACGTGTGTGTGTGTGTGTGTGTGTGTGTGTGTACATGACATGTATGTAGAAGTATGCATTTGGCAAAGTATAGGGAGCATAAATTGTACATATTTCTTACAAAGAAAATAAGAATCCAGCTAAAATGTAGTATTTCCCCAGGAAGTCATTCCAACCTTCTTGTTCTTACCCTTAGACTTGCATCAGAGTGCCTCTTATTAATGTAATACAAACTGCTTATCATTAAAATATCATCTTGGCATCTGTTCTTCCATTAAAGCCCCTTAAGAACAGCTTCTCTTTTAGCAGCCCGGTCTTTTGCCCCAGCTAGAACTCCAATGAAAGCCAATCAAAGACAGAAGTGTTAAGTTGCTTTTCTTGAGCCCTGATTGTCTAACATAGTCTTAAATCATCTCAGCTTTCACTGAAAACATTCTATGAAATCAGAAATAACAGGCGAGAAACAGTAGAGTATCTGCAGGGTGAATGCACAAAACAGCCAGGTTCTCCAGAGAGAACATTGTTGGGTTAACTTCTGGTGGGGAGCTGCTAGCCGCCTGAGATGCTAGAGGTGGTACTTCCCCTGACTGCCCCACACACGCTGAGCGCAGTCTGCAGTAGCCTACAGCTGCTTGTGAGGAAAGCCTTTTACCTTCACTTCTGTGGGACTCAAATTGCTTTTGATGAACAGAACTTCTGAGTTGTTTGCGTACAAATTATATTAATGTCTTTTTTAAAATAGACTTTGTTTTTTAGAGCAGTTTTAAGTTCACAGCAAAACTGAGCAGAAAGTACAAGGAGTGCCTGTGTGACACCTCCCACTGTCAACATCTTGCACCCGATGGGACATTTGTTACAATCGATGAACCTGCATTGACACAGTAATTACTTCAGGGCTGTAGTTGACATTAGGGTTCACTCTTGGTGTTGTACATCCTAATAAGTTTTCTAAAAATTATAAAGGCCAGTACACGCTCATTGCAAAGTATATAAACAACACAGAAAACTATAAACAAGAAAGTAAAACTCATCTGTGAACATTTTGGTGAACATTTTTTAAAATCAGTTTCTCTGCCTCTTTGTTTTTCTTGTTTCTCACATACACTGACTGGTACAGATACAAACACCATATATAGACATTTCATGCAAGAGAGCAAACAATGCGTGTAGTTTTTAATGTGCTTTTTTCTTTCAATATGTTATGGATATACCTGTGTCAAATACTTATCTACATCATTATTTTTTATGGTACTCAGAATTCTGTTGTATTCATTGTTTAACCAGTTGGACATTTAAATAGTTTTAATATTTTCATGATATTAACAATTCTTCAAAGTATAAAATTCATTCTAAATACATATTTGATGACTTGTGTGGTTATCTTAAGATAAATTCCTAGGAATAGAATTAAGTGAAAAGTTATTTTGTACATTTTAATATTTGGTAGAATTTCCCTAATAGACCTCCAAGAAGGATTGTGCTAATTTACATAACCAACAAGAGTACATTTTTCTTCTTAGCTTGTTAAAACCCAGTGTTGTTAATCTTTTTAATAGTTTTTGCACCATTGTTATAGATAAAAACTGATAATTCACTCCTTCTGTTTGCATATTATTCAGGCAACAAATTTTGCGTCGGGGATGGAGGGAAGAAGTAGAATTGTATTTCAACTAAAATTGATAGAGAAATTATATCTCTATAATGACAAGACTTCAATTTTTTAAAAGTGAAAACCATCAGCACTGTTATGATTAGATATTAACAAGTGTGTTTCATAGTCTTTGCTTTCTCAATTTGAATTTCAAATTATTTCTAAGTTAAAAAGGGAAGCAAGAAAAAGAGTAGTCAACCATTTGATGCTACAGAAGATTTCTCCAGAAAATACTGCTCAGCTCCTCCTCCTCCTCCCCTCCAACTTCTAAACCATTTGTCAAAGTCGTATCATAGGAAAAGACCTAGACTGCAGGGGAAATCTAACCTGCCACCTGTTTTTTATAGTCCTGGAGTTAAGATTGGTTTTTACATTATTAAGTGGATTAAACAACAAAATGTTTTGTGACACATGAAAATTATATGAAATTCAAATTTCAATCCATGAATCAAGTTTCATTGGAACACAGCAGCACTCATTCATTTACATATTATCTATGGCTGCTTTGCCCTAGGGTGGCAGAGTTGAGCAGTTGCAACAGAGACTGTATGACCTGCAAAACTGAAAAGATTTATTGTCTCGCTCTTTATAGAAAAAGTTTGCCAATCCCTGGTCTCAGTGTGTGGAGAAGAGAAGCAGTGGGAGTGAGTGTGGTGATGTCTGGTGTCTTAGGTTAACCTTAGGGAAGCTGTGTGGTTAATAGTGCAAAGATTTTGAACTTGGTACTTAAACGTGGCCTAGCTGTGGTGTTAGTTGTCACGACAACGTCTGGGCCAATCATATTCTTCTCCTCTCAAGAACTTCAGGACAGATGAGGACATTGATGTACAGAGAATTAAGCAATCTTCCTGAATAAGTTAACTTGTACTCAGATTGGCAGCTTGGTCTGGTGCAAAAAAAATTCTCTTTGAGGGTTTATTCATTCACTAATTTGAGCCCTATTCGTTAATTTGTGCCATGTGCTGGGAACTGTCTTCATTTCTGGAGCAGCGATCTTGGCCGATAGCATTTGTGGTATTGTATAGACTATGGGAAGTACCCCGTGGAGATTCTTTTGGTGGAATAAAAGAGTACTAGAGATGTCCCGAATCTTTCCACAGATGAGAGTGCCAAGTGCTCGCTTGGTGTCTTAAAGCTGTTACTCCTAGCGTTCCTTCCAGCAACAAAGCCCAGAGATTCTCACTCTTTTTTGAACATCTCCCCAGAAGATATACAAATGCACAAATATGCACAAAATTTGCATATGATTTCTAGGGTATTATGGAATTCCTAAGCATCCATTGTCCAGAGTTACAATTTCTAATTTAAGAATGTTTTGTTCATTCAGTGGATGTTGGTTGGGGTCTGCTGCGAGCCGGTCAGCATTTATTGAGTATCTCTTGTTGGGAGATTTTCCAGAAACATTTGTGTATGAAACTTAAAGTAATTTCAAAAGAGAGGGTCAAGGATCAGCCCGTGTGGGACTATGGTACGATGGCTATGGGACTGGGCTTTGCAAGCTTGAGAGGCCCAGCTATTTAGTTTTTAAATTTGTGTTGTTGGCTGGTTTATTGGAGTAAAATATGCTACCACCTATTGGACTCTCTTTCATTTCCCTTATTCTGGAATCTTCAGAATATTTTCGATACGGTGATGCATTTCAATAGGTCTTAAAAGAAGGCCCTGGTTTTTCTAAACAAGTCTGAGGAGGGCAGTGGCTGGTGTCAAAGATCCAGTTTAGTCTGTAGCCACCAGAAAGTTACTTCTATAGGGTGACAGTTTTATAGTCCTTCCCAAGCCTACCAGGTATCACATTCTGTAACTCAGAAACAACTGGAATGTGAACATAGCTAACGGTGTTAATAAAATTCTTTATAAGTTACAAAAATACAACTTTTACTAAATGTTTTCATTGAAATGCTCTTATACCAAAATCAGACTATAAATGAGGATAACAAGCTCCTCATAGATTTGATTGGTTACAAATGAGATGATGTATATGAAATATTTGACGTAGACGTCGCTGGCTCAGTAAATACAGTATTAGTTGATTTGAACATCAAAGAAAAATACTTGAATTATCATGTAGAGGATGATTTTTTTTTTTTTGGTAGTTGAGTACTTTTTAAAAGATCTCCAGTGTTCATTTTTGCTTAGAATTTGTTTTCTAATGTTAGAGCGTATGGACTGTATTTTGAACCAAAAAATTGGAATACTGTGTGGGAGACATCCTGGAATTGACTTCTGAAAGCTGTCTGAGTTATTTACGTAAGGAGTACATGCTGTACAAGCTGGGCTAGTGGAGAAGGGACCTGTATACTGTTTCCCACTTTCCCTGTCTGTCCTGGAAGACAGACAATACCTAATTATATTTCCATTTGTTTAGACAGGGAAAGTGGAAAACGGTGTACAGATCATAATGTTGGAAACTCAACAAGCTAGATCCCCAGGAAAATAAAAATGAAAAGGTACCTCAAACCATAATGACAAACAGTAGCCACTGGAATGGAGCTTGGACCTTCAGGAGAGGGTCTGTCTCCATCATGGTTGTGTTAGAGCCTTGGTAGGAGGGGCATGTCCAGCGGCCAGCCCGTGGAACGGCCTTGTTACTGTAGACTTGACCTTTGGGGGAGCTGGTTTGGGTGAATAAAAGACTTAGCTCAGCATGGGAGTGTGTAGTATGAGGAGGTGTCTGCATTGCCCTGTCTTAATTCCTGGGGGTGAATTTCTGTCACGAAGTAAGTTGCTTGCTGCAAGTTGAGATTGGGTGAGGACCTCATAGGCACAGTTTAGGGTTCGAATGAAGGTACGTTTGCATTAAATGAATGAGAGTTTTTTAAAAAAATTACACACACACACACACACAGTATAACAAGCAAATGATAAGGAAGGATGTAAGTTAAAACCCCCATTCCCCAACCCATGAGGTAACTGTTTAACAGTGTTGTTTGTTCTTTGCAAACCTTTCCTGTATGTCATGAGGATTTAATTTTGAATGTGTTTTTAAATTGGAGTGTGTGAATTTAGATGATTTTTTTTGACTATTTCGAAATGACTGGATTAAATTAAATGGAAATTGGGTGGTATAAGAATTACGTTCTGTTTGACAAAGAGTTAATACCTAGTCTCTGCTTAGTGGTAGAGTCAGGAAGGAGAGCCGGCCTGAATAACCTAGGGAAGGTTGAGGGTGCGAGGAGGGGCTGGGAAAGAGATAAAATAGAAATGTAGGAGCGAACGGGGGGGACCAGATTTGAATCCTGGCTCTGACGTTTAGTGACTTCAGTATTCTAGTAAAATTACCAACCTTCCATATTGTCCCTATATATAAAAGGAGCTTAATGATATTTCATAGGTATTATAAAAATTAAATAAAATAACATAAAGCATCTAGCTCAGTGCTTGGCATAGAGGTGTTTCCCTTTTTTTAGTTCTTTCCCTCCAAATAGGGAATTTCCATTTGAAAATTAACTTGTAAAAATTATTTTCCTAGTATGTAGTCCACAGTCAGGTAACCTTGCTTTGTTATAAAGGACTGTTTTATAAATTGGATTAGGGAAAATTATTGATTATATGGAAATATTTCTCCTTTGGATCAAGTTAGCTTGAGTATTTCTTAATCATATAGATTTGAAAATGGATTTGTTACATATCATTTATTGAGTTTGAGCCATGTGGGAGTTTTATCTGCTTTTCCATTGTCTTTTTATCTGCTTTTGAGGAAGGGATTCTGGTTGGTTCTCCACTGTCTTTGCAGGCTTCTGCCCTACATTATACTACCCTCGTGTAATGGTGGTATGGCACTTTTGCAGTCTAGTAATTTGTAGTTATATTAAGCAAAATCCTGTCTCATTTTAAATATTAGGTTCTGTGTGTTTGTCACTGAAATTAATTTTTATTGGAAACCAAGGTTTGACCAAGCAAGGTAGGAATTTATAAAAACACATATAATTAGGAACATCCCAGTTCCTAATTATAAGGTTAGACTCTCAGTAAAAATGAGAATGCTACATATTTTTTAGAAATGTGTATGTGATGATGGGAGGAGGAGGAGGAAGGAGAGGAGTGTTTCAGTTCAGCATTCAGCAGACCGTGGCTCCTTAGGTTTTCATTTATAAGAATCACTTGCTCTCCCCACTTACTTCCCTTTTTTACTTGGAGATTATACTAAATCAGTGGAGAAAAAAGTAGATAATTCTGATAAGCAGAAGAAAAACTAAAATCATGGATAATCCCACTTTTCAGAGAAAACCATTATTAGCATTTTCACTTCTGAAGTATTTTTTTCTTCAGATATTCATGTTTAAAACAAAAATGGTATCATATAAGCCATGCTTTCTATAAATGGCTTTATTCAGTCATCGGTGTATTGTGACTATCTTTTATACCAGTAATGCATTTCTACAACTGCTGGTTACCTTTTTTTCCTTCTAATTATAGAAATACTGTGTTTATTGGAAAAATTCTTAAGGAATACAGAAATATCGAACAGAAAATAAAAGTTTCCACATAAGCCACTTAATCGTGTACACAGTAGTACTTTTTAACGTTTGTTAAATATTCTGCTGTATGCGTGGGTTATCATATTTACTAAACCCACAGTGTTTTCCATTTATGAATGAGTTAGAAACAGTCTGTAGTATAAACTTCACTGCCTTGTACATCTCCTTACACACAGCTGGGTACAATTGCCCAGTTATCTCATGAGAATAAATTCCTACAAATGTATATGCTGGTTAAAGAGTGTGTACATTTTAGTATTTGTTTTTTGTGAAGTACTGCTAAATTTCATCTAAAAAATGATACTAGTTTATTCTCTGATCAGCATTGATTGGGGGAAATGCCTGTTTTCTAATCTCGTTGTTTTTACTTAAACAATTTTACGAGTATGGTAGATGAAAATGATATAATTTGAAGTTATTTTTTATTATCATTAGGTAAGTTTAATTTTTTTTCTTCACAAGGTTTTGGCCATGTATATTCCTTTGCGAATTACTTGTTGCACATTTAAAACATGGAGTGCGCATATTTTTCTGTACATTAAGCATGACTTTGCAGATGCCTTTGTCCCCTTTGAAACAAATGAGCTATGTGTAAAGAACTCACTCAAGTGGAATACCTTGCTATTTGCAAAAGTCTGCATGGACCTGGGAGCCAGGAAGTTCTTGCACGGCCTGTATTGTTATCGCAGGCTGGTAGGTCGCCTCTTGATGCCTCTTTCCAGCTGTCTTCTTTCACTGTGTGTGGGTTTTCCGGCATCATCTCTCTTTGTGCCTTGCTGCTGTCTGTAGCTGTGTTGGTATGTGGCTGGCGAGTGAGTGGGATTCTGCCATCCACTGTGACACAGCTAAACAAGACTTTATCCCTAACTTATTAGTAAAACCTAACTAATATGGACTGACAACGTTACAGGTACTCCAAGTACTTGATCAAGTACTCCATTTTCCTTCATCATGCTGGCAAAGATGACAAAAATGTCTCTTAAACATTTTAAAAGTGAAGCAGCTTATGTTGTTTTGGTGTACAGAGTTTCACTCTACATTTTGCATTGTTATACTGTCTCTTCATAACATACCATTTGGGGGCTGCTCTTTTTGTTTTAAAGGGAGGTGTGTGTGTGTGTGTGTGTGTGTGTGTGTGTGTGTGTGTGTGTGAAAGAGAGAGAGAGAGAGAGAGCACTGAGGGTGAGTGTGACAGTGAGTTTGAAAAGGACTTGGGTGTAACATGGATAACCTCTCTTTAGAATGGTGAAGATAGGTGTTATAGTAAACAACCAATTTTTGAATAAACTCACTGGGGGTACTTGGAGGACAGTGAAAACATTCTCCTTAACCCTACAGTGATTAAGTACGGACTGCAGAGCACCTTCTAGCATGGTCTCTGTCACACAGCGGGTGCTCGTTACTGCCAGTTACACACTTGTGTATAATGATGCCCCGTCATTCATTCCATAGTTGTGTAGTGAGAGCCTGCTCTTAGCCAGGCACTGGCCGAGGTATTGGAGTGCTGCAGTGAAGGACAAGGCTAAGCTGTCTTCTCCTCCGGGAGCTCATACTCTGGTGGGGGGAGACAGCCACTGAGTAAAATAAATAAGGAGTGGCTCTCATACTGTAAAAGAATGTAAGCGCTGTGAAGAAAAAGAAATTGGGTTTGGGGGTGGCTGGGGCTGCTGATGGAGAGAGGAGGATTTGTAGTTTTAAGTAGGATGATCAGGGAAGGGACTGGTAAGTAGAGGCCCAGCAGGTCTGGGTTTAAGCTCATCTTGACTACTAGTTAAGTGGGCGGCGTCGAGAAAATTATTTAACTTTTGATCCTCAATTTCCACATGTTAAAATAAGGTATTAATGAATCTGCTGCATGGGGTTAAATGAGATAATGTGGAAAGCATATAGCATTACGCCTGACATCTAACTCCCAACAGAAGAAAGTATGATGGGCGCTGCCCCCTGGCAGTTAGGCTCTGAGATTCAGGCATGCCCACAGAGCAGAGTGGAGAGTGGGGGCTCTGTTCCAGAAGGGAATAAGTGATGGGAGCCTTGGCTCTGTACATGTAGGGAAGAAATGGAAGCATCGAGATTCTGTCCTTCCTAAAGAGAAAGGAAAAGATTAACAAAATACTTTGTTTTTGACAGGTCTGTCACCAATTGATTCTGTGTTTCTATTTACGTGCCTAATCAAGTGTTTTACAATCTAGTTGCAGGGAAGTAAAATTATGTATGTATGTATGTATGTATGTATGTATGTATGTATGTATGTATGTATCTACAAGGATAAAGTTTAAAATAGTTGCTATTAGTTTGGTGCAAAAGTAATTGCAGTTTCACAGGTTAAAAATCGCAAAAGTCGCAATTACTTTTCCACCAACCTAATAGATTTTCTTTAAAGTGAAGGAATGGTAAGTGCTGGAAGCATCTGGGAGGAGGAGCTGACTGAGATTGGCTGATCAGGGAAAGCTTCTTGCAGAGGACATTTGATCTGACTGCTGAAAAAGGGGCCGGGTGTTTGATCTTTCTTTCTTTTGGGAGGACACTGGTATTTCCCAGAGTATGTCCCATAGCACCTCAGTCCTGACAGATGCTCTGGGTAGAGGGGTTAAAGTTTGCAGAGGCATCATCATACCTTTCATCCACTTGGAGGGTCACACTGCGTGTTTGCTCCTGAAGTTTTGTCAGCCCTGTAGTGAAGGGACCTGCTGAGCTGTGTCACCTCGCAGGACTGGGCCCCGCACTCAACCTGCACAATAAACCAGCAAGTTTAGGGTTGGGCGCTGTCAGCTCCCTCTTCCAGCTCTATCTTTAGGGAATGGAGTTGTCACTTGTCCTTGGGTCCATAATCATTTAGAGACCATGAAGCATATTTATTATAGCTCTTCAAGTTTAGGAGAAAAAAATTACTCAAGCCCCGACAGAAAAATAAGGAGGATTACCCAGTTTTGAATCTTCGTTTTTATCCATTTTATTTTTCTTTGCTCCTTATTTATTTGGTTTCTGTGACATGCTTTATAGAGTACTTGCAAATAATGACAAAGAATTTGTAAAAGTTGAAAATGGAAACATTTGAAAGCTATTTCTGTTTTAACCACGGTGTTCTTTTCCCCCTCCCAAGGTATATTATCCAAATTTGGGTTGGATGTGCATTGACGCCACCGATCCAGAGAAGGGGAACTGGCTGCGATACGTAAACTGGGCTTGCTCCGGAGAAGAGCAAAATTTATTTCCACTGGAAATCAACAGGGCCATTTACTATAAAACTTTAAAGGTAAGAGTGTTAGAATGAGTCTGCCGTTAGCTACTTTGCTTGTGTTTTGCAAATACTGTCCCTAGTCGAGGCTGACAATAACAGCTCTGAAGACCTTGAAAGGATTGTATTTGAAAGTGGTTCATCAACACATTGAAAGGTCTGTGTTTTAAATATACGGTTGCCGTGCTTCGTGTGCGTAAGGGCACTGAAGCATGGCGATCTTGTTAAGTAATTACATGCTGCATCTTTATAGGTCCTGATAAGCGTGTGGCAGTGACTTCCCTCCTCCTGAGACACAAATGCATTGGGGCCTGTCTGTCGGGCAGATTTATGCAACTGTAAGAAACTGTCAATAGCGGTGGTTCTGCGTTAACCGAAAACACATTCTTAGTCTTCAGTGTAATGTAGCCTCGAATTAGCTTTTCTTTTCCCTAACTTTTATTCAGAATGGGAATTCAACAGAACATTTTCTTCCTGCTGTCAGATTTTTATTTAGAGACATTCATGGTTGAGATGAAAAGAAGAGGAAAGTCATTTTTTTAGGGTTTGTGGTGAAGTCAGAGGTCACTGAGTACATTCAGGGAAGTTAGTATTAGGATACGTCTAATGTGGCTGCATTTCTGCAACAAGCAAGCCCCTGTCCATCTCCCGTGTTGTCATGTTCTCTCAGAAGGCAAATCTGCACTCACAGTGCATGGAAATGTTGTCAAACACGGAGTCTTGAGGCTCTATAGATAGATGATTGTTGCTTTGTGGAATAGATGTATTTCCTAAAATTGCTGTAAGGCACATTTCTCTTTACTCACTTCTATTAAAAATGTCATAGATTAGGGGACAGTCCATGAAAGAAAATGATCTCCATGGAGTTGAAAACTCTAGATGAACAAGCATTTAAGATGATAGTCAGTTTTGCACATGCTGGGTTTTGCCTGTGTGACAGCGCAAAGACTTCTGGGTGTATAGTTAGCAAAAAGCTGCTTCATTTTCCTTTGCTGTTCTTTTCCTGTCATCTTTAGCCAGTTGGACTTCCTCTGCTGCATATACACTCACTTTCTCATTTAAAACTTGTACAACCTTCTCTCCATATTCTTTCTGTTATATTGTAAAAGCATGATTTTCTAGTAGGTATAACTATGCAATTTTGTTACACTGAAATTTGAAATTAGATTCAAAATTTGATTCAGGAATTCATTCTGTTTCTCAAATTTATTTAAAGTAATCATTGCATTGGGTTGAATCTGTGAGACAGAATCCTGGTGGAGATGAAATGCCACCAGGGGATGAATCTGACACAATCAAGGGAGGTACAGATGAGGTTCCAAGGGAGAGCAAGCCCAGGGAGACGTCAGGACCCCTCAGAGTGCCTTCATGAGGCTGTGTTCATCTCTGATAGCAAATCGGAGAAACATTGAGAAGCAAGAGACATAGTGTTTTGGATCGTGAACTCTGAAGCCAGACTTCAAATCAGATCCTGGTGGTTTGTGTGACTCAAGGCACGTCATGGTGACTGGACTAGCTGTGTAACCTTAGGCAAGTCACCTTTCTGTGCCTCAGTTCCCTTGTTTGGAAGATAGAGCTAATTGCAGTATTGCTGTCATAGGTTCAAGGTGATTTCGTCGGTGATTACGGGCAAAGCTGTAGCGCCTAGTAAGTGCTAAATGAATGACAGCCTCTGTTTTGGGGTGAGGCGGGATGGTGTCATGGTTAGGAGTGGGGCCTAGCAGGTTGCCTTGTGAGTACATTTTGGCTTCCAGTTGTGTGACCATGACAAGTTACTTCAACTCTCTGTGTCTTAGTTTTCTCATCTGTAGAAATGGAGGTAATGATAAAATTAATACATAAAGTTGTTGTGAAGATTAAACAAGACGATATGTGTAAGGTTCTGTGAAGTGTTGCTAGTCTAAGCCAAATACTCAAAAGTGTTAACTAGCTACACTACTGCTAGCATTGTTACCTACCTTTGTCTGAAGTAGCGTAGTTCTGATCTTTGTAGATCTCCCCCAATTCTGACCTTTGATGTTTGTTCAGGTATGCACAAGACCTTTCAGATTTCTTACTAGTGGTTGTCTAAGTATGGATGAAGCTTTCTGTGGGTTAGATTTGGTAAACAAATTACGTGTGATGTTCTGCGCTCTATATCACTTTCTTAGCTATCACTCGGATAATTGGAAAATCCAGGCGCTGTTTTCGTTTTTAATATGATTAAAAACTATTTTAAGTTCCCAGAAGTTAACTGTTAGCCTGCTATCCATTCATTCTTCTATTCATTAGTTTGACAAATATTGTCTAGTATGTGCCGGGTATTCTGTAGCAGCGAACAGAACAGATAAGGTCTGTGGTTTCGTGGAACTTCCGATTTATGGGTGAGGAGGCAGATAATAAGCGAGTGAATAAGTAAACAAAATAACTTCAGATCGTGAAATGTGCCTTGAAGACAATAAAATGTGATAGAGACTAGGTGGGGGGGGGCAACTTCAGCTCTAGTGAGTCAGGGAGGCAAGCCATGAACTCCCCGACTGGCGTGGGAAGAAGCCAGCCACGCACAGTTCTCCGTGGTAGAGCAGACTAGGAAGAGGGACCCACCCTGGTAGAAGAAAAGGCCTGGAAGTAAGAATAAGCTAGATATTTGGGGTTTTTTTCCCCCGAGGAACAAAGCAAAGGCCCGTGTGGCTGGAATGAGAGGCATGGTTAGATGAGGCTGGTGAGGTGGGCAGGGGCCAGATCACGGGCCGGGGGGGCCTTAGTGGCTTGAGGGGGAAGTTCGAGATTGTCATCTTCAGTTCCCCCAGGAGTTCAGAGGACCCAGGAGTGGAGGTTGTCGGACCTGTGCCTGAAAAGGTCTTGTTGCGGAATAGACTGTAGGTGGGAAAGTGTGGGTGTGCTTTGTGCGTGCCCATTATTCTGGAGTAGTTCTCTTATTTTGACCTAGTGTTAGGAATATTTATTGGAAGCCCTGACTCTTCCTAATTTGTCTGGTAAAATTTCAAGTTTACATAATATTTACTGAGATTTAGATAAGAGGGTATGCTTGGTTAAGTAAGCCTGTCAGAACCCACAGGAAGGTTAGGAAGAGTTTAAAGTCTCTTAATTGTTCTTATTTTTTGTTCAATATCAAAATACAATATATAAAAAAAGAGGTTTGGACTTCTGGCTTTATTTTTTTTAAATGTGGGTTTATTTTTCCAGTGTTTAATAGCAAATTTCATTTTATTCTGAAATTTGACTTACAAAATCTTAAATGTGCTATTTTCCTCTTCATAAAGGTCTGTTATTTGTGTATCTGTTTTAATATGAAGTTGGGAATTATACAGCTCGGTAATACAATAGTCACCTGAGCTGCTGATGATTTTGAAGGTTATTCAACAGCTAACATCCCACGTTGCTTTTAATAAAGCTACCCACCAGCTCCTTAGCCATTAAGAGATTTGTGTATTAGATTTGAGGTAAAAACAGATTCTGATGTGTTTTTGTGTTGTGTTTTGCGACAACAAAAGCGAGAATGCCCCTCTAAGTATAAAGAGTTCGTGCTGGTACGTGTTTAAGTTCCCTCCGTTGCTGGCACCGTTGGAGCTCCTCCGAGATTGCAGTGGAAGCCTAGGCTCGGGGTCTGGGAGGTGTCCCGGGAATGCCCAGTGGGTCCCTTGAGCTGATGTTCTGCTTGTGCCCTTTGCGTGAGGAATAAATTGAGAATATATTTTCCTCACCCCTTTCCACGTTCTTTTTCACTTTGGTTTTATTTAAGTCTTTACATATTTCTGCAAACCCTCATCATTTCAAATATTATGATGCCATCATTTTATGAATATGAGACAACAACAAAATGGAGAAGCAAATTAAACATTTGGAATTATAAATTGTTCCTTTAAATAAAAAAAGCCTTTTCCTTCAACAGAAACAGATTAGCTCATCAGAGTACCGGAAGGCATTTGTAACGGCTACTTTAACTCATAAAAATCTTACATATTGAGTTGTAAAATCTTATATATTTCAACTCATTAAAATCTTGTATGTATTGTTCTTTTTTTGATTTAGGTTTAACTGAGTCAAGAAGGGCAATTATAATACATAGTTTAATAAAGATGAGAAGACGGCAGGTTTAGCCATTGTTGGGGGAGCAAAGAGTGGCTTGTTCTTTTGTTTTAAATAATTCAGGATATTTTAAAATTTGGATTATATAAACAGTGAGCTCTGCATAGAATGAAACAAAATAATCTTTACTTTCAAGGCTGTCATCTAGACTGGAAGGTATGTTGGAGCGAGGGACGGTGTTGTTCCCAAACTGACAGGTGAGGTGGGACCCGCCCCGTTAGGGCCCTAATCCCAGTGCCCATCTGTTGGGGCGCTAAGGGCCGTGCTAGCTGCTCTGCACGCCTGCCGCGCGCTGTCAGTTCCCGTCACGTCCTCATAGGACAAGAACACTCGTTTGCATTCAGTTATAAAGTCTGAGCAGAACCTCAGCCTTTGCTGTCGGAACCTTTCAGTTTAGAGAGAAGTGGTCATTTTGTAGAATGTCCCACAGATGGGGCTTCTCTTACGTTTCATCAGGATTAAATTACATTTTCATGCATTTGGGGCAGAAATCGCTAGAAGTGATGCTTTGTTCTTTTCTGTGCAAGGTGTTAGGAGACACATAATGTCTATTTGTCTTATAAAGATTCCGTTTTCCCCTTTATAATTAATATGGGGAGACCTTGCAAGTGCTCTGTTGCTCCTCAGACTTTCACCTACAAGTTTTAGGCATCCGTCGACGATTCTTGCCTGAATCAGTTATTACTGTGATGATTGCAAACCGGTGGTTTTCTAATTCTATTGCATATTTTTTTTCGTTGATTAGTTGGGTTCTACTTTAAGGAAGAGCTTTCCTTCGTATGTGTTGACTTGTTCATTCATTCATTCCTTCATTCTTTCTTTCTTTCGTTCCCTGATATCAGTGTGGACTCGTGGAGTCTAATCTTATTCGTGCGGGTTTCAGGTGGAATTTTCCTTGTGCGGATGGGATACTCTTGGAACGTGCTGCACGGAGGAATCATTGTGGGAGAAACCGATGAGCCATTCCCTTCCCTTCCGTCCGTTTAGGAGTAGAACCTGGCGCTCAGTGTTCGCTCAGGTTTTCTAGGGGTGATCAGTCTGACGGGGGTCGCGCCCTCACTACCCGCGGGGCTGCTAAGACGGTTTGGGGAGCACATTGCGTGCAGGTGGTGTCAGGCATTTCTTTCTCAATTTAAGGTGTCACGTAAGCCCACGGGTGGTGTCAGAGGGCAGGGCGGGATGGTCCCCAGGGCCCAGCGGGGTGGCGGCAGCGCCTGGAGGGCGCCCTGCGGGACACTTGTGCGTCCCCTTCGCGCTTAGCGGCGGCTTGTACAGGTGGGAGGCGCGTAGCTCTTGCTCCTCGTGCTGACGTGCTCTTGGCGTCTGAACCGTGCACTGGCCGTTACGTTTTCAGCAGTGCTTTCCAAACCGCCGGTTCTTTCTAATGTCCTTTAAATTTCTCATCAGCTAGATTTTGTGGGCAAAGTGGTTTCGTGTTTAATTTTTCCTTCTGCCTGGGTAGTCGTGGGGCTTTGCACACTAAGATTCGGCCGCCTGGGGCAGTTTGGAGTGAGTCAGGTCCACAGTGGCCAGGCGGACCCCCGGGACGGGAGGCGGGAGGGAAGTGAGGTCCTCCCTCCAGCAGAGGGTCCCTTCCCGCAGCCGCCCGGCCCGCAGCCGCAGAGCGTTTCGGAGCCCTTCCTGCCGGGCTGGCCTCCGTCTCGCCACCCCGCCCCCGCGCGCCAACAACCGCCGCTCTGATTGGCTCGGCTCCTGTCTCTTCTCTCCCCGCAGCCAATCGCACCGGGCGAGGAGCTGCTGGTCTGGTACAATGGGGAAGACAACCCCGAGATAGCAGCTGCGATTGAGGAAGAGCGAGCCAGCGCCCGGAGCAAGCGGAGCTCCCCAAAAAGCAGGAAAGGTAGGAGCCCGCGGTGCCCGCTCCCCCGCCACCTGGGATCCGCGCCCGGGCGGAGCCCGTGGCTCTCGGTGACCTTTTCCGGCCCGGCCGCCGGCCGCGCTCCGGCCCCCCCGCCCCCTCCCCCCGGGCGCTGCTGAATCACGGCGCGGACGCCGCTCGGGCGCGTGTCTAACTTGGGGCCGGGAATCCGGGCGCGGACAAGTGCGCGGACCCCAGCGCCGCCCGCGGGCTGGTTGTCACTTCCCTCGGCGGACGCCAAGACCCGCTGGGCGTGCGGGCGGGCGCAGCAGCCGGGCTCCCGGGCCGTGCACGCCCGGCACCGTCTTCGCTTTTCGTGCTGTTTGCCAGTGGGCGCGTCATGTAATGTGTTCCGAGGGTGACATGTTCCGCTCTGGCAGCTTCAGTGGCCTCGGGCCCACCCGGGACTGTGCGGGGAGGGCCGGACGCGCGGCGGCGGCGGAGCTCGCCTCCCGGGGGCAGACCGGCCGGGCCCGGGGGGTCACTCCGCGCCCTGGGCGCCGGGCCCGCGCTGCGCTCGGACGGACGGACGGACGGACGGACGGACGGAGGGACGGACGGGCCGCGCTCCCGCCCCGCCCCGCCCCGCCCCATCCACGCGGGATTGCGACACTCTCCAGGGGCGGTGGAAGGTCTGAGCGCAGCCCATCTTCCCGAAATGGGGCCATTCACAAAATGGAAGTGGACGACTGTGCTGTTTGTCACTTTTGACTCGACTCCAGTTTTGTTTCATCACGTTTTCAAACCAAGGTGAAGACGGCGGAGTCACACTTACAAGGGGGAGGGCATGATTTCCGGGTAGGAAAACAGCTGGCGCCGGACGCGTCGTTGGGAGGTCTTGAAACGGAGGGTTTTAATGGGACCCGTGAACCTTCTGCGAAGCCCAGCGAGCGTACAGCCAGGGCGGTGTCCCCCTAGTAACACGGGACTTGGCCTTTGCCCGCCTCGGGCCTCGCTCAGTGTTGGTGTCCATGTGGCCGCACAGTCTGCCCTTTACTCGGAACGCTGCAGACTGGTTGGTGGAGGTCCTGTTGTAAACGAGATCGTGACGGAAACCTGATTTCGGGGAAATGTGCAAGTAATATTTACAAGTGGAGGCAAGAAGGCTTCTGGTTTTCCTGTGACGCGTTCTGTGTGTTTCACAGTGTGATGCAGACGCCGCCAACTCATCCAAGGGACAGTCTGTGGGCCTTTTATGAAATACGTGTTCTCTGGTCGTTGAACGTGATTTGGTGACTGTTTTAGGTCATTAAATACTTTGATCCTAAATCAGGTGATCAGGGTCTAAAAAATTTCCAGGTGGTTTTGTTTTGTTTTGTTTTGTTTTACTGTGTTAAGTGACTATTGAGATTTTGTTGACATTAGACTTAATGCATAATTGTTTGCAAACTCTTCACATAATGCAACTTTCTCCTTTATGTAGCGTTCTTTTTATTTATAACTAATGTCACCGGCCTTTCCAGGTAAGTTGTGATTTGCAGGGGCTGGAGTTTGGGGAGAAGGGGAAACCTTTACTCTGCGACTCAGCATAACTAACTCATTAGTATTATTAATATATATAATAAAATATAATATTAAATACATTCGTAGCTTAGTGGAAACTTTAAAGCTTTTCTGTTTGGCGTGCATGTTTAGAACATTTTATTACTTTTTGCTTTTTCATTTTATCCTTTTTTAAAAATTATTCATTTAGTTGGATTTGGAGTGAAAAACTGAAAATGAACCTTTTATTTTATCAGTGATACATGAACTTACATATCTTTATTTTTAAACCCAGATTGCTGGTTTTTTATGTCATTGAGTAGTTCATATTTCTTATTATCCTATAATTATTTTTATAACTACTCTGGGCAGCGTAGAACCCACTGAATCTTAGGTTTTAATTAAAATACTTACATGAGGCTAACTCTTGGAACTTAGTCTGTTTCCAGCAGCTTACTGGTAAAGAGTCCTGTTTGAACTTTATGACCTAAAGTTTGGAGACTTTAAATAATGAGTCAAACCTTTTTGGTTTTTAAATTAAATACTCCATGAAAGCTAATTTATAGCTTGCAAAGACCTGAAATGAAGCACTGTTCATATTAACTCGGTTCTATTTAGGTCTCATGTGTGACCTCAGACATGTAAATACTCTTTCAGGCAGTGATGTCAGGGAGTCAATCAACATAAATTTCATTCAGTAGCAATGTTAACTTAGTGTTTCTGAAACCCAGATGTTGAGGACATGTAGCCGACAGGTAGATTGACAGCAGGCCTATTTCAGTTACGAGGCCGGCAGAGAGAAACAAAGGGCTGAATTCTTCCTAGTTCTGGGCCCCGGCTCCTTTGCATGACAGCTGCTGAGCCTACAGCTGTGCCTTGCATGTGGTGCCTTTTAGAGTTCATCGGATGGCGGGTGGATTCTGGGCAGTGAAAAGCCCGATTCCTTCACATACAAAGTGGCCCCTTCTCTCTCCCTCTCTGTCTGTCTCTCATTTATTCCACTAATGTTCCTTAAGCTCCTGCCATGTGCCAGGCACTCTGCTAGGTTGTACAGCGCGATGGGGAGCGAAAAAGAAGCAGTAACTCTTCTCATGGCGCCTGTGGTCTGGAGACAAACATTAAATCAGTAAGTTGTGATCAGCACCTAGAGGGTTGGCATAGAATAGGCCCTCAATAAATATTCGTTGATTGGCAAACAAAGACGCACACAAACCTGTAGTGAAGGGAAGGGAACACAGTGCCGTGAGAACACAGTTCATATTGTCTCTGATCAGGGAGCATGCCGTTTTGCCATGGGCCAAGATGTGCACACATTGGGCGTTTTGAACTAGAATGTTGGATTCTCAGTTTTGCAATTAGCCGGACTTCTTACATGTCCAGCAGCTTCTTACATGTCCAACCAGTCCATGAGGTTGAACGTGAGAAGTTTGTGGATGGGACAGATTAAACTTTTCAGGTAGAGAGAAAGGGAGGGTTTTCAGTAGGGTGGTTCAGGTTATTTTACTTCAAACCATAGAAAGATTATACTCTCAAGTAAAGTAGAAGGGTCGAATTTGGAAGTATTGGCCACCTTCTCCACCTCTGTCCCTTATTTGTCAGTGTGAGAAACGAGAGCTTGATTTCGTTTGTTAGCTATAAAAATGACTGGGCAGATGTTCTTTTCAAACATAGAATAGCACAACGTGTTGGTGCCCTGCCCTCTTGGCTACATTCGAGCTTTACCTGAGGTTCTTTCCGCCACAAGAAACAACAGTAGCTTGATACAGACGGGCTTAGTGGGCTTAGTGGAAGGAATGAAAAACACGGAACCCCTGTTTTTTTTACCAGGTGACTGGGCAAGTCGTGTCGCCTTTCTGGGGCACAGTTTCCACAGCTTTAAAAGAGGGTGTCAAAACGTGGGGTGGTCCTTGTACAGCCTAACCTCACGGGGTTGCTGTCAAGTGATAGAGAAAAGGAACAGCTCTGTACTGTATGAGTCCGTGGTATGTACCTGTTAGTGCCACCGACGGAATGTGGCTGACAGCCATGTACATGTTTCTTGCAGAGGAACTACTAAGTTTGTGACTCATTTCGTCAGTCGTGCTTATAGAGCTCCTGCCGAAGCTCAGGATCAGAAGCTCAGAATCAGCATCAGAATCAGAGGCCCCTTCCATGGCGGGGCCTCACTCTGGCCATTGGCCCTTATTGTAGGCCTAGTTCTGACCTATTGACATTCCTGTTCACAGCAAATTAGAAGGAGAGAAGAGTTATTTATAGCAGCAAGTAGTTTAGTAGCTGAGAGCTGGAGAGTAAAGAAGACAGAAAGTTTGTAAGAAAACCAGTAATGAATGATAAAGAGCACCCTTCCATTCCTTAAGGTCACTTAGCAGGTTCAGATAATCCTTTATAAAAACTTTATAAACGGTTCCTGAGAGTATCCACTAGTTTATAGTATTTGTCTAGGTGACTTTTAGTCACTACAGAGCAGTTAAATCATAAATCAGCTTAAAAAGGCAATATTTCATCTGTGTCTACAATCAAAATCATTTCAATAAAAAAAACCTTGGTACTGTGACGAGCACTCAATTGTTTTGACATTGTACCTGTTTGAAATTCCTCTCCAAAGGTGACAAAGCCTGTAGAAATTTATAAGCTTTAGGGAGGTAAGAGATCCACACGCAAAATCTCTTGGTCTGAGGAGTTTTAAAAAATGAAGTGCTGAACTAAAGGCCTGTTGGCATTGAGAGAAGGAAAAGGGAACTCGGCGGGAATGGCTGGGGACTCTTTACTTAGACTGGATGGCAGGATGGCGTGTTGCAGAGCGCAGAGCGGCCTTGGGACTGGGAGCAGGTCAGAGCCGTGGCGGCCGTGGATGGTCTTTCCCTCCGGCCCCACCCAGTTACCTAACTAGTATCTGCTATGTCTATGTCAGACAGTATTCTAGGGGCTGCGGTTACAGCAGAGAACTCCAGCCACCAAAGTTCCTGCTTTCGCGGAGCTGACATTCTAGAGAGCGAGGGGACGACCGGCCAACAATATGAACAAGATAGGTCTTGTCATGAGAGCGAGAGAAGTATGGCTGACCATAGGTGGTAGCCAGGGGTGGCTTTTCAGTGGCTGTGACGTGAATGACACAGGGATGGACCCCGTCAAGTTCTAGGGGCTGAGAGCTCCTGGAAGAGGGAGCATTTGGATGTTGCTGTTAGCATTTGGGGAAGTTTATTGCTGGGTTGGTGCATAGTGAGGGCCACCTAGAAACTCACAGGAGTGTTTTTGAATTGCGAAACAATTCTGCACATGGACATAGGGGCCCCTTTTCCACCAGGCATTGAACTTAGCATCTTGACTGGTGGGGAAGACTAGAGAGATGACTAAAATATCCAGGGCAGAGCGTCTCCGTTTTATTGCAGCTCAGTGCAGGTCAGACTCCCTGGGTGTTTTAGTTCGAGTGTGTGGGGTCCAAGGTAAGAAGGGGGTGGGCAGGAGCCCTTTGTGGTCACAAAGTGGAGCAGTGGAGAGGACCTGTGGGAAATCAGGTGAGGAGGGGAAGAAGGTAAGAGCAATGCGTGAGGTGGGGAAAGAAAGCCAGGGACATGAGGTCATAGGACACTTCTAGACAACAGGTAGAAACAGATGCAGCAGGACACAGTAATGAGCCCGGGGTGGTGCCGAGGGGTGCTGAGCTTAGCCTCTGCTCTGTGCTGTCCAGACCTCCATGGAGGAGGGAGTGGAAACTTAGCGAGGTCGGGTCACTGGTCCAAGCTCATGGCCAATGAGCGGCAAAAGTCAGAACTCAAACCCAGGATTCCCATGCCTTCTTCTCTACAGAACGCACTGCTGTTTGTCCGCTTTTACTTGTGGGCAACAGCGTAGAAGTGACAAGACTGGATCCACTTAAAGTTAAAATTAGAGAAGACATTGAATAAATGCAGAAAACAGGTGGAGTTTGATCTCCTCACCTACCGTAGCAGCTGGCAGCTGTTTCGGGCTCCTTGGCCAAAGTGGAAGGGCGGAGGCCCAGCGGTGCTGCCTGAGGATGATGGCAGACGGGCCCTGAACCTTCTGGGTGCCTGGCGGGCAGGGCGTGCGGCAGTTGGAGGTAGCAGTGTTTCTGTGGAAATATGGCCTCAGCATTAAATGCTCTGTGGCTTGCAGGCATCTCACGGTCGACCCAAGTGAGCGTGTCCTCGTCCCCTAATGTAGCTCTCGCTGCCTTGTAGCTGAGGGGTGTCTGCTGAGCACTGGGTGTCCCATCTCTGATGGCTGCCTGCCAAGTTATCACTTCTGCCTTTGGGGTGGTCCGTTTTTGAAAGCTCAGTACAGTTTTAATATGTGTCAACGGCAGGAATCAGAATTTCTTTTACTTTTAATTCTGCTACTGAATTGCTGCAAATTTAGGTAAATCAGCTGGTCGTTATTTTTGTTTAGTGCCTTTGATTCTTATGTTATAACCTTGTTCACAGGGAAATGATACGGATTTATGGAAAATTTTCAAAGCATTTTGCAAAATTTTCACTCATTTTAGTGGATGAAATTTTAAAAATCCCAATATGTGCCATGATTGATAACTGCTTCAAACATCATAATTGAGTGTATTTGGAAATACGCTCCTATGTTGTGCTCTGACTATACTTAGGTGGTTGTTCTGGTTCTCCTGCCCCTGTGTAAGTGGAAAGGTGAGACTTGCTTAATACAGAGAAAAGGGTTGATTATGATTATGTTTTCTAAACAGTGAAAATATGATTGTTTTCTAAACAGTGAAAAAATGACAAGACCCTTATTGTGGTGGGTTCAGAATAGTTTAGTTCATTTTTAAAAATTCAGTTGCGATTTGAAAATAAAGAAATAATTTGCTGTGCTTTATTTAAATATGAATTCTAGATTCTTTTTCTAAATTACAGATTTAATTACTGTTTTTAAAACTATTTCCTGAGCAGTTTGACATTCATGTTTACAGATGAACGATTACATGTGATCTTAAATGTTCATAGGTGAGTTACAGAGAGGAGAGCATAGTTTTATATTTGGAGTTGACTCTAAAGAACTGAGGAACTGGATAAACACTTCCAAGAACACCATTTTGCAGGTTAAAATGAATAGACGTTTCTTTTCAGGTAAAGGTTGTGTGGAGAGGGGCGAGTTGTAGTGTCAGGTAGACTAGCGTAGTACGCTGTGTCTGTTCGTATTGTACGTGCTGCCAAGGACTGTTGTTCTAAAGTTTGGTTTTATTAATGTTGGTACTTGGTTGACATCGTTTAGGGAAGCTGAATGACATGGAGAAGGAAGAGTTACTTGAAAACACCACTGTTGTTTCTCAGACTCAAAAAGATAAACATTGAAAGCGGCCATTTTTCTTTTTTTACCACTCAGATTAAACGAGTGTCAGACATTACAGGAGTACTTGGTTGAAAGTGTTCATTATGATGTATTTTGATAGGGACATTTGACATTTATCTGCACACCATGTCATTTTGTGTGGAATTCTGCTTTCTGTTGACGGTGACCGTGACAGCAGTTCCGCATTTCCTTAGCACGTCTGGCCAGTGCCTAGCGTTGTGCTTGGTGTTCCACGTACAAATGGTCTGGCTTGAAATGCTTTGATTTCTGACGCTGTGAAAGTGGTAACGCATTCCGTAGGAACTGGATAGGGCACGTTGTGGCGTTCGGTAGGCTAAGTGCATTCTGAACTGAGATACTGACGATTTACAGTGGGTTTCCCAGGAGCTGACCCCATCGCAGGTCGAGGAGCCTCTGTACAACATTGTTAACCCCCCCAGTGGCCCCGCCAAGCAGTGACCATTGTCATCCTTTGAAGAGGAGGAAACATGCTCCGAGGGGTTCTGTGGTTTGCCCACGTTCACCCAGCTACTCAATTACTTGGCTCCGCCTTGCCTAAATCCAGTTTTGATTCGTGATGTTCTCAGTAGGACAGTGTTTTACAAGGTTTTGCCAATTAGCCAAGATAAGTTTTCACTACTTACTTTAATCCTAGATAATAAGGCAGTCAGTGTGATTAAACGAAGTCTTGTATTGGAAAGCTAAGTTATGGTGAGAACTAATGCCTGCGTTATTGCTTTAGGGGTTTATGGATTGAATAGATTTATTATTTTCCTTTGAGCGCCTCAAATAAACAATTTTTAAAAACACTTAACAGATGGGGGCAGCCGGTCAGCTGGTTAGAGCGGTCAGCTGATTAGAGCGCAGTGTTCTTAACAACAGGGTTGCCACTTGTTAACAATAAGGTTGCCAGTTCAATCCCCACATGGGCCACTGAGCTGCATGGGCCACTGAGCTGCGCCCTCCACAACTGAATTGAAACAACTGCTTGACTTGGAGTTGGTAGGTGGGGAAGGAGCGGGGGACACACACCTAAAAACCGAAAACAACAGTAACAGATTACATTTTATCCCTTGCTAGCTGTTGTCTAAGTGTTCTTTTTACAACATGTTTGTCAGGTTGGGCTTTTTGGGCTTTGTCGTAAGTTTTATATTATTTTTGAAATCTGCAGTGCTGATGGCAAGTTTTATATTATTTTTGAAATCTGCAGTGCTGCTGGCGGGGGGTTGAGTCCCAGGTAACAGAGCTCCCTCATTTGGTCTTCCTGGTGATTTCAAGAAGCCAGTGATGGTCAGCTTCCTCTTCTGCACAGTGTTGGTCTATTGAGAATGACTGGCCAAATGTTGAGAATTTCTGAAATGAATAGAATTTTTTAAGTTTTCATTGAACTGAGAATTATGGATCATGAACATATTTTAATTAACATACACTAACAATTAACTCTAGAAGTGGCAAGTACAATTCTGATTTGTTTGCGGATATAATTGGGTGAAATCGTGCTTGTTGTTAGTTTCTTTCATTGTCTTATGACGTGACACTAATAAAAGATAGGGGCTTTTGTTTCGTTTTGTTTTGTCAAATGCTCACTAGGGGGTGAATAGCTTTTTATTTTTTCCTTTTTCCTTTACGAGGAAATCATTTGAACTGTTTGAAGTAATCAGTACTTCTTAAGAGGTTTTGTTTGCTGATAAAGCTGTTCCTATTCTAGCTGCTTGACTCATTCCTGAGAAAAAGCATGAAAGGAAGCAAGAACGACAAGGAGTTGCCCTAACCTGTCCATGTGTGCTCTTGAATTTTCCTAATGAGGGGCAGGGGTTGATTTCTTCATTGTATTTATCTCACAGTAAAGTCTTCAGAATATGTGTATGACATTTTCAGAACTTCTTGAATTTTTAACAAAACGTGAAAGTTTCTACCTGAAACTTTTACTGAGAGTTCTTTATTCAGTTGTTCCTTTAAGATTTAGTAAGTCCCTATCAGCGCCCCCCCCCCCCCCCGCCCATGTCTCAAACACACGTCGGCGGCTAGTCAAAACTGCTGTGTAGTAATCTGTTTTCATTTTTCAAATTTCTTGGGCATTTTCCTTTCTGTTCTACCCTTTTCTCTAAAAATTAGGAAGCAGTAACGTTGTTTAAAGGTTAAAACTTGGTGCATGTATTAAGGAAAAAAAGTCCTGAGGGATTATGGGTAAGAGACTAGAAAATTTTCAGTGTTCGGAAACATTATTGTAGCCATTTACTCTTCTCGTTTTTGTGTTTATGATCCTGAAATTTAAAAATATTTTTGATGGAAGTTTAATCTGGTAAATGTTGTATAGTTATTTTAAAAGTACTGTATTAATATATTTTTAATACACAAAGAATATTTGAATGATTTCAGAAGCAAGAGATGTGGTCTAAATTGTATGTGTGGTGTATAAAAATACTAATTTCTAAAATAACATTATGATATCTAAAATCCTTGCTAATTTGATACTTTCAAAACTTTATCACTTTTATGTTTTTATTGGTTTAATCAGTGTCTGAATGAGCAAAACCTAATTTCACTCTTAATGAATTAGCTGTGTGTTGCCAGTTATGTATAGTTGCAGAGGATTGTCTTTGCTTTGGTTAAAAAGAAAAGCAGTCAATACAACAGGTTAAAATCCTCCCCTCCTTTATTTCTGTTAAATCTATAGTGATAAAGTCTTTTTTCTTGTACTTAGAATCCTAACTTTTGATGCAGTCTTTTGTAGGTTTCCTAAGACATCACATGCCACAAAAATGAAGGCAAACTGGTTTGTTCACCCGTGTTTAGAACCCCTAAACCAAATTATGTGCGGTGTCTGAAGTTGCAGTGCAGTTTAGACTGGGCAGCAACTGATTGCCATGCCTTTTGTTCTTTGGCTTCTTCCGTTCAGTTGTCATTCTCTTGCCAGTTTGAGGGGTAGAATATGCCTTTCTGGTCCTGTTGGCTGTATTTTTTGTTTTTAACATATGAGGTTGTCAGAAGCTGTTTTTCCATGGAATAAAGAGACTGCTGGTTTTACTCAGAATGTCTGAGGTCCCTGTGAGGACCCAGGGCTCCCCTGCCCCCCCCCCCCCATTTTCTGTGGTGGCACCTTCACTGTGAGTGTGGTATTTGGCACCAGTGGGGACCTGAGTCTTCTGTGCGTCTCCACCAGGTTCAGGCTGCAGGCAGCACGTGCCGCTGGTTAGCTGCAGTTTTCATTTTTTCCACATGGAACAATCTTCTCTGTTTACACATTAGATATTGTAATTTGGTAGGATTTACACTGGAGTTGAAATTGCAGTTTCCCTCTCACTGGCATCCAAAACAAATAATATAAAGGAATAACTATCAACAGTCTCACTCTTGGTTGGAATTCTGAACAGGGACTTAAAATTCCAAATTTCCTTGTTTTCAATTTTATTAGCTGCTAAATGTATCATCACAGGAAATACCTTTTCCTTGCTAGGTGTGATCATAGGAATGTTTCATAACAACATCAAATTTGAGTGTTAAGTTGAATAAATATCTATTTGCAGTTTTGATTCCTTCAAAATGATAAATTTAGGCTAGAAAATAAATCACTGTGTGCCAAGGTAAATTAAAGTCATGGTTGCTGTAGAGAGTAGAAATAGAATCAAGAAAAGATGATGCTTAGTGAGTTCTGACCCTAGCTAAGAGAGACAGGGCTTCTAAATCTCATGGACAAGTATCAAAAAGTATGTGGAATTGGTAAACTTTGTTTTCATAGTGAACGATTGTTGTAACCTCCCCTCACCCCAACTCCAACTTCAATTTCTATACTAAAGCACGTGAAAAACAAACAACTACCCAAAGTTTTTACTAATGGGGTGGAAGTATACTGCTTGGGCTTCACTATTGTTTCTGTATCAAATAAACTTGATCAGTACTTTGCAAAGGGATAACTTGTTTAAAATGAGCCTGAAATACGTGTGTATGTTGGGTAGAGAAAACTGCTGCCTCAGCTCTGCCTTTGGTGCTGGGAGCTGTACCCTATGTGGACTTGATTGTGGCATGCTGGCGCATACCCTGGGAATTACAAGGCCAGATTCAAATCCCAGTTCCACCAGTTAGTAGCAGTGTGACTTTGGACGGGTTACTCTCTGTGTTTTGATCAGTTTACCTGTCTGTAAAATGGGGACAAGACCTATCTTGCAGGGTTGCTGTGAGCCTTGAGCGAGAACCTCATAGGAACATGTGTGGCACACTGACCTCGGTTCAATCCATTGTTATTGGTGGGCACTGGCAGAATTAGCTCTGTGGTAACGCTGCCTGGCCTTTATCTTACCATGGCACTTTGAGATTTTGAAAAGAATGAACAGTATCAATACCTAACATATCCTTTTAAAATCCATACGTGAATGAAGTAGATTGCATATTAGGTAAGAGGGAAGAGCTGCTTTGGATCTGCGACTGGACACATGTCACGGGACTGGATTGTGCCTCAGGTGCTAGACACCTGCTGCTTTTTAAAAAGCTGTCTTGTTTCACTAGTTACCCAAACTAGGACACCGCTGGCTGTATAGGTTGGTAGATTAGATAACTCTCGGAATTTGATTTGTTGCACGGCCTGCGCAGAAGTAGACATGTTTCTCTATTTGCCAGCTGCCAAATGGTTTACTATTTTCTTCCTGCTCTTCTCTTACACTGATATGGTCCAAACCACTCATGGCTCTACTTTACTGTTATAATCAAATTTTAGGCAGGTGACATTTTGGATGAATTTTGGATACATTTTCTTAGATGTTAAATTATCAGACAGCCTTGAAAGGAACTGTGTGGGAGCGGTTTCAGTGCAATATGTGACAGGTAAGGAAATCTTGTCAGTTTACATTCTTCTGCATGTGAAATTAGGAGGAAATAAAAGTGAAAGAGCCATTTTCTTGGAAGTTACTGATTAAGATGACGATGATGCCAGTGTTAAGGAAACAAATGTCCTGATTATCTGTGCAGCATTTTGATTGAGCAGGCTGCGGATTCGGCGGTTTTCAGGGATCACACAGGAGTACTCCCATCGATACACGCATTACAGGAACTCACCACTCGACTTTGTAATAACGTAGGCGGTCCCTGAGCCCCCATGTTTTGTGTTTAAGTCAATTTGTGACTTTCTGAGGATGGGAGCCTCAAGTGGTAGGTGATTTTCCAAGGGGTCTTAAGGCTTCTTCCCCCAAAGATTAGGACCCACTGAACTATGAACTAGTATGTTTAATTTTAAAAATTAAGCAGAGACAGCAGCAATAAAATCAGTGGGTTACAGACTTAAAAAATGAAATGTACTCACAACTTCTGCCGTTTGAGCCTTTGTAATACATGTTGATGGGGACATCAGTGGGTGTTTGCCAGCATTCTGTCTTCTTTCAGTTAAACTTCTGTCCTCATTGGATTGTACATTTCCATAATGATATCTGGGTGGGATCCTGTGAATTGGTGTAGAACAAATGAACAAAACAAATGGGTGAGTTCGGAATTGTTAGTGGGAGCAGCATGTCATTGTCTTCATAAGAAGGAACATATGCTGACAATTTAGACTTGCAGGCGTGGGGTTTCTGTAATTTGTGTAGTAGAGTCTACTGTGGCTAATCCTTACAATGGATTCATTTATTGAGTCTGTGTCAGACACTGTGCAAAGTTCTTTATCTGCATCATCTTCCTTTCTCCTCTGGAAGACAGTATCAGGTAGTATCACCAGTGTCATAGTGAGCTGCCATCTGCCCTGAAGGGGAGTAGTTCTCATTCATCCAGTTGTGGCCCAAGGCTGCGCGATAAAGTTTCGGGTTTGTGAATTTCAGTTATCGTGGGCTTCTGTTCTTTGAGGGCCTATTTTATTGAGTGCCACCCCAACACCTGGGAGGGAGAGGAGAGCCCAGTCCAGGAGTGTCTTGCTTTAGTTAGGGTCAGCTCTTTGCAGGGAAGATGTGTGACCCTGGGGACTCAGGAACCTTGGGGAAGCAGGTAGATGAGTGACTGGATTGAGAGTTGAGCCCTTGCTTCCCAGCGTGGGCACTGGACGAGGAGGCAGCTGTGTTTCAGACCATAGCTCTTTGTAAGCCCTTCCTTTCTGGGGGAATTATTATACCTCCATATTGGCAAAAGAGAAGCAGCATCAGTGCAGGACAAGATGGGGCAGTCCCTGGAGACCAGCACTGAGATTCAGTGTTTCTAGAAGGCTGCGATCTCAGCGCTGGAGCCTGCTAGAAAAGCTGGAAGGTGGAACTTGAGGAGTAAGGAGGGCCACTGCAGCTCCCCGGGCGTCCTGCTGGGCCTGCTGGGTGGCTTTTGACATCACGCTCCTCACCCCCATCTCTCTCTCTGTTTATATCACTTTATGTCTCTTTCCCTCCGTCTGCCCTCTACCCTCTGGCCTGCTTTCTTCCTCCTTCTTTCCTTTCCCTTAAAATTTTTTTTTAATGAAATACAGCTTCTCGAGGACATTTTTCCACTCAAAATTTGCTCTTGTTGACATTAGTAGGGTCTTTCTTCAAAGGGGCTTGCTTTCCTCAAAGTTAGACATACAACTTCAAATTTACATTCCTTTGGGGCAGACGTCTTTGTAGTAGAATATATAGGAATTCCCTGTAGCTCTTCACAAAGTGCAGCAAGAAAATTGATCAAAAGTCTTCTACTTCCCCATTATTCCAGAAACTTGACAAAATATGTAGAGGGAAAAATTTTAATCTAGCATAAATAGTGAGCTTGGACTAAATTTGAATAGTACTGTAGTCTGATTTAGGCTAATATTTCAGAGAATGAGATGTGTTAAGTAGGCTAGGCATTTGCTTTTAGGTAGAGATGTATAAAAAAAAATCTAGAATTGAATCTAAATGTAATTTTTATTTAAAAAATAATTACTTTCTTTACCTTTTAGTTCCTTTTCTGCGTCTTGAGTCTGAAAGGTGGCTTTGGCATTTAGTTTGGAGTTTGTCAGAGGTCAGTTGGTGCCAGCTTGTGCGCATGTGTCAGCGCCAAGCCGGTCACCCCCTTCTCCTGGAGTGACTGGCGCTCCAGTTCTGAGCAGATAGAGGCACATCTGCTGGCCAGAAGGGGCTGGAGGACGGCCGAGGTCTTGGACACACGGGAATGAGATCACCTAGCTGTAGTCATGATGGGTCTTAAAAATGATCCTGGAATGAAAGTGTCTCATTTCACGGTAAATTCAAGGGACTAGGTAGTTTAGTATTATCTCTGTAAGTTCTCTTGTTTTTATAAATGAATTTCTTAAACCTCTACCAAAATGTGGCATATTCAAATGCCATTGTCTAATTTTTACATTTTAGGAGAAGCAAAATAAAAGCTAGTGGAACAGTGCTCGTGACGATCACTGTTGACTGCCAAAACATTGACCCTGGCGGGAGACCGGGGAGGCACTCAACATGATTGTTTCAGTTAGATTTCTGATTAAACAGTGATGGGTGTCATAACCAAGGGCAGCGAAACAAGAAGATGAGGAGGCGTGTGGCTCTTCAAAAGGAGGAGACAAATTAATTTTTTTGTTGGAAGTAATGCTATTCATAGGAAAGAGTTGAAGGATATACCCCAAAAGCTAAGTGGTAATTTGAATGCTTAATCAGTTTTGATTATTTAATAATGTCTGTTATGAATATTTTAAATCTCTTAAATTTTTGTAACCATGTGTCTGTTGTGGATTGGGTGTTTCGGAGGATAGGGTTTTTTCCCGGACACTTACACTGGGGTGTATGTACAGGTAGAAGTTGGAAAACAAATACTTCAGCAAGACATCTTGCTGTACAGGCAGAGGAGAAAGTCGGGCCTTCTCCAAATTGTACTTTTATAAAATTACATATGTTAATCTCAACCAAGAGAAACACTTTCAGCTTTCTCATTAATTTTGCACTTGTAGGTATTTTTAAAAAAATCTTTCATATATTTTTTGCATAACATAACCGTTTATCGAGAAAAACTAGAAAATACGAACAGGTAGGGGACCAGGTACTGTACCCTCATCGGTATCTCATCAGTGTAGCCACCTGCCAGCGCCTCCGTGTAGGGCCTCTCAGTTTACATTAATGGATACACTTAGGCTGAGTTTATTAACCAGTGGTATGGTTTGACCATTGTTCCTGTCAGCATTTCTGTAAACAAATGTAAAGAATGAATTTTGAGTGTTGCAACTGTGTCCTGACACAGATTTCTATCTAGATTTTACTTCCTGAAAATATTTTTAAACTAAATTTCATAGTTAAGTCATCTGGATACAGTACTGTAAAAGTTATCATGGGCTTTGAGAGGGAAAAAATGGCTTTCCTTTTAGCGGAGACTAAACAGTTCTCAAGGGTGTGGCTGTCCCCTCTGTTGTAGGGGATTGCCAGGCACTTGGAAGAAACCACCTCCCCACGCAGTTCCCGTCCTGGTTAGTTTGTTCATGAGGGACTGATAACCTGAACTTGAATTAACTTCTGTACTTTCTATTTGCCAATTCACTTTTTATGAGTAAGGTTTTCAGACTTTAGATGTTTTTTCCTGAAAACCCATGAGAACCCTGGAAATTAAAATAATTATAAAACAACAGACGAGGCACTTGTTTAAGTTTCAGAGGTATTGAGTTGGTCTCTAAAATCATTTTAAAGACCTTTTGAGGTTGTAAAGAGCGTAAGGAAATTTAGTGCTTTCTTAATCTGAATTTACTGAAGTTTATTTCTAGTGTTTGGAATTACCCAGTCAAAGCCACTAAAAGCCCTTTTTAGAGAAATTAAAAATACCCTTCAGATGTGCTCCCATCAGCCTGACATTTGGTGGAGCTGGGAGCCGGAGCCTCGTGGCAGCCAAGGCTGTGTAGCAGGACCAGGCATTCCAGGAATTTATACTGTGATCTGCAGCACCACAGTATCCAGAACTTTTCCATTGTTTCTGTTGGAAGCAAAGCCTAGAGCCCTGTTTTAATATCATGAACAACTTAAAACTGGAGAGGTTTTGTTTTTATAATTTGCCTCTAGGTTACAGACAGTTCTTGGTAAGTTTAGCTACTATGTATATATATATATATATATACTATATTCTATGTAGTATATATTACATAGAATATAGTGTATATATAGTGTGTGTTTGTGTGTGTTGTGTGTGTGTGTGTGTGTGTGTGTGTATTTGAAATTATACCGAAGGAGCTTAACAGAAGTTTTTTTACTATCAAGTACATTTCGTAGTTACTTTACATGTAAAAGAAATCTATAGATCGTGTGTAGTGTATTACTTTCATAAACACCAACTGTAACAGCGTGTTACTGCTTCCGATTTCTCTTTCAAACACCTGGATGATGGCCTAAGGCCCCTAGTCGCTTGTTTGCCCACTGATCTCACCCTGGCCTGCTGTGAGGGCCACTCTGGTCATCTAATGAACATGTTCACCCCCTGTGCTGTTCTGTCAGTCCTGCTGCCCCAGGTTTCCCGATTGTCCTGTCAGTGGCTTTTGATGACTTCAGGGTACCTAAGTCAGTGCCTTCTTTTTTAAAGTGTATGTTAGGTATTCAGATGGACTGTCAGTTCCTTGTGAAAAACTTACATGTCCATTTCCAGCTTCTCTCTGCTCATCCCACCCACTGCAGAATGGTCACCAGCTGTCAACAGCTGCGCCCTAACTCTGACCGCCCTGTACCAGCTCACAAACAGCATCACTTTGGTCATTCTTTAAGCAGACAACTTTGTTATTTCCCATTAATTCACTTTCCTTACTACCGGATCTGTTAGAGTGCTTGGGTTTTTCTTTTTTCAATCCTGTAAAAAGTCGTTGAACATGAACTTCATGCTTTTTCCCCAGTTAAGCTTTCTTTGCTTTCAGAACTCTGACTTATTCCCTAACCCAGACAGCGCTGTGCTTACGTCAGTGCCATGCTGGCCTGCTATCCGAAAATCACAGCCTTGCCTTCAGAAATTCAAAGGAATGTATAACAACTTGAAGTATTTATGTTGATTTTCTCAAACTTGTCTGAAATACACATGGCACTGTTAATTCTTTTTTTAAAGGGTGAAATTAGAATCCAGAAAGTCACTAACAAGGGTGCTAGAACACAATGAATAGAATAATGAATTGGGTGGGAATAAAAAGTCTTAGTTTTGTTACAAATTTGCTGTGAGATTTAGGCAATTCATGTAATGAGATAGAGCTCAGAGAGGTGTGTTTGGGAAGCCGACTGAGACCATCTTTAAAGTTCCGTTTGCCCCAAATCTTAGCCTCCTTCTCCCTCTTACCTTTCAATGAACCCCTTAATTATTCCTGGTCTGTTCCGTTCTCTAATACCCTCAGCTTAGCTGAATACTTTGTAGAAGCCTTTCTTCAGCCTTGTATGAAAGCGTGCTTCAGGTTCCTATGAGGGAGCCTCTCGTTTAGGGGTAGGGAGGAGAGGAAGATGTTACAAAAGAATGCTCACAAAAGGAGGAGATTCTAGATGATAGTGCCATAAACCTGGGGAGAGCAATTTTCAGAATGTAAGACCCACCAGGCTGTCAAATGTGAAGGAGAAACTTGGGGCAAAGGAAGGCCAGAGACGTTTTGGATTTTGCAATGATGTGATCCGAGGTAACCGTGGGAAGTGCAGTCGCAGTGGAGTGGAGAGGATGCAAGTCCAGTTGCAGGGATGCAGGGCTGGGTGGAGTGGTGAGGACCTAATGGCCACAGGCACGACCCAGCTTTAGGGGAGCTGGTGTCTGTCCCTGTGCAGGGCAGCCCATCTCCAAGGCGTCTCGTGGTACCACTGTGCCGCTCATAGGTGGGGCCCTGCCTGGTGTGTATGTGAGTAAGGTGGTGAACTCCCAAAGATCGGGTGGTCCCGTCTCCGTGCACTGAGACTGAATTCTGGTTTTAGGCTTGGGAATTGCGTAGTTCCCCAGTGAGGAGGCAGCGCATGTAGAGTTACGTGTGGTTCTAAATTTAATGTCTGTAAATCACCAAATGCATGAGCCTTCACTGTCGTGATGAATTTTTAATTTAACTTGAACAGGCATCTAGAATTTTGCATTCCCTCTGATGTGTGGACATTTTTTAGTGAAACAATATTCTCTAGAATTTCCTAGTGTTTGTCCACTTTGTTAGAAGAGTAGAACATAATCCAGAACTTACTCATGTGATGCTGGAGGCAGTTTGGGTTTTGCTCCTTGACTCCCAGGCAGCAGTAGTATAATGCTGCATTGTCTTTACAAAGTGGTCATTATGGCTGTCAGGTTTCTCTGGATGGCAGCGATTTCACTAGAAAATCCCGTTTTGTGGATGCTGTTCATGGTGAATCATATTTGCTTAGGTTGGGTTCTGTTGACTGATATTTGTTTCTAGCATAAGATAAAATTGAAATGGAAAAGAAATTGCATCTCAATTTGATTGTTTTTCTATAAATGCAGAGGAAGTCTTTATGCTAAACACTTTCATTTGCCCTTGACCAAGTGAAATAATGGGTATAAAGTGCTTTGTAAAGAATAAGAAACTCATTATGCCATTTTTGGTCTCAAGAAGTAAATGTAGTAGAAAGAGCACTTACAGCATTATCATTCTCGGGTTTTAATTCTGACTAGAGTTTGGGCAGATGACTTCACATCTCTGGTCCTTGGGTGTCTGTAAAATGAGAGGCATGGATGGGACTTGGGACTCTTCTAGCAGAGTGGTACGTCAGTGTTAAGAGCATCAGTTTTACAACCTGGGCATGGCACCGACCTGCGAGTAAGTATGTCACATCCTATCCCCAACTAAGAGCACAAAGAATTTTTTTCTTTTTTTTTGGTGAAAACCTTGGTGTTAGATAACTGCTGTTTTCCTTCTGTTTCATTCAGTTTTCTTCATATTTATGTGTGTATTTCTTTTCCTTATATGCATAGTTTTGTCCTGTCCTTCATTATGTTCTTTGTCATTTCCATTTCACTTTCCTTGTGTTTCATTCCTGTATCTTTCTTGTTTAGAGCAAGTGGAGCACGCAGCTGGCAGTAGCCTCTGTGTAGGACCCTTCAGGAACCTGATGGTAAGTGCACACGTGTACTTACCAGGCTCCCAGCGGGCTCTGCGGGACCAGCTCTCGAGGCGCCTGCTGCCTCATAGAGACTAACGAGTGTCCTATCCCCTTTGTAAAAGTTGTCATTCAGGTTATTTTTGGTTATAGGCTTGTTTGTGTTTTTCCTTTAATTTGATCACATGTAGAACAGAAACCAAGTATGGGGAAGAGGGGCGGCGGAATGTACTGATTTAAGGAAATGTAACAGGTTCCACCCCCGTTACTGCAGTATTTGGCTTTGTGAGAGACCCTACCCGTACCTAAGTGAGTCAGGACATCCAGCTTCTCATTGCTGCCCCGTCATAGACTGAGGAATCCCTGTGGGCCCTGGTCTGCAGTTTCTCTTGCAAAATAGCAGGTAAGACAGGTGATTTCAGTATCTCCTTCACCTCTCGTCTGTGGTTCTCATGGGAAGTAGCTCGAGTGTTAGATGGTTCTGATAAAGACTGAGAAAATCGTCTCGTGTCCCATAATCTCAGTGCCATGAATGAATAGTAATTAGATTCATGAGAGACGATGTGTTTCCATCATAAACTGAGTCTATCAGTCATCACCAAAAGATACTTTGGAGGTAAATTTAATTGTTCTATTCCTTCGTCTTTTAATAAATGTATAGATTGCAGAGCCCCATATGTCTTTAGTGACCCATATTAAATTGGTTTATCCCAGTGGCTCTTAATCTGGGGAGCCCCCCCACCCCCATCCAGGGTGGGCCATGTCTGGAGACTTGTGCTTGTTACAACCTGAAGGGCGGTGGTGCTACTCCTGGCTGGGATCTAGTGGTGGGGGTCGCGGGTGCTGCTCCACATCCTCCCATCCTCAGGCAGCCCCACAGCAGCCTGATCTGACCCCGCGTCACGTGTGCTGCGGTGGCGATGTCCTGGTATCCGGCCTGCAGCAGCCTGTGGTGGGAAAGTTGTTAGCCTTCTGAATAGGGTGCAGATGTCCCTACCACAAGTGGCTTCTCTTCACAGGGAGTCAGGGTTTCCTGGTTGTGGTTTTGAAAAAGGGCACTGGTGGCGGCCAGGCACTTGTCACTGGTTAGGTTTGCTGAGTCCAAAAATAGACGTTTGACATCTAGTGTCAATTAGGTGTTTCTTTTAGGCAGGGAATAAAACTTTAAATAGCACTTACTCCTTTTAGTAAATACGTGATATCATTCTGAGTACATATTAATGAATGGTATTTGTTATTCAAGTTGTACTTTGCTTTCTTATAAGTCTAGAAATCTCATACTCTTTACTTATTGGCCTACTTGAGAGGTTGCAGAAAATCTTTGAATTGCTTTTGCAAGGGATTGTATTGACATTTGTATTTCTATTAAATTTTACAGTGTGACTTTTTTTAATGTATGTAAAGTTTATGCATAAGAAGCAAGCTTTAGACCATATCTCCATTTTCATGTTTTTCGAAAGCCCATACCTGCACAAAATAGAAATTAAGAGTCAGGAAAGGGTCATATTCCTTGGCCTGTTAAGGGATGTCCTATGACATGTTTTCATCCAGGGAAAACCTTCTCTGAATGCAACTTTTGAATTGAGCGTCTGAGGGCAGTAGGAGCCCCATTGCACGGATCTGAGGCACCGGGAGCTGTACAACTAGAGCGGTTACATGAGTAGCCAGTCATTGGTGTTTGCATTGTTTACTTCCCGTAATCTGATGGACTGGGCGCCACACATGGGAGGGCATGTGTCATGGTGACGATAAGAAAACTGGTTGAAAGGATTAGAATCCAACTTCCCTTAAGCATAACTGGATTCCTCAGGATCCCGTGTCATCATCAGATTGACGCGGAGTGCCGTTGACAAAGGGAGAAAGACTGGAGAAAGGGAGAAAGAGGAGGCGATTTCTTGCAGCGTGATGTGACGTGTTTGCATGGCCTTGCCCCTTGCAGAGGGGATTGGTTCATGATCCTTCCCCCTGAAGACATGAATTGACCTCTGCTCTCTCCACTCCAGCATGTGGTTCCAGTGAAGTCATGCTTGTGTCCTGAGTTCCATTTTAGCTGCCTTTGGAAATGAATGGACTGATAATGGAACTTACCTTGAGGGAACTCTTACATAGTAGTTGCAGAAAACTTCTGTTTTCTTACAAGCTGAAGATTCGGGGATTTAAAATTTGTTTTTTAAGACTAACATTAAATGGCTAGTTATTAAGTATTTTATACTATTTTTCCTATTGTAGCTCTTAAATATTTATCAGAATATGGTGGTATTTTGGGAGATTAATATTTGCTTCGTTGTAATTGATGTTTCTATTTTTAATCATCATGATTTTTGCAATGATGATATTTTATGTCTCTGACCCCAATTTTCCTGTGATCTATATTTTAGTTAATTGTGCTGGTCTGTAGTGAGCAGCACAATTCTTGGTTAGGGAGAACACCATTTCTGGGAAGCTGCGAGTGGTTTCTAGTTTGTAATTTTACCAATTCAGAGATAAAGGTGGCAAGAGGCTTGCTCCAAAAGAGAAGGGACAGCTCTGGGAACTTTTGAGGCCTGGTTGAAGAGAGCATTGCAGAAAGAGAAGGAAACTGTTTGGGGAAGATGAAGAGGAACTTACTCTGAATCTGAAAACTGAAAAGCAAAAGCTACCAGGCACGGGAAATTTAAAATGTGAAAAATGGCCCAGAAGCGTCACAGATTCTGGTCAAATCCCCAAGACGGGGCTTCTGCGCCTTCGGTGGTAGTAACTTCTGTAGAGAATTGTTTGTCCTGCTGAGTATCTTCGTGACTTGAACAGCTCACTGTTCCAGCTTGTCAGAAATGTGCTTGCTTTTATCTTATCTTCTGAACTGTGGTATCACTTGGAATGCAGTTAGTGTGTCCTGAAGTCCATCCTCCGAATTGTTAATGAAGTACTGAATTCTTCTGGACCCAGAGGCGAGTCCCTCAGGACGCTGAGTGCCGTCCCGGCTGACAGGGAATTATTCATCCTCATGCTGCATTCGATGTTTGAGCCTTTGTGCATGTGTGCCCCTTGCAGTGCAGCACAATCTCTGCTTTTCTTGCTTTACTTGGACAATTATGGATATTTAATGTTTTCCGCTGATGTGCTCCTGACAAATAAGCAGACTTCTCTGCCAGTCCCTGTTCTGTGTGTATTGAAACCCAGTGCTGTTACCTAATTTTCCTTTGACACCAATATTGTTAACTTTTCTAGAATATACAGTGGTACCTCGGTTTTCGAATGTAATCCGTTCCGGAAGACCGTTCGAGTTCTGAAACATTTGAAAACCGATGCACGGTCTCCCCATAGAAAGTAATGCAAAATGGATTAATCCATTCCAGACCTTTAAAATCAACCCCTAAAATTGCAAATTTAGCATGAATTTTGCTATCTAATGATACCATAGATCCATAAAATTTACGGCGTTCGTAAACCGAAATGTTCGTCAACAGAGACGTTTGAAAACTGAGGTACCACTGTATTATCTGTTAGTTTGATAGCTATTATAACTACAAGGGAACTAATGCCCCAAATTCTCAGAAATACAGGATTAACAGGATTAATGGGTTTCTTTTTTTTCTCTGACATGACTTAAAAATATTCACATTTATCATCTGTTCCTTTCTTTAGGAATTTGAACTGATAGTTGCTTAGAATTAGACAGTTTGCTGTGATTGGAATAGTAATTCACCTTCAAGAATTCAGGATAATAGTGAGGGAATGAATGAATGAATAAATACATACTGTGTTTCAGGGAAGAAAAAACCCCAGGAAAATAAAAACAAAGGAAACAAAACCGAAGACATACAGCTGAAGACAAGTGAGCCAGATTCCACTTCTGCAAATATGAGAGATTCTGTGGAAGGTAAGCTTGGGTATTGGAATTGGCATGATTTGGATTATGTATCACCAGTTACTTTAATTTTGTATGTCCTTCTGAGAATCATCCAAGAACTATGAAGGGTTAAACAGCAAAAGGGCCATCTACATTTAATAGGGTGAACTGAGCTTTCCACATCAAACCTCCCCTTCAAAAAAATTATTAAAGACCTTCCTTGTTAAAAATGAAGAGTATTCCCTGGTTAAAATAAAATGAAACATCCTATGTGTTTGCATTTATAAATTCTAAAGTTCAAAACCATCAAAACAAAGCTATGGCGACAGAAGTCAGACTGGCAGGGACATGAGGAGGTTTCTGGGGTGTAGTACTAATCCATCACTGATCTGTGGGTGGGCATGTTGGTGTATTTACTTGGTAAACATTTGGTCTTGCTCTGTACTTACAATTTATACACCTTAGGTATGTTTTTACTTTAGTTAACAATTACTTGTTTAAACGCCTTTGATTTTAGATATCAGAATGAAAAATGTGAGAATGAAAAGTGTTTCTGTTTTTTGTTAGAATTTAAATTCCTGTTTTGGCGCTTTGTGTTTCTCCCCACAAAACTTTTTTCTTTACGGTCCCTTCTGAGGGTTAATACTTTAGGTCCTCCATAATACAAGAAGTCATAGAGGCCTAGATTGAAAGTTAATCAGAAAGGCAGATGGCTGGGTGCTCATTGCAGTTGAGCCACCACAGTTAGGCTGCTGCTGTTAGAAAGGAGGGAGCTATGTCTTAATTTGTTATGTGTCCGGTTGATGCAGAGACCGGAGCTTGCTCAAGAGTTGTTTATAGTGACCCAAAGAGGTGAATTTCAAACTGTAGGCAGTGACTCAAGAAACAATTGCAGGGAAAAAAGACCAACAAAGTATTTTGGATGCCTTTGAAGCTATTTTATTAGCACCGTTTGGGTGATGACATTTATAAAGGATTGTAATTTCCTGTGGCATTTTATGAAGCAAGAATAGACAAGTTTATTTCCCAGAGACTTATGAAAAGAAACTTAAGTTCTGCCTGTCGATAACAGATCTGTCAGGACATTTGTTTGAACAACAGCAACAAAAATACTAAAGAACCTCATTACTGTTAGTGGCAGAATTAAAAAAGAAAATTTAGCAGCACTTCCCCCCTTCAAAAATTCAAGATAGTTACTTTTTCCTGATGTAACTAAAATCAGGTTCCATGAAAAAAGACAATATTTACGTGTTGGTGGAATAGCTGGTCAGATGCGATTGGTTCTGTTCAATGTGGTTGTCGGCTTCGGGATGTTCTGCGTGTCCTTAACAAGTGGTCTATGTCCTGAGCAAGCACTGCAGACCCTTCCTCGTGTTCCCCAAACCTTCCTTTATGTTTACAATTCAACAGACCTTGTGGAGTGTGGACACACTTTGATGTGGGTCCTAGTGGGGAATAGAGCTGGGCACGTTTTGGCTCATATTACTTTGGACGGTTTTAAATCTGGAATTGTTTACCAATCATAGGGAAGGAAATTTTTTTTTTCATTAAAAGAAACCACAGATTTTTGGCTAAAAATGAACACTGTAAAGCAATTCCTGAGCCTTACAGATGTTGTTTTCATTGTTGTCTCATTTCAGCATTTTTTAGCAACATGCTGGGTCTTTGTTGAAAATGTATTTGAAAAAGGAGGTAGCTCCTGATTTGAAATACATTATCACCATCGAATGACTGGTTTCCCAGTTTGTGGAACACTCACGGAATTTATGAAATTTGTCTGGGGGAGGAAGGGCTGTTTTCAATTTAAAGGCAGAATCATCATTGCTAGTAAGTATAGCAGCAAATGGGTAAAAGTAAGACTGATATTCCCAGGAAACAGCAAGATGGCTAGGACAGAATAATCGAGCTCTTATCAATGCATTGCATTTGCTGGGCTCGGGACAGTTGGCCTTTTCAGCCTCCCCTGCTCCCTCCCTGTACATGGGCAGTCACTGGGTTTGTGACAGGGCTCTTCTCTCTCCACAGTCCGGCTACTTTTTTCTGCCTCTCCTGCTTCTTTCCATTTCCGTCTCTCAGTGTAGGCAGCCATCATCTCCTCTCTCATACCTCTGTGTCACTGTGTCCTCTTCCCAGTCCTTTACCCACATGACAGTCACATCTCCCACATGGCACTCTTCTGCCTTAAAGGACCGTAATGGGTCCCCATTGCCCCCAGGTAAGGCCAGACTAATTCACAGTGTGTTCTGTGTTTTGATTCCTCTTGTTACTTGACCTTCAGTCCTTGTTACTTTTCTGTCCTTGACCTCCATCAGCTAGCTCAGCATTTTATCTAAGAAGCCACATCAGATGTTCCTCTTCTGTGTTTCTGTAGCAACACGTACTTCCACAAGCATAATCATTAATTTATTTATAGTAGTGTTGTTGCCTGCTTATTTGTATGTACCTCCTGTAAAAGTGACGCTCTCTGAGGATAAGGATCTTGACAATCTTGTTCACCTAGTACTGGCATGTAGTAAATATTTGTCCAGTGCATCGGGAAGAGCCGGTTAACAGAGCCAGCAGAAGTCTCATAGCTCTGCCTCCTACCAAGCCTTTAACTCCTCAAGTGTGTACAGTCAACGGGGACGGATTCAACAGAGACCCAGGTGGTACTGGAGAGAAAGCAGTGTCGTGGACCTTCTCTGTCAGCATTAAATGTCATGTAATAACTCCTATCTTAGAGTCCCCTGCTATCCCTGTGTTTTCTTCCAACTGCTACCCCATTTCTCTGCTTTCCTTTGTAGCTAAACTTGGAAGAGTTGCTTATAGCCTCCCTGTCTCTCCCTCTTCCTCCCGTTCTCTGAGGAGCTCCATTAGGCATTTGTCCCCACTACTCCACTAAGACTGTTGTCACGGTCGCCACGCCTCCACCTTGGGAAGTGGAGTGGTTCAGTTCTCAGTCCCCATCTTACCCAACCCATCAGCAGTTCTAGACAAAGCTGATGGCTCTCTCCTTGAAACTTCCTTTTCTTAGCCTAAGGGCCACCACTCTCTTGGCTCTCCACATTCCTCACTGCCATTCCTCTGACCTCCGCTCACTGGACTCATCTGGGGGACTGGCTTCCTGACTTACTCTCTAGGTGAGCTTGTCCGGTCCCATGCCCCAAAAGCTGTTTCTGGTCTGCGGACTTGTACATTTCTAGACTCAGACTCTCTGTTGAACTTGAGTCGTATGTAACTAACTACTTAACATCTTTACGAGCACATCCAAAGGAAACTTGGTTTTCCTCCGACACGCACCCACACACAGACCAAACCTGCTCTCCCAGCAGCCACCTACCATTTGGTAAACAGCATTATTGCAGTTGTGGGATCTCTCTTGACACCTCTCTCACCACTGCCAGTCCACGATGATCTTGGCAGCCCATCTCCAGAATCTGTCCAGTCTGCCCGCTTCCCACCACCTCCCCATGCCACCCTGCCCTCCTCCTGGAGGACGTAGCTCTTTTGTCTCCCTGCTTCCACCCTTATCTGCCGGGAGTTTTCTGTCGTCCTCGTTGCCACTGGAGGGATTCTCTGGAATAGAAAAGTCAGTTATGTTATATTTGTCTGTTAGAACTTTCTGGTAGTTCCCTGTTTCACTCAGTCAAGGCCAACAGCCTACAAATTCCTGTGTGAGCTGGTTACCTCTGGTTACCTGTCTGATCTCCTTTCCTCTCCTCCTCCAGTCCCTCCCCCACCCACAGTCTTTTCAACTTCCCTTGCTCTTCCTTGAACACATCTGGCAGGTTCTTGACTCAGAGTGTCTGCATTTGCTGTTTCCTCTATCCAGAGGGCTTCCCGCCCCCAGATATTTGCATGATTCACTTTCTTTAGGTCTCTGCTCAGCTGTCACCCGACTAGTGAGTCCTTCCCTGACCACCAGTGGGTTTCTCCTGGGCCTAGAGACTCAGAAGTGACTTTAGATTGTTATTCCTTCTTGAGGTGCTCCTGAGCTCTTAATTTGATCAGGTTTAGAAGGGATGCTCGCTGAAGTTTCTTTTACTTGAAAACATTTTGACCACGTGATTCTGGAAAATATTCCAGATTCTAAATACATAGTTTTTAGTCAAGAAAGAGGGAGAGAAGCGTTCCATTCAAGACAGAGTATTAAGAATCAAAGCTGGTAATACGTAGCAAAATGTCTTATTTCAATTTGGAATCATGAGAAATTGGAATTCACAACTAGTCTTCAGAAATTCAGTATCAGCTACTCCATCCAGCACAGTTTTAAGCACTAGAGTTTCTTTAAACAGACATGTGTGTATATATGTGTGACCACACACACCAAAGAATCTAAGCTCCACGTGACTCTGTTCCTGTTACGTCTCCTCACTGCCCAGTGTGTTGCCTGGTACAGAGCAGATACTCTAAATATTGGCCACATGAATGAATGAGTGAATGGAGAAATGGATTCAAATTCAGTACAACTTTATAAATGAGAATGTAGAGCTATTTGTTAATCATTATCTCCCTTACACATTTTAAGTGATAAGAGAAATACCTTGAATAAATAAGAATTGATCATAAAGTTGCTAATTTTGGCCCTCACCTCCTTGGTTCTGCTTCCTCTGCTTTCTAGGTTCCAAAGAAGAGGACGAGAAGCCTTCAGCTTCAGCAGCTGAGCAGACAGCCATTCCTCAGGAGGTGGTCAGTCAGGATGTGCTTCCGGAACTCGGAGTTCCTCCCCTTTCCTGCGAGCCACAGGCAGAACCAGACGGGAAGCTGGAAGCAGTGCTCTGCGAGGTGAATGACTTGGAGGGAGAGGAAGAGGACGAGGACGACGAGTTGGAAGAAGAGGGGGAAGAGGAAGCTGACCTGCCCCATGAAAGTTCTGTGACGGAGCCGGAAATGCGGTGTGATGAGAAGCTAGAAGATTTATTAGAAGAACCAAAAAACGCTTCAAAAGAAACTCTCGAAGATTCTCCAGAGGTAACACCCGTGATTAAGATTCGCAAAACGAAAGACGAGGCCAATGGTGACGTATTTGACACATTTATGTTTCCATGTCAGCATTGCGAAAGGAAGTTTACCACCAAACAGGGGCTGGAACGCCACATGCATATCCACATATCCACGGTCAACCATGCTTTCAAGTGCAAGTACTGCGGGAAAGCCTTTGGCACGCAGATCAACCGCAGGCGCCACGAGCGCCGCCACGAGGCGGGGCTGAAGCGAAAGCCCGGCCTCGCACTACGGCCGTCGGAAGAGCCCGCCGGCGGCAGAGTCTCTGGCGACAGCGGCACGCCAGAGGGTGGCTCGAAGGCTCCCTCTCTTGGGCCAGACTGTCTGACCCTGAATTCAGAGAAAACTTCCCAAGAAACAGTCAATTCTTCTGTCGTAGAAGAGAATGGAGAAGTAAAAGAGCTTCATCCGTGCAAATATTGTAAAAAGGTTTTTGGAACTCATACGAACATGAGACGCCATCAGCGTCGAGTTCACGAGCGTCACCTGATTCCCAAAGGTGTGCGGCGAAAAGGTGGCCTCCTGGGAGAGCCACAGCCTCCAGCAGAGCAGGCCCCGCCCGCCCAGAACGCCTACGTTCCCAGCACAGAACCGGAGGAGGAGGGGGAGGCAGACGACGTGTACATCATGGACATTTCCAGCAATATCTCTGAAAACTTAAATTACTATATTGATGGTAAAATTCAGACCAGCAGCAGCACCAGTAACTGCGACGTGATTGAGATGGAATCCAGTTCGGCAGACTTGTACGGTATAAATTGTCTGCTGACTCCAGTTACAGTGGAAATTACTCAGAATATAAAGACCACCCAGGTCCCCATCACAGATGAGCTTCCTAAAGAGCCTACCAGCAGCACAAACAGTGAGTCCAAGAAACGGAGAACTGCTAGTCCTCCCGCGTTACCCAAAATTAAGGCTGAAGCAGAGTCTGACCCCGTCGCCCCCTCGTGTTCCCTGAGTCTGCCTCTTACCATATCAACTACAGAGGCCGTGTCTTTCCACAAAGAGAAAAGCGTGTATTTGTCATCGAAGCTCAAGCAACTCCTTCAGACCCAGGACAAGCTAACTGCTGCTGCGGGGCTTCCGACGCCCGAGATCCCTAAGTTAGGGCCTGTCTGTGTGTCCGCCCCTGCGTCCATGCTGCCCGTGAGCTCAAGCAGGTTCAAGAGGCGGACCAGCTCTCCTCCCAGTTCTCCACAGCACAGTCCTGCCCTGCGGGACTTCGGGAAGCAAAGCGATGGTAAAGCAGTGTGGACGGAGGCGGTTCTAAGTTCCAAAAAGCCCAAATTAGAAAGTCTTAGCAACTCTCCGGCGTGGAGTTTGTCTGGGAGAGATGAGAAAGAAACTGTGAGCCCGCCGTGCTTTGATGAATACAAGGTACCCAAAGAGTGGGCTGCCAGTTCCACGTTTAGCAATGTGTGCAACCAGCAGCCCCTGGATTTATCCAGCGGTGTCAAACAGAAGGCGGAGGGCACCGGCAAGACTCCGGTCCAGTGGGAATCCGTCTTAGACCTCAGTGTGCACAAGAAGCCTTGTAGTGACGCCGAAAGCAAGGAATTCAAGGACAGTCACTTGGCGCAGCCCACCTGCAGCGCTGCGAAGAAGAGGAAACCAGCCACCTGCATGCTGCAGAAGGTTCTCCTCAGTGAATACAGCGGCATCGACGCGCCCACAGACAGCCCCGCAGATGTGACCAGGAGCCCGAGTCCTTGTAAATCCCTGCGGCCCCAACCGGATGCTGCCCTTGGTCCTGACTCCAGTTCATCTGGCCCTGCTGTTGAGGCCCCGCCTGATGTTTCTCCTCCGTCTCCTGCCCTACAGACAGCCTCCCTTTCTTCCGGGCAGCTGCCGCCTCTCCTGGTCCCAACCCATCCCTCTTCCCCTCCACCCTGTCCGCCTGTGCTAACGGTTGCCACGCCACCCCCTCCACTCCTTCCTACGGTGCCTCTCGCAGCCCCCTCCTCCGGGGACGGTGCCTCTCCTCGCCCGTGCCCCTCCCCACTCTCGAATGCTGCTGCCCAGTCCCCGCTTCCAGTTCTTTCCCCTACGGTGTCTCGCTCGCCATCGCCCATTCCTTCTGTGGAGCCCCTCACGTCGGCTGCTTCCCCGGGGCCTCCCACACTTTCTTCTTCATCTTCCTCCTCCTCCTCCTCCTCATCTTCATTCTCTTCCTCCTCCTCCTCCTCTTCCCCTTCACCACCTCCTCTCTCAGCAGTATCGTCTGTTGTCTCCTCTGGGGATAATCTGGAAGCTTCCTTCCCCATGATATCTTTCAAACAGGAAGAGTTAGAGAATGAAGATCTGAAAGCCAGGGAAGAACCCCCGTCTGCAGTCGAGCAGGATATTGTTCAGGAAACATTCAACAAAAACTTTGTCTGCAATGTCTGTGAATCACCTTTCCTTTCCATTAAGGATCTAACCAAACATTTATCTATTCATGCTGAAGAATGGCCCTTCAAATGTGAATTTTGTGTGCAGCTTTTTAAGGCTAAAACTGATTTGTCAGAACATCGCTTTTTGCTCCATGGAGTTGGCAATATCTTTGTGTGTTCAGTTTGTAAGAAAGAATTTGCTTTTTTGTGCAATTTGCAGCAGCACCAGCGAGATCTCCATCCAGACAAGGTGTGCACACACCACGAGTTTGAAAGCGGCACCCTGCGGCCGCAGAACTTCACAGATCCCAGCAAGGCCCACGTACAGCATATGCACAGTTTGCCAGATGATCCTCCAGAAACGTCGAAAGAGGAAGACGAGTTAAATGATTCCTCCGAAGAGCTTTACACGACCATCAAAATAATGGCTTCTGGAATAAAGACGAAAGATCCAGATGTTCGGTTAGGTCTCAATCAACATTACCCAAGCTTTAAACCACCTCCCTTTCAGTACCATCACCGAAACCCCATGGGTATCGGGGCGACGGCCACAAACTTCACTACCCACAATATTCCACAGACATTTACTACTGCCATTCGTTGTACGAAGTGTGGAAAAGGTGTTGACAACATGCCTGAGTTACACAAACACATCCTGGCATGTGCGTCTGCTAGTGACAAGAAGAGGTATACCCCTAAGAAAAATCCAGTACCACTGAAGCAAACCGTACAACCCAGAAATGGAGTGCTGGTTTTAGATAACTCGGGGAAAAATGCCTTCCGACGAATGGGACAACCCAAAAGACTGAACTTCAGTGTGGAGCTCAGCAAGATGTCGCCGAGTAAGCTCAAATTGAATGCATTGAAGAAAAAAAACCAACTTGTCCAGAAAGCAATCCTTCAAAAAAACAAATCCGCAAGGCAGAAGGCTGACCTGAAAAACGCGTCGGAGGCCGCCTCGCACATCTGCCCGTACTGTAACAGAGAGTTCACGTACATTGGAAGCCTCAACAAACACGCCGCTTTCAGCTGTCCCAAAAAACCGCTTTCTCCTTCCAAAAAAAAAGTTTCCCACTCATCCAAGAAAGGCGGGCACTTATCACCACCTTCCGGGAGCGACAGAAACCACAGCAGCAGCCACCGCAGGCGGACCGCGGATGCGGAGATAAAAATGCAGAGCATGCAGGCTCCTCTGGGGAAGACCCGAGCACGCAGCTCAGGCCCCACTCAGGTCCCGCTGCCCTCCTCGTCCTTCAGGTCCAAGCAGAATGTCAAGTTTGCAGCTTCGGTGAAGTCCAGAAAACCAGGCTCCTCTTTAAGGAACTCGAGCCCGATAAGAGTGGCTAAAATAACTCAGGTCGAGGGGAAGAAACCCAGAGCTGTGGCCAAGAATCATTCTGCCCAGCTCTCAAGCAAGACGTCTCGGAGCCTGCACGTGAGGGTGCAGAAAAGCAAAGCCGTCCTGCAAAGCAAAGCCGCTTTGGCCAGTAAGAAAAGAACAGACCGGTTCAATGTAAAATCTAGAGAACGGAGTGGGGGGCCCATCACCCGAAGCCTCCAGCTGGCAGCTGCTGCGGACCCGAGTGAAAACAGGAGGGAGGACGGCAGCGGCAAGCAGGAGCCCAAGGACGTCAGGTAAGCCATGTCCCAGGGCCAGAGGATGCAGAGCTCCAGAGCGAGGGGGCGGGAAAGGCGGTTGGAAGAAAACACTGTGCTTGCCCAGTGGCTTGTTTTTTCTGTTTCCTGTGTAATTTTGACATACGCATTTAAAGGAAATGGCTGTTGGCTTCAGAGGTAGGCATGTGAAGAAGGGTCACTGCTCTGCAGAGATGGATACTTAGCTTTTGTCTCAGGCCTGGGACTGCCAAAGTGTGCCATTTCGTTTAGGGCCAGTTGTGAATTGAATTTGCAATCAAGGCAAGCTCTCAAAAGTACCCCATTATGAAAAGGTGGCGTTCTCTTAAATTTCCTTCATATCTTGGGTAGTGTCTCAATGTCACTTGTATTATTTCTGGGTAATTACTTCTGTTAAAATGGATCACTGAATTCATTAAAACCACTTTGCAGTCTTGTTTAATATTTCTGTGACCCAAGTACAGTAAGTGAGAATGCTTCTAGGATTCTATGCTTTTCCTCTATTGTTTGCATTTTAAAACTTGCTTCATTGGTTAAAATAAAACACACCATATTCAGTTTTAAATGCCTTTTTGTCCCCCACCCCCTCCTGTCTCCAGGCATAGGTGATAAACAGGCCACATCCCAAAAGAGAGGACGCTAGGACAGTGCTTAGCACCTGCATTGAGGCCAGACCCCCCGGTTCCTTCAGGCACATGTCGAAACCCAGGGCAATTCAGCCTGGCTTGTCATTGCCTTTGTTTCTCCAGGAATGATGTGAGAATGCATCTCAGATCGGAAGTGACTTCACGGTTTTATTCTGTGTTTTCCCTATATTAGTAACACATAAAAAGCGTAGGGCAGTACTTAAGTTTGTTATATCGACTTCTCAAACTTTCTAAGTTACTTAAATAACCTGGATTAATAAACATTCTTGGAATTCCTGCTGTTTCCTGAATAATGCCTACAGGTCATTCTTGTGAAATGCTCATCAGCAGATAGGATTTCTGCAAAGCACTTTAAAATCTTGTCCTTTCAGAGTGAGCTGCCTGACTAGGCTTTCTCGGCTGTAGCTCTCATTGTCTGAAAATTCTTTGGTGTTTCAGGCAAACACAATTAGCATCACCTGGAGAGCGGGCTGCCATTGTGGGGGCGGGCATGAGGATTCAGGTACTGTTATTAGCACTGCATAGCAGATGAGGTAGAATTCTGGGTGCGGGTGTGCCTGAAGTCCTGGCTAAAAGACGGAGAGGAGAATCTTTAGCCATGGCTGATTGCAACGATTCACTGTGGGAACACAAGGTCACACTTGTGAAAAGCGACTTCAGAAACGTACTAAACAGTTAGGGACTGTAGAGCTCATTCAACACCTGGTCTCTGGCCGCAACACATAACGTAGGTACCACCTAGGAGCTTAGCCCAGGTGAAAAGAGCACCTGCTTATCAGCTATTAGCGCTGCGTCCTTGTAGCAAGTTAATTGTATACCTGTTTGTACTGAGTTTGAACTGAGAACTTTTCAAGGTTAAAGAACCAGAATGCGCCCTCATTTTTCATGGACTGTTCTGAGAACCATCTCCTGGCTGGCTGATGCTTTACAATGTATTGGGTGTTGATCCCCTCTGGTCTCCAGTAATATCTGAGAGAAGCTCATTTTGTACTGGATCCCATTTATACAGCTCAAGGGTCAAGTTGACATGAAAACCTTAAGATAACTGTACAGAAAAGTTCTCTGTGTAGCTAGAACTTGATGAAGTTCATCAGGAAGCCTCTTCCGCATGCGTCCACTGCTGTTAGAAGAGCCCCTAAGACTGCAGAGGACCTCAGTGCCTGATAAAAGTGTCTCTCTCCTTTTGGCTCCAGTTCATTTTAATTCTTTTGCTTTGCTTCATAATTAACAGGGTTACGTTGCTGGAAATGAAATTTGGCCTAAAAGCAAACACAGAAGCATCAGATAAGGAAACAGTATTGTGCTAACTGGTAGATGGTAGTGGCAGGTCGCTGTCCGTCCCCCCCCCCCCCCCCCCCCGTGAGTCCCTGGAATGGTGCTGTGGACACAGAAGGACGTGTGTCTTACACAGGGGTCCGTCAGTTTGTGAAGTATTTCTGGGAATTAGAAAACAAAGGCCATTGTATGTGATTATCTGGACACGAGAGTGGGCCTTTCTTCAGGGAGTTTGCTGTGGTCTTAGCACATGCGTTTGGTGTAAAACTGGGATTCCTGAACTTGGCCATTCTGCTGGGGAACGCTTGTTGTGTTACACTGGTAAGGAGTTGTGTTAACCACAGTCTTCTTCCTTTTCAGTGTATTTCTACTTGTATGTTTTATTCAAGATGATCTCATGACACATGTTTAGAAATAACTCGCTTTCACTCTGTTTTCAGTGATTTCGCTTTACTTCATTGTGTGTTCAGGGGCTTACCACAGAGCTGGCAGCACGTCCTTTCCTGTGTATTTCGTTACAACGACCTGTGATTAAGAGTTAGACCCCGGCATTCAGACATTTTTACATTGGAGGCCAGTTTAGGATTCCACAGTTTTTTGAAGTATGTGCTTGCAGTCAGCCATGTGAATAAAGTTAAGCGTTTTTCAGAATTTTCCGTTTAACACAGAGGGCTCAGCAGAATTTGCCGGTTGGCCATTTCCTGGAGCACAAGCCATCGTCCCAATCAGGGTGTAACAAAGACACGTGCTCCAAGTCCTTTTCTTAGGACAAGGAGCAAAGGACAGCAGGCATACCACCCACCTTTAGATTGTCCTGTTGCCGCCCCCGATTCAGTGTACCCTGTGTTGGGCTCCCCTTCCACAGGGAGCAGTCGGAGCCTACCTGTGGCTTTTCGGCCCCGATGGACTTAGGTCTGTTGCTGAGGGCTCATTCCCATGGGCTATCAAAAAAGAAGGAAAGAGATTATGTTCTTCATTCCCCACTTACCCATCTTTGGTCTTTGTAAATCCCAAGGTGTTTTTATATTCTGGAACGTTCCTGTTAGAGCACCTCTATGTAAAAAATCCTGTTTTCCTTGCAGCCAATCAAAAACACTTAAAAGACGGAGAGGGAAGATGAAATTCCAGACCAAGTTTTCCCATTCACCTTGAATTGATTACAAAAATAAACTGATGTTACTTTGTCACATACCCATCTCTGCCACACCACTCCACATAGGGCTGTGGCCTTTTGAGTAGGCACCCAAGTTCCTGTGTCCCTTCCGAGTCCTTCTGTTGCTGTCTTAATAACATTTGTCATGTGGTCTGCTCACTTTTTTTTTTTAACATGATCAATTCATGTAAGGTTATGTTACGTTGTCATTTATCTTCAGTTTTCTTATTTTCTAGGAACTTCCTGTAGAAAAGCCCCCCAAACAAAACAAACCTTAATTGACTAAATAAAGGTAATGCATGCTCAACTTAGGATAAGCACTACGGCAAACGATACGAAATCTACCAAGCTTGCAAGACCCGTTGAAGCTGACTCAGAAATCCTAGCACACAGCTGATTGCCGGCAGGCGTCTTGTGGTCGCGGTTAGTCAGGCGGCTGCTGCTTCGCCGGTGCCCAACACGTGGGCTGGGCTTCCGGGTGATTGAGATGCAAGAGAGCATTCGTTGTACGACGGGCCAGATGAACTGGCTCGTCGTCACGGGACCGATAACGCAGACATGAGTGGGGCCCTGGTTTTGGGCACATAGCAGAGGAAGGAATGATTTGAACTTAACCTTGCAAAGCAAGTTCTCTGTTTTATCAGTAGTTTGTTGTAGATTTCAGGGATGACAAATTCTAATGCACTCGTTTTACTATGTTTTGGTCACACACCAGCTCTTGATGCCTTTCTTTTAAATCAGTAATAGACAGAGAGAGAGGCCTTGAGCTTCTCTTAGCCTGTTCTTTTTTTTTCCTTCTTTTTTTAATCACAAGCCAGTTGCCAGCATGATGGAGAGGAAACCAGATTGGATATGGACTCCTTTTTTATGCCTCTTCCATTGTCATGTTTATCTATCCAAATGGACATCCTCTCGAATAATTATCTGGCACTAATTTATAACTATGATATTACTGGAGAGTATGTAGCAATATATCGATGCCCAGGATGTATCACAGGCCTGTGTAGATATGTGTATACACATAAGTATAACTGATGGAATTTATGTACGAGGTTTTACACTGCAATCTCTCATAGAGATTTTTAAAACTGTTACAGATTGGCCTCTTCCTGAGTATATCATTTCTCCATGCATTATATGCTTTCCCCCTAGTTAATGACTGAGTTGGTGGAAAATGGCTAGGTTTTATTCATGGTTTTTTTTTTTTTTGTTCTCAACTTCAAAAGTAATCTACCTCTTAAAATTAGTAGTTTAATACTTGTTTGGTGAATTTGTGCCACTTTAACCCTTTCACTATCATTCCCATTTTGTTACATTTCTGTTCTGGGGACTTTTATGTTGAAATATTGTATAAAGCATTTGTAGCAGTTTAAAAATAAAATATTTAAAATTATTTAAATTGTTTTGGACGCTTCAATTGTATTATATGTGATTTACATTTTACATTTTTGTTTGAGTTGTTAACCTGGAGAGTGTTCTTGTATTGAAGTTTGCTGTTAGTTATTTTATTGTTTCTTGTTGGAGAGTTATGATATAAAAGACTATTCTAATGAAAACATTAAAATTTACAATTTGACATACAAAAGGGGTTGTCCGTTGATTTTAACCACTGTAGCCTTTTAAGAGAGAAAGAGGTTAATTGTAGATAGATAAGAGTGCTATTTGCTATTTTACCCCCTTCCAGCATGAAATCATTTGAGCTTGTCAGATATGTACAAAAGTTTTTTTATGCTGTTGCCAGCAAGCACTTAATATCGAAGGGGGAATTCAAGTGATACGTTTTATATAATTGTAACCAATAAAAACTTTCTGAAAGCTTGTGAAAGGACTGCATTTTGTAACCTCATTGGGAGCAATTAGGGGCAGAAAATGAAGGGGCGCATAGGAAAGGTGTTCAGAGCCTGCATGCTTTGGTGTGCAGTGTGGAGTCCACCCAGACAAGCTCGGTTCCCTTGTTTCTATTTGGCATTAACTGAATATTTGTTCATTTTAATTGCTTATCTACCATTTAGAGTGTAGACATGCAGTCAGTCGGAAGTGGTGCTGAGAAGTACCAACAGTGAAATAAGAGAGTTTCATATGTGGGGTCCCAGCTTCCTCTGTGCTTGCTAACAATTTACTCTGGGGATTTTTATTGTTAAGGATCCCCAAAGAATGACACAAAGAATTTGGAACATCTCCAGTAAGTGTATATGGGGTTGCTGTTTGTCTTGAGATTCAATGTGGTTGCACACCAGGCAGTTTCATAGTCCTATGTGATGGCACCTGTCATTCTCATTTTCTTTCTATCTGTGTGTCATTCCTTCCTACGGAAAGGCAGTAAATCTGAAGGTCTATGACCTCCTGGCCAAACGTCCTTATCTCTGGCCTATATTCCCATGGTAAAACGCCCAGCAGGGAGGAGGAGGTGGGAGATGGATGGAGTTAGGAAATGGCTTTCAGTATTCGTTGTTTCAAATGGAGTACTGAGCACACCGCACTGGGAAGGAGGGGGGGATTCCGTCTTGGCCGTCTGCACACCATCAGCCCTCCCTCCACGCCCACAGTGAGCAGGTGGCTAACAAGTGCCGTGTGGCCTGCGTCCCGCCCTCGGGGCCTTATCCTTGGGCAAGTGTTTTTGCCTTCTGGATCTTAGTTCCCAGTCTGCCAGAAGTGGACTAGATGGGCTCTGTTCTCCTTCTAGAAGGTCTCTTACGGGGCATGGATGCTGACAGACTTTCCCCCAGGACCGAAGGAGCCAGGGCAAGGCCTGTCTTGCACTCAGGTATTTACTCAATGGAGGAGTCCTCAAGAAGCCACTCAACTCCCGTCTTGGCAGGAACGAGCTGCCCCATTTTGGTAGCTTTTACTCTTTATGGAGTTAAACATTAAAAAACAATTAAAAAGCTAATCACTAAAGCCGGATGACCCTGCTGCTGCTTTGAAGCACCTGTCACAATGTTTCTGATGACAGATTCCTCTAGAATGGCTGTTTTCATTTGGTGGTTACAAGTACTTTTTGCAAGATGTTTTACAGAATCACATTAGTTGATCGAACACCTGCTGTATACCGGATGTGTTGTAGGTGCCTAGGTGACATGAGTGGACAAAAATCCCGACCCCGAGGGAATTTAAATTGTGCGTGGTGGCGTTCCCCTCCTTTTTAGACTTCATACCAGAACCTCCTACTTGGTCACAGTTCCTCCAAAGGCTGAGTGGTCGAGAAGATGCTTCTAGCTTAGTCTTTGAGTGTGAATATCAAAGTGCTGACTTAATACTGATATTAAAGCGCCTACTAAAATTACAGCTCGTTTAATGCATTTGACAGTTGGTGTGGGTTTTGATTGGCTGTTGAACCTTACTTTGGATGGATTGGCTTATACCCATAAAAAAGTTCATAAAGGGCAGTTTACCTTGAAAGTGGATTAGAGTACAGGTGGGTGAGAAGAAGGTTCCCTCTGATATAAAGAGCACACGTACGGTTCACCAGGGATCAGGCTGATAGTTAAACAGGTTTGCCATTCCTGTCGTGTTAGGAGGCCCAGCAGCCCGAGGTCTTGCCTCCCTGGTGACTCCAGTCCTGCTGCTGTCACTTCGGGGTCTGATCTCTCAACCAGTGGCTGGTCAAGCACTCCTAAGGGTATCCTGAAGAGTGTTGAGCGTGGTCAGGCCACTCTGAGGGACTGGGGAGAGGGGAGAGCTTGAGCTGACCTGTCCGATGACACCGTGTTGGATGCCAGGTACTGGCTGGCAAAAGACGAGAACCACGCCCTGCCCTCTAGCTCAGTGGTTCTCAGACTTAACCCACAGCGGTCTGGCTGCCAGCTCTGAGGCCCTATAACCAGACCTTTAAATTAGGCTACTGGGGAGTGGGCCTGTGTAGCCTGCAGGTTAAATTTCACAGGTAATTTCAGTGCACACTGAAGAATTTCTGCATTTATGTAGGAAAAATAATGTGGATAGCTCTTAATTGCTGAAGTACTTGTGTGTTCTGATTTGAGCCTCACATTTAATCCTTACTGTCATCCTGTAAAGTAGTACTATCCTTGTTCCCATTTGTCTGAAAGCTGTCCAGTTCATCTGGGGGGTGAAGGTAAAGGGCTGTGCTGAAGCCAGTCTCGAGCCCTGGGCTGTAGAAAGGTCTTAGTGTACGTTATAGAAGGAAGAGGTGATAGGCCTCAAGAGGGAAAGGAACAGCCAGCTTTTGCAGTTTCTCAGCGTGTTTATTCCAAGGCCACAGCCCCTGCTGGGCCCCTCCCTTCCCTGGGAATTTGCCTACAAGATGCAGAGCCTAAATGCAGGGTGCTCTGGGATTTGGAAACACACACACACACACACACACACACACACACACAAAACCAATTTGATGGGAACGATGCCATCCATATTACAGTTAAAATTCTTTCTAATTTGAAACATCAGTGTCAAAAAAAAAAGGTGGAGAAAAAGTTGACGTTTGAGTGGGTGCAGTGTAGAGGGAAAAATGTAAGACTGCTCATTGGTTGATCGGTGCAGGCTCTGTGCCTCAGTCTCCCATTTGGGGACCGCCCGGGCCACCTCCCCAGCTGCACTGGTGAACTTCAGTCCTTTTCCCACCCCACCCTTGTGCTTCTTCCTCCCAAGTGGAAACAATCTGATATCTCTCCGGGAGGATTCAACGTGGCTTTCAAGTGCTTTCTGCGCACAGGTACTGTGCTAAGCATTTTCCCAACTTGACACATCATGAGGTTGGTATCATTTACAGATGGAGAAACACTCGGCGGGGAGTTCCGAGGTCTTCAAATGGCAAGCTGGCATGTGAACTGCCTCCAAGCTATACCATCCTGTCTTTCATTTTTACAGTACTTTTCTGTTTTTTTTTTTTTTTTTTTTTTTTTAAGCTTCATTTCCTTTAAATGTAAAAGCCTCTCTAAAGGCTTTTCCTGCAGTAGTGAACAAGCAGAGTCGCCCCTTTGTGGGGAAGGAAATCTTCCTCGTGCAGCAAGACTGTCTGAGCAAGGAGCTGCTCCTCGGAAGACATGTCTAGTCTCACTCTGAACCGTGGAATATGCTTCTGCCCCCGTCACAGGCCTTTCCGAGTCCAACTGATTAGTCAATAAAAACTGTTGAATGGAAATCAAGCTCATTATAATAATACGCTGTGGTTTTTGAAAATGGTTCTAAAGAAGAGAACGGGGATCATGGGAAGTGTCTTCCAGTGTCACTTGGGAACTTGGATCTGTTGGGCATTACCCTCCCCGCCCCACCCCCTGGCCTGCTCTCCCACCTTAGCAAATAGTGGGTTCTATGTACAACAAAGGGTTAAGTTTTTGCCAATAGTAAGTTATTTTTAAAGTACAGGGTTAGAGACAGGAGGGTGTGTGTGTGTAGGTATTATTTACTCTGTAGATTAAGAAGAAGAATTGGAGAATATCACGACTGCATTCAATGATTTGCAGTTGCAGAAATTACATTCTGTTGGGAGACATTAAAAGGGGCTTGGAAATGCTTTTATGAGAATTAACTTGCCGAACCTATTGAGGTCGTAGGATTTGTCCGCACTTCTGTATTCAGCCTCACTTGGACCTGCTGGATTCCTTTTCAATTGTCTCTTCTAGAAAGTGACCCAAAATTCAGGCGGATGTTCCAGAGAAAAAGATTGTATAAGAAGACGTTAATGACTAAATGTGTTGCCTCTCCCTGTCCAGCTTACAAACCACAGCACCAAGCCAGACAACCGACGGCTTTGAACATTCCTTGATGGGTGCTACCTGAGTTAACCAGTGAGTGGGGAGAAAACTGGGGTATCATCATTTCAGTAACGACAAAGCTACAGAGGGACCTTAAAGTACAGGTTTCTGTTCTGAGTCAGGAAGTATTTAAGAATACTTTCATAGCAAGCTTTAAATAAGTCCCTACTCTCCTGGAATTTTGCTCAGATAACCACTGAGTCAGCATTAAATGTAACTTTTCAATAGGAATAATTAAAAACCCTGGAATTTGTTTCACAGGTAAGTTTATAACAAAAAGGGGATTTCAGCCTTAGGATACAGTTCTGGCAATTTCAGTTTTTTAACTTAAAAATAGGATTTCAATTTAACAGAATTGCATTTGTTTTAGTATTTAATAATTGCCAAAACTATAATATTTTAATATTCTTATTGGAATGAAGTTACTTAAATCTCACATGGATTCAATTTTCCTTGTGCTATTGTTCTCCCTTTTTATAATCACATCCAATCTTTGCCAACCCAGCTTGAGTTCAGGGACATTTTCAGATGGCTTCCATTTGCAAGCTATTATTGGACTTGTGAAATCAGGCACATTCTGCAGTAGTGATTCAGCCATTCAGAAAACATCTTTAAGGGTCAGGCTGGATCACGAAGGTATCGGGCTGTAGGTCTGATGGACTCTGTCCTGTGTCCTGGGACTCGCAGAGTGTCTCGGGAGGTAGCTGGACGCTGCTCAGGAAGCCGAGGGTACTCCTGGCCATTCCTGTCAGGGGCTGTGTTCCGAGTGCTTTGCGTGGCTTTTCATCGTCTGACGCTCTCCTGCCGCCAGAGGGAGATAGCGTTCTCATATACAGGGAAATCGAGGCTGGAGAGGGTATCACTCGCATTATGTCACTCAGCTGGAAGTGCGAGAGCCTCAGATCTGGCCGTCGGATTTCAGAGCCCTGTTCTTAAAGGCAGAGTGAAAACACCTAATGCACTGTGTCCTGCAAATGTCTCATGCTAATGTCATCGCCCAAAGAGCAGGCTTTGCTGCAGAGAGGCTGTGGAACTTCATCCGTGTGGAGCTTCGGTTCAGGGTGGCGGTCATGATCAAAGAATGGAATTCAGAGTTCAGAATTTCCCTACGGCCCCTTGCCTTCCGTGAAAGTTGGTGCGGTTCAGGCCAGCCCTAGTACGGTTTGCAGGTTGCGCTGTGATTTCATCACAGGCAGTGGAATTTAGGTGAGGGCGTTGGCTCGGGCCCCGGAGCTGCTGATCAGCTGTCACCTCCTCCAAGAAGCCTTTCCTGATCATCCAGTCTGAAATAACTGCCATTGTCCCTCTCCATCTCCTGACTCCGCTCTGCTGTTTTTGGAGGCACTTAACTCTTCCATATGTTTTGTTAACCATTTTTCATCGCATACCTCTCCTTCTAGAGTGGAAGTTCTACCTGCACAGACTTTGTTTTGTTCACTGGTGCATTTCCAGCCTGTACAGCAGTGCCTGGCATGTAGTAGCTGCTCAGTAAATAGTTTTAACTGAATGCCATATTTGAATCCTGGCTACATTACTCTGTAACCTTGGGAAAGTTACTTCACCTCTGAGCCCCAGTTTTCCTTTCTGTAAAACCGTGGTAAAGATCAGTCTGACCCCAAAAGCTAAGCCTGTGAGGACCACAGATGCTGCCTGCCGAAGTAAGTGCTTCATAAATGTCAGCTGGTGTCATTATTATGTCTGAAATATACCATCTCGAATCTCAAATTGAACCCGATTGAAAGCCGTGGGTTCTGCTCCAAGCTGACTTGCCACGTATGTGGTTTCAGGACAGTACAGGTTGCAACAGCTGGAACGTGTCCTCATCTCTTGCCTCTGCCCAGAGAGGGCCCTCAGGTGACTCCTGGTTACGCCATCAGTGACCCCACGGGCTTTTGCTCTGTCTCAGCTGGGCCTGAGCTGTTCACAGACGGGCTGCAGCTGCTCCCTTCCTGTATCAGGTGCTCCCACGCAGCCCGCAGAACTAGAGAGAACGAGCGGTAAAACGGGAAGTCATTTTTCAAGTCAAGATGAGAAGAGAGGTGGTTGGTGTTATTCTATCAACCTGCCATATAACTATTTTTCCTGGTGGTGTTTCAAAGCTAAAATGTACATTTTAGGAGGTACGTTCAGAAGAAAACATTTCATGAGCACTTTATGAAGCCATGAAAACTTAACGAGGGAACCGCAATTCACTGAAATAATGTAAGACAATCACTGATGTTTTCAAGTGCTTGCTAGCCACTGGTATCAGGGCTTTACATACATTACCTCATTTAATCATTTAAAAAAACAGTGAAATAAATACTGTTATGTTTTCCCATTTTACAGATGGAAAAACAGGCACAGAGGAATTAAGCAATTTGCCCGAGGTCACAGTTGGTAAGAGCAGAGCCAGGAAACAAGTCCAGGGAGTCTGGCCCCATCTGTCAGTATGAGTCAGTTCCACCTGGCGTCTGCGGATCTGGGAGGAAAGGCCTGGCTGTGCCGGTTCTTCCCAGCGGCAGCTCCTTTAAGAAGCAGGGAGACTGCTTGTTGGTAAGCAACTGCCGAGTGTGGACAAGAAACAGCAGCTCAGACAAGCAGGAGGCGAACACAGGTCTCGCTCCTTCCTGATCCTGGTTCATTTGGGGCCGCGTGTGCCCTCCTTTGTGTCAACACGGTTTCCTATTTTCATGGAAGTCTTTACGAGCCATGGTTGGCAAGTAGATTTCCATGTGTGCACAGGGAGCCTCTGCGGCTGGATTCCGAGGCAGGGTCACACTCAGGACCAGAGGGCCGGGTGCCTGTGTCTGCTGTGGGTGCAGAAAGGAGTGGGGTGGGGGGAGGGGAGGGAGGGAAATGGACCTTCATGCAGCACAGGTGTTCGTTGTATGAGGTCTAAGGTATCTGCTACTTCCCTCATCTAAAAACTGCACCGGACACAATTGTACCTTTCCTTGAAGGCTCAAGTAACCATCATGTAATACTTGGCTGTGGGGAAGTGATGCCCTCAGACGTGATTCAGGCATGCTGGATCCAACATTGGAGACGTGACTTAAAAATGCTTTAAGAAGGATGTGCTCACCGTCTGTTTTTCCACCTGTTATTTATGGGCATTGTCTGCACTTCCTGGCCTTCTGCAGATCTGCTTCTGTTAACCGTCTGGGCTGGGAAGCTAATAGTGGTCCTGTTAATAATGGTCTCCGCGAATAACCAGGTAGGTAGGGCCCGAGAACACCAGGGACCTCCCTTGCAAGAAGAGCGCGCTCAAACCGTGGATCTGCTGGCGTGTTGCGCGTACTCATTAAAAATGTGTCTTAGCTCTTGGTTCTTTGCTGGTAAGTGACGTTGCTGGACAAATGAACTCTAGATAGGAGAGTGTTAAGTGGAACACACACAGGCTGCTGTTTTTGAAGCCCCTACAACCCACGTGAGTTCATAAACAATTTGGGCAGAGAATGAAACAGAAGTTAGGGCAAGATGCGCAGTCTTCCTCGGTGAAGATTTGTTGCCAGGCAAAGTACCTTCATTCGGGAACAGAATAGTGTTCTTTACGCCTCTCTCCTTTAATACTAGGCTTAGAATAAATATTTTACATGGTGCCAAGTGTTAACAAATGGTTGAATCTGTAAGGAAGTACCTGGGGTTCATTCCGACTCGTTCTAACGGAAGCTGATAAACCTGCCTGTTGGTATTTTTTTCCCTAATTCAGAATATTACTCCAGAATTTTTTAGAGTTTCTCTAATAACTAACTAATGCATAGGTTTATAGGTGTTTTATACCCCTATTTTCTTCAAATTTAGGCACCATTGAATTTTACGGATTGAGTTTGATGAAAACAAGTCTTTGCCTTCCTGTAGGCGCCAACCATTTTGATGAATAAACTTGTGGCCGGTATCAGAGTTGTAGTACGTGCTGTGTTTACTTCACTGTGGTTAATGATATGCATCTGTCCCTGAAAACTATTTGTAACAACAGGAGATACAGCCCAGTAGTGCCAGCTGACCGGTGTTTTATTTAGGTGATGTCCTGAGCTGATGGGACAGGAGCTTGGGCTAGGAGAGAGTATTTCACGGGTCCAGCTCCTCTGGCCTTGTTAATTGCAGCATGAGGCCACCATTATATTTCTCGTCTGTTCCCAGGTGGTCTGTTCCCAGGTGTGTGAAGGGGCCCTCATTTGTTCACCAGGATGGATATTTACTTAGTGGACCATCTGCATCAGAAACCACCTGGGGGGGCTTCTTAAAAACTCCAGACCTACTACACTCATCTCTGGGGCGTGAGTCTTTGAAATCTTTATTTTTATCAGCTTCTCAAGTGACTCTGACTTCAGAGTTCTTCAGTGGGTCTTAGGAAAAAAGCGGCATGGTATCACCCCATCTCATCATTCCATTTACTCTCGGTTTTCATTTTAAATGATTTTCCTTTGCTTATTGACAAACCCTGTGATATATGTACAGCAGTTTTCAGCTCTCAGAACACTTATATGTCCTTTATCCTAACACCCACCCTGTGACAGATGAGCCGGGGAGCTCAAGAGTTAGTGCCCGAGCCGAGGTGGAATTAGACATTCCCTGTCTTGCCCACTGTTTCTCTTCATGTATCTTTCTGAGGTGTGACCTTTGGTCATTACTTAGGACAAGTGTCACACCCGCTGCAGCACCTAGCATATGGTAGGCACTTAGTATTATGGAATTGAAAGGAAAAAAGAAAAAAAAAAGATCTCCGCCGCAGTGATGCACTTATCTGACCCTAATTCATGAGTTTGGCTTAAAATATCATCAGAATTTTGGGGCAATGAATTGTTGGCAATAGAGAATGTCACTTGGATAAGCAAATGCTCAGTTAAAATAAGGTTGGAATAAAAAGGATTGGTTTTCGGTTATTCGGTTCACTACAGCCAGTTACATAATTACAGTCGGTATTAAAGGGGAGAGCCACGGCACCGCCCTCAAGGACTGAAAGCCAGTCCTTAAACCAGAGACCGGAAGGAAGTCGTGCACTAGCAGGCCCCGTCTGGCAGTGAAATTGTATTGTGTTCTGCCCTCCCAGTCTGCACACAGGCTCCTGTGGCCCTAACTCGGCACCCTCAACTTCCTGAGGTAGATTGATCCAAATATTCCTTCACATTTTTAAATCCTTTCCCCCAACTTTGAGCTCTGGAAATAGGCTTTTCCTTCTGCCGTCACCAGCTCTAACCCTTGACATCTCCGAAGGGGTCCCTCTCTTGAAGAGCCTCCAAAGTACACAGCGTGGGCTGACTTTCCCTGCGTTTTCTTATTTTTGCTGAAAACAACGATCCCTTCCTCCTCCAGCTTCCACACTGGTTGGCTCCACAAGGTCACATGCGCTTGACTGGCCTGCACTGCGCAAGGTGCTCACCTTGCCTGTTTCTGCACCAGGCATCTCCGCCACGCTCGTGAGTCGGGGCTGCTGTGCAGCGTCGTGACCCCGCTGACCAAGTCAAGGGTCGGGCCCCAGCACTTGGGCGATGCAGGCCTCCCGTTGCGCATCACGCCGTCACCGAGTCCTGCACGTTCACCTAAGCAGTCCCTGATGTGAGAACACCTTGCAGAGTCCAGGGCCTGGAAGGGTGGGGCGGTACCAGGAATCTTGCTGAGCTTGTGAAGAGGACCAACTGTGGGTAAAGAGACATAAACGTAGTGGAAACTCAGCTAATTTGCATGTAGCCGTAGTAATGGATGTCCCTTGTGGACCCTGTAAACCATCCTGTCGACACTTGTGGGGACAGCCCGTGCGCTTCTGATTCCCAGCCTTCCAATGTGGCTGATGGTCAGTTTTATTTATTGTCTTTAGTATCGTACCTGCGTGACTTAAATAGTGTCCAAACCAATGAAGGATGAGCATAGACTTGCTTATGAAAAACAAGTTGAACACTTAGAAAGGCTCATAGGGATTTGCCTGAAAATTGCCATCCAATTAGGTGTGTGTGAGAAAAATTCGCGTAAAGGCATAGGTTTTTGCACTCAGATTGCTTTCATAAGTGTCTCCAGCTCTTGCCCCACTTGAAACATTAACTGGAAATCAGAGATGATGCATTATGGGTGAGATTTCGTCCAGAAAGATGGTACAGATGTGGGCCCTTCCCTTCATTTATCCATTCCTTCATTCAATAGCGTTGATCCAGTGCCGGCTGTTACGTGCTGGGCACTGTTCTAGGAGGACATAGCAGTGACAAAGCCGCCACAAGTCCCGACCTTCATGGAACTTAGCGTCTGGTGGGGGAGAAGACAGACAACAAACAAACAAGTAACTATGGAAAGTGAGACGATAAGTGCTGTGGAGGGAAGTGAGAAAGGGAGGAAGAGAGAGAGAGTTCTGGAGTGAAAATGGGGGCTACCCATTTTAAATACAAGAGTCAGAGAAAGCCTGACTGAAAAGGGACCATTTAAGCAAGACTTGGAGGGGAGGAAGCAAGCCTGTGGATGTAGAGGAGGAAAGCACTGAGCCACGGGAATAGCAGGTGCAAATGTCCTGAGGTGGAGGCCTCCCAGCGTACCTAGGGAACAGTGAGCCCATCGTGGCTGCAGGGGAATAAGGACGGGAGGACAGCAGGGGCAGTTTATACTGACCGTTGCAGCTGTTGTAAAGATTCTGAGGGGAGGGGTAATGCAGTCTGACCTGCTTTTTGTAAGAGTCCCTCTGGCTGATCTGTTAAGAACAGACTTGACAGAAGCCTAGAAATACAGACTTGGGAAGCAAACGTGGCCACCGAGAATGGGTGGGAGGTGGGCGGGACTGTGGCAGTGGGATTCTGGATGTATTTCGAAGGGAGAGCCACACTATTTGCTGAGGATCGGACGAAGATTGGATGAGAGAGAGAAGTCAAGGACGATGACAGGTTTTTTTTTGTGTTTCTTTTTTGCCAAAGCATCCAGACGGGTGGATGGGCTGCCATTCAGTGTTGAGGTGAGAACTGCAGGTGGAGCCAGTTTGTGGGGTACATGTGTTCCAGGAATTTAGTTTGGAGCGTGTTAAGTTGGAAATGCCATTAGGCATGGGATGGGGCAGGGGTGGGGGTCACATGTGGAAGGGGCCGTCGAATATATAGGTTTGAAATTCAGAGCAAAGCACCCAGCTGGAAATAGAAATCTGGGACTCCTCGGAGTACACAGGTTGTTTACAACATGGGATTGGAGTCCCCGAGGCAGTGAGTTTAACAGATAAAGAGAAGAAGCCCAAGAATGGAGCCAGGGTGGGGAGGGCTCCAATGTTGAGGGTGGAGGAGGTGTGGAGGAGCCTGGGAGTGCTCTGGGCCAAGGGTATGGGGAGGACTGCTGTGACATCGGATGGCGGTGGGCTCAAACTGGGACTTTCATGGGGGGGGGGCTCTCCCGGACTTGAGCAGACACTCTTTGCTTTGCTTTTCCAAGTAGCTTTTCCCTCTGCCATCGTAGAACATTTTGGGGCCTGCACAGCAGGTGGGGATGGCCCCCTGACTTTTCCCAGGAGACGTCTCCACCACATTCTGCCTACCTTGCCTGCCATTTCTCCAGATGGTCAGCTGTTTCCATCTGGAAAACCGTATCTGCAGCAAGCCAGTGTGACCCCATGGAAAATCCAGGACTTGACCTCTCAAGTCTGCTGCTTGTGAAAGGCAAAAGACCCCGTGTAACCAGCTCTGTCACTCAGTCAGAGAAAGGGCCGGGGAAGAGACTTGATGATGTCTCCTTCCAATTTGCAAATTTCTGAATCCTCTGTGTAAAACGTGCTCTGAGACTCAGGCATGAAAGGAGGGCAGGAAAGATTTGGGGGTGAGGGTCGTAGGCAGTAACAGTGCCCCCCTATCCCTGAGGAGTGGCTTTCAGGTACAGAAATGACCTCATCTAGAAACCCTTTCTTTTTTCCCCCTGGGGGTAAAGTAAGTTAGGCATTCTGTGCTCCCTCCACCCCAAAATAAAGCAAAAGACAA